>NW_026639937.1:0-528058 GCF_028554395.1 Pezoporus wallicus | reverse complement strand
GGCTTCCGGAGTGGAACTCGCTTTCTTGGCCGGTGGTATCGTATTCTCTTCCCTTGTTATTTTCCCTTATCATTGTTTTAGCTGATAGTAGCGGTGGTGATTTGTTGCTGGACTGTTCTTGTCTCCCGTAGGAGTTGCACTCTCTCGATCCTCCTCCCCATTCCTCCGGGAGCGGGGAAGGGGAGAGCCCCTGTGCGGGGGGGGGGGGGGGGGGGGGGGGGGGAGACGGACACGGACCTCGATTGTTGTCAGCTCGGCACCACTCACTGGGAGTGAGTGAACAAGTTACCTGACTGGGTTTAAACCACGACACCCCTACAGGCCGTACTTCTATTTTCCCCCTTCTGTACTGATTGACCTTCATACAATATAGTTCAGTAGAGATTAAAATTTGCCTGAAGACTTTATTTTGCTATTACTCAATTTTTTTTATAAAAGAACACTGTTTTTGGGGGGGAGATTAAATCCCTTACCACTGATTTCTATCTCAGTTAACTTCTTGTTCTAGATAGTAAGAAAGATCCTACACACCTTGCAGGCTATTTTAGTTGACATGTCAGATTCTAACAACCCCTTGCATTATTACTCACATGTATGCCCTTGTGCAAGTTTTGAGTGATGACTGTAATCTAGTACAAATGTTTACCATGCAAATGAAATGAGTCAACAGTGGTGCGTATCTTGAATATGGCAGGAATTTCATTCATGAACCATATAAATTCATTTATCCATAAATCTTTCATGGTTCCCTATAAAGACAATAGCATTCATGTTTTTCCTTGTTGGATTTTGTTTGCTTGTTTGTTTGGAGATTTTTTTGTTTTTTGTTTTAGTTTGTTGGTCTGTGGGTTTTTCTGCCACAGTTAACTAAAAGGTTCTTGTTTCAGTCATTCTTATGTCTTCTTAAGTGTTTAGGTGTCGCTCTGACATCTGTACCTTTTCGTTGGAGATATTCACCCATGGTTTGTAAATCTGACACAGTCTTTCTGCATTTCATTGTGCTGGGATAGTTCTATCACAGTGAGAGTATTATTGTTTAGTTTTGCCCATTGTGACCCGTAGCATTGCTGGTCTTAATTTTCATTTTGATAGTTCTACTGATTAAAAAATTACATCTTTAGGTGAGGGAATGATGCTATGTAGATATTTATTATAAGTTATTTGCATTTTCTTTTTCATTGTTTTGGAGAGAGTACTTTTCTCAGCAAGATGGCAGCAAAAGCTGAATGCTTTTTTCCATATATTGAGTACTGAAGAAATCTGGCTGATTATTTTGTTTTTGCAGCAAACACTGATAATGTTCTTTAGCACAGAATTATGATGGTTTTTGCCAGCTTTACATATGCAGCACAATTCTCATTTTTCAACAGTACTTTATACTTTCTGCTTTTTCAGTGTTTCTGTACTTGAAAAAGCAGATTACTGAAGGTTTCTGACTTAGGCTTTCTCACCTCCAAATACCAACTGAGAATCAAGAATGTAATAGTGATGCAGGAAGCAAGTCTTAGGAGGAGTCTTAAAAATACATATTTGTGACAATTTCAGAAATTCAGAATGTATTCCTTAGTTTATCTGAATGCATATGCTGTACTTATTTTTTGTGTCTTTTTTTTAACCACCGGTCATTATTAAAAACTTATCCTGTATTTCTAACAGCAGTTATCCTCATAAAGAGGGCTATAATTGAAACCAGTTTTCTCTGCAATGTTAGTACATATACGTATGGCTGTGATGGAGTTAACTTTATTCATAACAGCCCATACAGTGTTGTGTTTTGGAGTTGTGACTAAAATAATATTGATTACACATCAATGTTCTGGTTATTTCTGGACAGTGCTTGCACTGTATCAAGGCCTTGTCTAGTACTGTGCCCTGGGAGGCGTAAGAGGTTGTGAGGGAAAATAACCTGGACAACTGACATGCAGTTACAAAAGTGGTATTCCATGCCATATAGCATCATGCTCAGCAATACAAATTTAGTGGAGGGGCTGGTGGTGGGCTGGGAGTTAGCCGTTGTCCGGATACTGGCTGGGCATCAGTCTGCTTCTGGGAGATGTTGAGAGATTGCATTTGCATTGATGGTTTTCCTCCTGCTGTTCTTTTCTCACTCATTAAACAGTCTTTCTCTCAACCAAACAGTTCTCTCATTTTTGCCTTCCCTATTCTTTCTTTCCTGTACCACTGGAGAGGGGAAGTGAGGAAGTAGTTCAGTTGTGTTTAACAGCTGTGTAGTGCTTAGCAGCTGGCTGGGGTCAACCCATCACAATACCCAAGCCTATTCTTTTTCCAGTTATCCAGCCTATCTGAGTGAGCTTTGGAACAAATTGTGGGGAAGGAGGGGAAGAGAATGATATTTAACTGGCCTTTAAGAAGCATCTAAATCTGAATTCCTCAGAATTACTGAAAGCTGAATCCCAGGCAGGAGACAAGATGGTGATTGAAAATCTGGAATGAGACAATATCTACACAATATCTTCTAGGACCCCCAGAATTAATCCCATGCAAAGTGACTGAAATCAGTCAGTCAAAGTAATTTAATCTTGCCCACCCCTGTTCTGCATCTTGTGATATGATCTGGTTCTAGGATTATGAAGAAGAATCCAGCAGCAGGGATATACAGCACAAAAGTACAGAGGCTACAAGTCAAAAAAATTAACGTGTGACAAACAATAAAGCAGAAAAACCTACCAAAACTCACTGTGTGTAGCCTGTATGCTAATCCAGTGCTGCTCTTGAGATAAGTTTCTTCATGGCAACTCATGCTGTTCAATACCAGAAGCATTTTATGTGGTGTAGCTGGCCTTTTTTCCCCAGACAGTATGATGATCATTAACAAGTAATATTAGTAGAGTTAAAACATGCATAATGATCTTATTAAATAATTGAATATTCAGTGATATTCTTAGGTGCATTTTCCAATTGTGCACACTGTTTCTGTGGTTGGATTCATCAGCATCACTAACGCAGATGGTAGGTTCTGCTGGTTTCTTCCTACTGCTTGAGGCAATACAATGAAAATTATATGGATTTATGAAACAAATCTTCCATGTAAGTTGTTTTTTTCAGCTGTGATTATTTCATGTTATTTTTCTTCAGTTGTTGTAAATTAAGATGGGTAAATTCAGCAGTTTTTTTAAAAAAAAGCTCATTTAAAGAGAATTGTTTTGTCCTGTACCTTCAGTAGGAAACATCACCTGCTTTCCACCTTTAGGAAGCATTTCGATCTCCCCAGATAAGTATTTTTTGGCAGGTCCAACAAGTTGTAATTGTTGCCTCATTGTTGCCTTAATATGGTTCTTTTAAAGTACTTTTGGTTCTTCTGCAATGTTTGGACTTTCTTTGTTTTATTCCAGGCTCTTATCTCCTTTATCTTTTTAACATTTACACCTGAAGAATCAACTTTCTGTTGACCCAATTTATTGCCAAAATATTACAGAGATTAGTGAGTGATTTCTTTAACTCAAGGTTTCAGACAGAAAACTGCAACAGACTGAGATAGCTAAAGTCTAGGCTGATGCCTGGAGCTGATGAATTCCTTCAGAACAGTGAAGGCTGGTGTATTCACTGAAACCCGAAATGCATGCAACAAATAACTACAGTTTCATTAACTGCTGATGATGCAGATTTGGGTTCCCCAAGGCAGACAAGAAATCTGACAATGATTTTGGTGCCAACTGATTGTTTGTTGAAAAAAAAATAATTTAGGAAGCTGTTGCTTAGTAGAATGTGTATTCCTTAGCCCTCATACATTCTGCACCCCTTACAATCTGCACTGCTTATAATCAGTATGTGGAAGAAGAACAGAACTCTAGGAACGTATTTCTGAGTGTCTGATCTTCTTCCCCAGGTTGACAGTAAATGACATAGCTATAGATTAATGTGGCACTACTACAGAATAGCAATGTCAGTCTCTGTTCTCTTTTTTTTATTTGCTTTTTTTCTCTCTAGAATTTTCATCTGCAGAAACAGTATCAATAGCAAACATTTTTCTTGTACCACAGCATGCGTGGAAATTGTGTGTGCCACCTGTTGTGTGCGTCACCATTTCTTCTTAACACAGAATATTTGTTGTGGTTTTTTTTTCAAATGCCTGTCACAACTTTTAACTTGTTTATTAAATTTTGTAGAAGCTTTTTTTTTCCCTTTCTTTTCGGGGGTGTTATTTATCCTTTCAGATTTCCTTATTGGCTTAAATTTGTGTGTGTATAAACATACAGAAACAGTTTGTGAATCATGAGTTTTTTTTGTATTTTTATATACATATATATATACATACACATGCAAACATAGTCTGTATAGTATCACCAGGCCAATGGCAAAACATGAAAAAAGGGACACATAGAGATACATACATATTTAGCTGTGTGTGCATATACAGATGTATATGTACACATATTTATGCATACATACAAATATCCTCCATATGCAAGGGAGAATAGAACTTTCATGGCATAACTTGAAGTAAAATATTAGAGGAGAACACTTCATAAAATGGAGTCCTACTTGTACTGCTGGTACGTTCAAAATGAACAGGAAGATGGGGGCAGCAAATGGACAATATTATTTGCAATACTCAGACAACAAACACAGCAATTCTGTGGCCACAACAGCATGCAAAGGTAAATGAAATCAGATAGAGGAAATGTGAGCATGAGTACAGCAGTTCCAATTTTGTTAATTAGTCTGTAGTCATGCTTCAGCAATGCTGCAATTATGCTACCTCATCCTTGAGTAGGCCTATTGTGGAAATGCTGTCATTAGACTCCTAGTAGCTTATAAAACAGTGCATGATATGAGCCACCTACAGAATTGTCATTACAACAGTTCCAATCCAATACTATGTTTCTTAAAATATATAATTATTTGTCATCACTGAGAAGTGATTTGTGAACCTGTTACTAGTCTTTTTGAAGTTAACTTGGTGATTTCTTTTATGGTACATTAAACACCTGCCACTAAAGTTTAGATAATTGTGTACACCTAGTTATAAAGTTCTAAAATGAGAATCAAAGTCTACACCTACTTTTTAGTAATTGCATAGTTGTCAGGCTTTTTTTTTTTTCCTAATTGCCAACAAAATATATTTGGAAACACTAGAAGAAGAAAGTATTAATCTATGGCATTAGATTTGTCAAATGAAGGGATTCTTCATTGCAATATGTTTTTACTGCAGCAAGTATTACGTGTTTCAGTAGCAAAAGATTGGATCCTAAAAAGTTGGGGGGAAGAAAGGGGGAACACTGAAACCATCTTTTCCCAAGAAATGTTGTATTTAAAGATTGTATTTCAGATACAGGAGTATTTAACTTTGAATTAAATGATACTCTCTCATGGGGACTGAATCCAGAATCTCCAGAAGAAAATGAATTTTTTCAGCTTGACTTGGAGAAATAGATCTTCCAGGTAATAAGAAGTGACAGTTTTAGAGATGCTTTATTCACCTGTGTGTGCTCTTTTGGTAGCATGTTTTTTCTAAAAAATAGAAATTAATAATTAAAACCATAATCACAGTCTACATGTCAGTTTACTATCAATGAATATTCTGTATTTCAAGTAACTTTCAAATGTTTATGTTCTTGGTGGGAATAGCCAGTATTTTTTCAGCTAAACAAAGCAGAAAAAACATTTTTTATGAGAATGGATATAAAAGGATTGGAATTTGTGATTGGCCTGACAAAGGGTTAGTTTATATTATAGAGTGGCTCACATTTCTAAAGCGTCTTTCTGTAGATGTTCACTGTCCAGTTTTGCATCTCCATCACACATGACATATAGCAAACTTTGAAATTAAGGCTTTCTTCAATGTTTTCTCTGTAAAATACAGGTAAAATTTCAGTTTTATAACATGTCAGGCTAATAAGTTATTTGAGCAAAAAAAGGTCTGAATATTTAGACATTCAGAAGCACTTAAATGACCCCTAGATACAACAGTTTTAGTCTAATTGCATCTAATCAAGTCCAGATGGTTTGAATAGCAATTCTGGATTTTTTACTCTTTCAAATAATTCCATTCAAATCATGTTTTGCATAGGTTTGTTTATTCTTTCTGAAACAGGTACATAACTGCATACAGGTGTTTTGTTTAGTAATTTTAATCTAGTCAATAAAAAATCCCTACTAAAAGGATTAGCCATTAAAGCCTTAGAGAAAGGGGTCAACTCACTACAAGAACATTGAATCATAAAAAAATATGATTAAAAGATGTGACTAGGAGCATCTAAGAATAAATTAATATAGAATAAAAATGATAATTCTCATCTAAAGCTGTTCTATCTAGTGGCATTTTTAAAGTGTGTCTTGAAGTTCATGGAGAACCAGAGCTTAACAGAAAGTTGTTCCTTATGATGTATCATCACCTGTGGCTATCTTGTCTTGACATTTCATTTAATGGAAAAAGACAAACATACATTTACAATTACACGAAGAGTACAAGAGTGGGGAAAAAAAAAAGAGAAAAGTGTCTATCTATGAACGGTGATGTGAAAACTTTCCATAGGCCCTTTTCGTTTTAAAATTTGAGAAATGTCTGAATCTGATTACCTTTTTTTTTTCTATAATAAAGGTATTAACAAAGGCGAATAGGCAGACCTCTGTGTGCAGATGCCCAAATATATTATACTCTAAATATAGGTTCTAATAGTTGGGCTTGTTCAGCTTTGAGAAGAGAAGGCTCTGGGGAGACCTTGTAGCAGCCTTCCAGTACCTAAAAGGTACCTTACAAGAAAGCTGGAATTTTTTACAAGGGCAGGTAGTAAGGTAATAAATCACTTAGGAAATATTATCTCAAGATGCATTCTGCCAAAAGATGTCTTTCAACTGTAAATGTCTTTCTAAAGAAGAAATTCTAGCTCTCCCAGATATGTGTGTTTGATATGCAAATTAGATGATCAAAAATGTTTCTTCATAAATTAAAAATCAATTATCTTTTTACAGATACAGGTATATGTTTCCAGTGAGTCATATCATTATATATTGTTTAGAATTTCAGAGGGAAAAATTAAAAAATAATCATCAAAAGCAAATATTACAGAGACCAATTCTGTAATTTTAATGCTATCCTAAAAATTATCCAACTCAAATATCAGTGCTAGTTCCAGACAAAGAGACCACAGATCAAAACTGATTCTGTTATGACTGCAAACCCCACATATTACTACTGCCTTTCCCAAATTAGCTTTAACTGATACATAAGGCTAGTTAAAAAGCCTCTGCTGCTACACACAGCTATAGTGAAAAAAAGCATGGAACACATAATTTTTGTTTTCCTGAATAGATTTCTAGAGAAGAAAGTAGAAAAAAAAAAAATCAGGGAAAAAAAAGAAATTGGGAAAAAAAAAATTCACCATAGATAAATTCTTTTTTAATTCTGCTCTATTCAGTATGGATCAATATTGACCTACATTGAAATTCTCAGCTCCATCACAGTGTGCAACAATAGTTTCTTCTGACTGTACCAATATAAATATAACTGTCTCTATAACTGGCAAGTATGTTCATACAAGAAATCATGACTGGACAGATAGTTAGAAATAATGCCAAACAGCTAATTGGACATGCTGCAGCACAAAACATGCTCTTTGCTTTTCAACATGTCAAATACACTTACCATCACCAGCAAAAATCCATTCAGAGGCTGGACTAGCCTTCTTACTTCTAGATGTAAGAATAATGCCAGGTCAAGTATATAGCAGTGAGTACAAAGATGAAGAGATGAGCAGTTCCTCAGATGGGCATGGGTGGAGTCACAGTTTAAGAAGATGGGGGATAGGGCCCTAGGGTTGAAGATCCTTTCAGGAAAGTGATGCAGCTGGGAGAAATGAACAGCTATAATGGGGACCTTCATCTGCAGGATATCACCAGGTGGCTAGAGATGGAGAAGATGAGGTAGGAGGCATGTTTTCACCTGAACATCTGTTTTCCCTGAGATACAACTGGGACTATGTTCATGTTAGTAGTCATTACTGCCAGTAACTGAGCTCGTTCATTTAGGAGTTCAAGCGCAGTTCCAAAGGCAAAGGCTTACAATGGATATGAAGGAATTAGCCAAAGAACAGAAAGCAATTTCAACTTATTTCTCTTTCTTGAAGGTGAAGACATTCAAAATACTTATAAATAAAATAAAATCAAATAAAATAATGCTTTACATTATCAAAGCACATGGGATTGTTTTTATACTGTTAAGGAATTGTACATACAAATAACAGATAATAACTATTAGTTATTAAATTGTCCAGTATAGTCAAGAATAAAATGGCATTTCTAATAAAATAAATTATAGGCAGTTGAAGGATATTGTGGTGATCCAACTAACGATTGTTAAAAGATATTTTATTACTGTTAATAAAACAGATATGCAAAGCCCTAGAAAGACAGAGTAAATGAAAATAAATATTGAGAACTCGATGAAAAGATAATTGATTTTCTGTTATAACAGATTTCATACTTTGAGGCAACCTTGGTTAAAAAGATTATGAAAAAACAATTAAAAAAAAAGTATCTATATTGCTTAAAAGAGATTCTAGAGGAAAAGAAAAAAACCCACAACCAAATTCTAGGTGTCTTTGACATAAAAATACAAAGAAGAAACTATTAAAAATACCCATTTTCAGCTTGGTACTTGCATGCAAGCCACCATATCTTCAACAGGATATCTTCTTAAAATGCATATGATAACCATGAAAAAATAACTCTTCTTTTTCTTGGATCAGGAAAACAGCACTTCAGCATTTGAGGATATGTTTTTAAAAGATTTGATAAAGTTGCTTTTACAATCTTTTTGAATAAAGGCCTTAGTAGAATGTATGTGACAGACCAATTCTTGAGACAACACCTAGAGTACATGTTTATATACAGGACTCTGTACACAATTCGTTTTTGAGGTAACCGAAGATGTGTTTTAGCTGAAACAGAACTGATCTGAAGACAACTTCTAGTGTTGAATTCTCTCACTATCCAAATGTTTTAAATATGTTTGAAATCTGCTCTTCATTCAGTCAGCCAAAGATAGAAGCTTCCTTTGTTTCTTTATTACATTATATTCATATAGAAAAAGGGATTCCTGGTTTTGAATTAGTTTACCAGATATTTGCCACCTTATTTCAGTTTGTCCCTTATATTATTTCTATGCAGCTGATAAAGACCCAGATTAATCTTCAGCAAAAAGATATTACGAATAAATACTAAACAGTAATTTTATGCATTGTTTAAATATTTGCCTTACAAAAACCCAAACCATAAAATTCATATTAATGCTTATCGCAACTTATAAAATTCAATGTGAATTCTCCTTTGATTGTAAAAAACTTAATTAAATTTTTTAATAGAAAAATGGAAGGAAGGCAGATATTTCATAGAGTTTAATTTGAATTCCTCTAAGTTATAAGTTAAGGTAATTGATTAAATCTCAGGCTTGATCAAAATTATCATCAATAGGTTTGAATACACTTATGTGAAAGTGGATTCCATGCAAGTAAGAAATGTGGAACTAAGAACTGTTACTGTAAAACCTGAAGGTTTCATCTTAATCAGCTTTCTAAGAGGGTGTATCTATGAAAAAAAAAAAAGTGGTAACATTTTTTGATAAATGTAGTAATACTAAAGTCCTAAGGTGAAAAAAAACAACCAAAACCATTCATAAATCACATTATAAAGATTTAGAATTCTGGGGAAGGAAGGAGTACAAGGAAGGTATTCATACTTCCTAAGAGCTCCCGGTGGTTCACAACATGTAGTAAGTTCTTCCTAAAGTCTAATGGAGGAAACTTTGAACTTGATTCTTCACTTAGTTGTAATTTATTTTCTCCTGTACTAGGAGCATGTGTTGTCAGTGCAGTATTATGCAGTTATTACCTAATTACATATTTTTTTAACTGAAATCAACTGATTACAACTGTGATTACAATTGAAATCAACATTTTCCAGGGTTAAATTCAATTTTCTGCATTTGTTAAATAAAACCTGTTTCTTCTAAAGTAAGTACTGGGAAACTACATTACAGGCAATTTTATTTTATTGTAATAGAAAACACGTGGGAAAACATGTAAATAAGGCATGGCAGTTAGTAAAATTTGCAAGAGAATAATGAACAGTATTATTGACTAAAAATCCTGACGGATCTCTATTCACAGAAAATGTATTTCAAGGCCAAACTAAGTTTCTTATTTTTATTTTGAAGATAGATAAGTAATGATCTTGATAGCATCAAAAAGAAGATTCATTGCACTTACGACCTTCTTCAAAGGATGCCACACTATGTTGCACAAGTTAGAATGACTTAAAAATTACACATTTTTAGGCCAGAATTTTGAAGCAGTGATTATAAATGTTCCTTCACACATGCGTAAGTGTAATAAAAGTAGAGTGGAATGATGACTAACTGACAGTAGAATAATGACTAACTGAAAAATAAACATTAAGAGTTCAGTTGGTGGATCACTTTCCTTATTGCATATTTAGATATTGTATCTCAAGTGTTGCTCAATGAGATAATGTATTTGTAAGTCCAACATTGTTTATGTCTCTTGACAATGAATCTGATTTGCGTTATGATTGTTGGTTTGTGTGAAAGACGTACTTATTATGATAACACTTAGTTATCTAGTATCCATCTAAAGATCTCAAGCGGATTACAAAGGAAATGAATATCATTATCCCTATTTTACATAGAGACATATTTCTATAAGAACTATTTAGGTCTAGAAAATTGTATAAAGGGCGTTTTTAGAGTGTTTATTAGAAGGATAAAAGAGAGGAGGAAGAGCAGAAGAATGAAAAAATTGCACCACCAGACTGAACTAGAATCTGTTTTAATGAGATTTGCAAAGCCTCCCAGGACTAATAGAAACCTGAGAATTTGGAAGTTAAAAGTTTTCTAGTAACACACTGGGACAGCAGCTCAGAACACTTCATAAGGAAAAAAGCAAAGCAACTGAAAATAGCCAAATATATAGACATGGGCAAATTTACCTAACTGGACTTGTTACCCCAAAACAAAGCGATTAGGAAAAGTTTTGAAATTGAACTCCATGAATTTAGCCCAGAATAAATCTATTGCAAATATATATGATCATACCATGTAAATAAATCATGGTGAAGAATAATCCATTCTCTAAACTTCTCTCCCTCTCCCAGACCAGTTTGCTGAATTGAATGAAATCCACTGGGAGTATTTCTCTTAGCTTGGAAAATTCCAATGATTAAAAAGAATGGATTTTGTAATTTAACTCTCATTAAAGAATAACTAGTTTCTAATTGACTTAAAGCACAGGTCTATATGAAAATAAGAATAGTCTGACAAAGCACTGAATTTTGCTGATAGTCAGCACTCCTGTAGCCTTTCATGACTGTATCTAATTTACTTGTAAGAACTGGAACAGGAAATATATTTCCTGCTACATGTCTTTTGAGAGTGCTGCAACAATAGAATTTCATATGAGGAAAACATAGCCTGGTATAATATTTGAGAGCCAGTTCCTAGGTTTGACTGTTTGAACACTCCAAGATGGCCTTTATTGCTATCCAAGTGAACTGAATCAGTAGAATAACTTTGCAGATCATGAGTCCAAAGAGTGTCCAAATGACAGTGGTGTTGGCTTGAGGCATACAATAGCTGAAGAAGAAGGTTCTACTGCTACAAGTAGAATCTCTGCTTGAAGTCAGGAAGAAGTAAGCCAAGTGTTACCCTAAAATGAGTTTCCTCTTTTCCTCCTCCCAGTGTAGTACTCTCCAGAACTAGTTGCTAAAACTATTCCTTTGCAGGCTCTTGAAAAAAATCAGGGATTCGGAACTGTAATATAGGATTAAAATGTGCATGATTTGCCTCCAAGCTCACAGCATGTGCTACATCTAGTGAATGGAAATCACACTATATGAGTTAATTAGTTGCTACTAATCTTCTGCAGTTACATTTGTGCCTTTCTGTATTGCCTTCTTGGTGCCTTGGAAACTCAACTCTGACAGGACTGAGACCTTGCATGTTTAGAAGCTAAACTGAAAGTAAATTTGTGGGCCTGCTTCCTGTGAGGAATTAAAGTTTCTAGTTGCACGGTTACAGAGATATTTCTGTTTAATTACAGGGAAATAATACATGTTCTTTTCTGTCCTTGAAAGCTTTTGAATGTTCAAGTCAAGAAAATTAATTTTGAGCAAAGTAAGAAATAGAATTATCTGCTGTACAACTACCTTTCTACACTTAATCAGCCTGTGCTTCTGTGCTTCTCTGTACTTCATGACAAAAATGAAATCTGCTTCCAGGTATGCCAAATACCAGTCTCATTGTTTTGACTTCATTACTTTTCTCACCACAAAGATAAGCTTTATGAAATGAAAGATACTTTTCCCTTACAGCACAAATTTTAGCTCCAGTTAGGCTTTTACAGTTTTGCCTTGGAGCTGGGCTCTCAGTCCAGGCATTTGTTCACAAGTTGCATATGTACATTTGAAAGAAAAACATAAAATCACACTTTGATAAAAGCCATAACTTCCTCATGTTGAATAAGTGACAAAGTTCACAGAAATAAAACAAGTAAAATAATCAACGCCAAGTAATATGTTCTAAAATTATGCTTAGGAACATTTTAAAATCACAACATGTACTTTAACAACTAATCTCTAAAGCGACATAACATTTAAATGCGGAAACAAAGTAGTCAAGAAATATACTAGTATAAATCAGTCAAATATTGTACATAAGAGAATTTAATGGCATATAATTTACCTTAATGCCTCTTTTTTTTTAGTTTTTTTTTTTTTTTTTTTAAATTTCAAGGGTTGTTTTTAAGAAAAATTAAATACAAATTGAGTTCTGAAAGCTCTCAACATTTGTTCTGTTTTGATATCTAAAATCATGCTCTCATAAACTGTTTAAACTCTGGGACAAACATAGCAAAAATGCTAGTGTGACATTTTCTTGGGTTTAGCTACAAATAAATTAGTAGCAAGCTGCTCACTTTCTTTACTAATAATTTCTTAAAAGTAGAAAAGCAAAATTCTGAAAATGAAATATAAAAATATCACAAAAGAATGCATGCAGCAGAAACTGTTTCATGAAAAATATGTTCCACCACAGTGGGAAAATACTGGACCATCCAAAGTCAGATGCTTACTTTTCTGCTTGTAATAAAATAGAGAAGCTATACAGTCTGTCAGAAAAAAAGTTTTGTAAATTTATTTTCTTTCCTAGAGTTTAAAAAGAATAAGGTGCTACTAAGTCTTATTTTGCCCTTCTGATTCATGTAATATAATACTGTATGCATTACTTCTAATTAAATGTTGGGGATTTTGTAGGGCAAGTTCATTGCAGATTTCCTTTTGGTTTCAGGGACTCTGCTCTTGTTACCTATCAACAATATCAATTAAGAATAAAAGGAACAGTGAAAAATAGCAATTACTAAGGCTACAAGTTCTTTAAGGATCAGGCTATCTTAAATCACTTTTTATTGAAGCCAGGTTAAAATAAAATGTGAATTCATAAATCGTATCTGAAGCAGTCAACACAGTTGCAAACTTGAGTTATATGGGTGAAGAAAGGAAGAAATCCTGTCACCTTACAGAAGATTACATAGGGAAACTCTTTTTCCCTCTAGATGATCATATAGGTATTAGACATTTCTCATACTTTGTCTGCTCTTACAGGGTTATGTTAGGGAAGTCTTTTTGTGGGATGAGGAAGAGAGAATATGCCAGTAATATCCTTACACCTAGAACTCACTCTGTTCTTTCCCTGTGTTGTGGACTGTCATGTGAATCTCTTCATTAACATTAAAGTTGCTCTGTGCATACACAAACTTCTTTTTGTTATACTAGAAGCCATTTCTTACTTTGTAAACAGTTAATTTCCTAATGTAATGTAAAACTGTCATCCCTTCCTTTGTTGCCTATCTGGCACTCTGAGAAATGAACCCTTCGCTGCCATCGTACTGTGTCAGTTGGTATGTTAAAGACATATGACTAAGTATCTAAATACATTTATTGTGTGTGTCTATTATGGGCTCTTCAATGAGGCTAGATATGAAAGTAATTAATCACTTTAGAATGAAAGTGACTTATCACCCTGAGGTTTCTTTCAGATGGCCCTCCGAACTAATTAGTGTTCAGTAGATACTTTTCTCCAATTAAATTTCTGGATCAGAAAGAACTTGGGAAATTTGGAAACGATGATAAACAAAAACAATGGTTAATCAGAAAAAAAAGTAGTTTTTAAAAATGGGCAAAGACAGTAGCAAGAGCACAGCTTAAGCTAACGGCAGGCTAGAAATTTATCTTGGTAAACATATGAAAAAAACATGATTATAATCAGACATAGTACGTGTTCAGTGTATAGCCATGACCCATAATAACAGGGCAGATAGGTAGATTCTATTGTAAGGGGATAACAGATTTTATTCATTCATTTAGGAACCACCTCACAGGAAATAAGAGAACTCTTTGGAACCGAGTCTGTCAACCCCTTTCACAGTATCACAGTATGCTAGAGATTGGAAGGGACCTCGAAAGATCATCTAGTCCAATCCCCCTGCCGGAGCAGGAACACCTAGATAATGTTACACAGGAATGTGTTCAGGTGGGTTTTGAACGTCTCCAGGGAAGAAGACTCCACAACCTCCCTGGGCAGCCTGTTCCAGTGTTCCATCACCCCCACCGAGAAGAAGTTTCTTCTCAAGTTTAAGTGGAACCTCTTGTGTTCCAGTTTGTACCCATTACCCCTTGTCCTATCATTGTTTGCCACTGAGTAGAGCCTGGCTCCATCCTCGTGACACTCCCCCTTTATATATTTATAGACACTTAAAAGGTCACCCCTCAGTCTCCTCTTCTCCAAACTATAGAGACCCAGCTCCCTCAGTCTTTCCTCATAAGGGAGATGCTCCACTCCCTTAATCATCTTCGTTGCCCTGCGCTGGACTCTCTCCAGCAGCTCCCTGTCCTTCTTGAACTGAGGGGCCCAGAACTGGACACAATATTCCAGATGTGGTCTCACCAGGGCAGAGTAGAGGGGAAGGAGGACCTCTCTCGATCTACTAACCACCCCCTTCTAATACACCCCAGGATGCCATTGGCCTTCTTAGCCACAAGGGCACAGTGTTGGCTCATGGTCATCCTGTCGTCCACTAGGACCCCCAGCTCCCTCTCCCCTACACTGCTCTCTAACAGGTCGTTTTCCAACCTATACTGGAACCTGGGGTTGTTCCTGCCCAGATGCAGGACTCTACACTTTCCCTTGTTATATTTCATCAAGTTACTCCCTGCCCAACTCTCCAGCCTGTCCAGGTCTCGCTGGATGGCAGCACAGCCTTCTGGCATGTCAGCCACTCCTCCCAACTTAGTGTCATCAGCAAACTTGCTGATAGTACACTCAATTCCCTCATCTAAATCGTTGATGAATATATTAAATAATACCGGTCCCAGTACTGACCCTTGAGGCACTCCACTAGTTACAGGCCTCCAACTAGACTCAGCCCCATAGACTACAACTCTCTGGCTTCTCTCCTTCAGCCAGTTCACAGTCCACCTCACTACCTGATCATCCAGTCCACACTTCCTCAATTTAGCCGTGAGGATGCTGTGGGAGACTGCGTCAAATGCTTTGCTGAAGTCAAGGTAGACTACATCCCCCTCTCTGCCATCATCCATCCACCGTGTTATTTCCTCATAAAAGGCTAAGAGATTGGTCAAACATGATTTCCCCCTGGTGAAGCCATGTTGACTGCCCCTCATAACCCTCTTATCCTTGATATGCCTTAAGATGGTACCAAGGATAAGGTGTTCCATCACTTTCCCAGGGATGGAGGTGAGGCTGACCAGTCTATAGTTACCCGGGTCCTCCTTCTTGCCCTTTTTGAAGACTGGGGTGACATTTGCTTTCCTCCAGTCCTCAGGCACCTCTCCCGTTTCCCAAGACTTGGTAAAGATGATGGAGAGTGGTCTAGCAATGACTTCCGCCAGTTCCCTCAGCACCCGCGGGTGCATCCCATCTGGACCCATGGATTTATGGATGTCCAGATTGCTCAACTGATCTCTAACCCATTCCTCATCGACTAAGGCAAACCGCTCCGTCGACCTGACTTCATCTAAGGTCTCAGGGGTACAGGGCTCTTCAGGACTGCCTGCAGCAGAGTAGACAGAGACACCATTTGCAGGAGGAAGTTATCATCCATACACTGGAGGAACCTCCTGGACTGCGGCTGGGTTGCCGAGTGGTCCTTCCAGCAAACATCAGGAAAGTTAAAATCCCCCATGACGACCACAGCCTGTGACTGTGAGGCCGCTCTCAGCTGCCTGTAGAAGGCCTCGTCAACTTCCTCACCCTGATCCAGTGGTCTGTAACAGACACCTACAACAGTATCCCCCCTGCCAGCCTGCCCCTTAATTCTCACCCACAGACTCTCAACTCGCTTGTCATCTGTCCCTGGACAGAACTCGGTGCATTGTAGTTCCTCCCGCACATAAAGAGCAACCCCACCACCCTTCCTGGCTGGCCTGTCTTTCCTGAAAAGGACATAGCCCTCCATGACTATATTCCAGTCATGTCAGCTGTCCCACCACGTCTCTGTAATTGCCACCAGATCATAGTCTCCTGACTTAACACAGGTTTCCAACTCCTCCTGCTTATTTCCCATGCTGCACGCATTGGTGTACAGACATTTCAGGGAGTGAGCTGAGCACACCAATTTCACCCTAGGATTATAGGAGACCTCCCAGTCTTCATTAATTCTGGAGTGCTGCCCCACTGGGGCAAGCCCAGCTACAACCCCATCCCCCTTCGAATCTAGTTTAAAGCTCTCCAAATGAGCCCTGCTAATTCGTGCCCCAGCATCCTTTTGCCTCTGTGAGACAAACCCTTCTCACTTGTCATTGTCCAGACTGGTGCCCTATAAAACCAGCTGTTATGAAAGAATCCAAAGCCCTGCCTGTAGCACCAGTCTCGAAGCCAATTGTTTATGAACTGAATCTTCCCATTCCTTCCCACATCATCAGTGGTAGATGGAAGGAGTGAGGAGAAGATCACTTGAGCCCCAGACTCTTTCACCATCCGCCCCAAGGCCCTGTAGTCTTTCTTCATCCCCCTCAGACTGTGGGAAGCAGCTTCCTCCCCACCTGTCTGGAAGACCAGTAGCGGGTAGTAGTCTGTCGGGTGCACCAGGTTGGGGAGCGCCCTGGTGATATCCCTGATCCGGGCTCCAGGCAGACTACACACTTCCCTATGATGAGGGTCAACTCTGCATATCGGTCCCTCTGTTCCTCTCAGAACGGAATCCTCTACTACAATGACCCTTCTTTCTTTCTTAACAGAGGCAGTCTTGAGGTGCAAAGTCGACCCCCTTTTCCTATGTGGCCTTGTAGGCTGGCCTTGCCCCACATTCTCACCTACCTCTCCTTCAAGATCCAGGGCCTCGAACCTATTACGGAGGGACACCTGGGGAAGCAGGGCAGGAAGGGAGGAGGTTTCCCACGACGCCGAACTGGAACTCGCTTCCAACCCTCGTCGTCTTTTTGGTCCCCTACCTCTGCGCAACAGCTACAGGGCAGGGGCTGTCTCGGGCCATCCCCCTCTGTGTGAGAAGGCAGGGGGTCCTTCCCCTTTTGGGGAGTATCTCCCTGGAACCGTTCCGACTGGCCCGCCAGGGAGTTACTCCACCAGTCGATCTCCCTTTCACACTCCCTGATGGTCCTCAGCGTCTCAACCTCCTCCTTAAGTCTTGCCACCAGGCTAAGCAGATCTTCTACCTGCTCACACCTCACGCAGGTGGAATGCTGTCCTCCCTCCCCCGGCAGCAGCAGGCTCTGGCACTCCCTGCACCCAGAGACCTGAACAGCCATGGTTTGGGACGGGGTCTCTGTCTGAGTTGCTGTAGTCACCTTACTGCAAGCTCTCTTTCTGGAGGCAACCATATTGATGCACAGTCTGGGACACCAACAACACGACCTGCTCGTTCCTCCTTGCGCCCGGGGGGCAGCGACCCCTCTCAAAGGCTTTTTCAAGGCAAGCAGCAGCGGAGTGGTCACCGTCACCGTGGGAACGCCCCCCGCCACGTCAGCCGCTCTCTCGCAAGGGCTGCTGGGGCTTCGGGGATCGGGAGATGTCGGGAGTCGCGATGTCTCTGCGCTGTCCCCTCTGATTTTCCTCATCTCCGTTGACCCTCGCGGTCGCTGAAGCGTGCCGGCTGTGGCTCTAGCTGGGCTAGCTCCGATCAGCTTTCTATGAAGCTCAGTTTTCTCTGCCTTACTGTTTGTGTGTTTCACCTCTGAGGAATACCAATCCACTACATTTGTTTCAATTTCCTTACTGCAGCTGGATTCACCCACAGTAAAGGCCCTAGCTGATCCTGGACAGGTTTGCCTTTGAGGAAGATTCTTTTACCTTCCTTTATGGGAAATGAACTGTGCCAGTGTATGACACAGTTTTTCTTCTGTGTCCAGAATGCAGACTCATTTAGCCTTCTTCAAAGTCTGCAACTATCCCAGAAAATTAAAGAGAAATAGAACCTAGGCTTGCATGCTGGCACACATTAAGTACACTGTTCAACACGTTATCAGGTTTTGGCTTGATGTCATTCAAGACTCCTAAGCTCAGATATAATACTGACCATACTGGGCAGGGTTATTCTATTATGTTCTATTGTAGCAGCAGTGGGATTTTCAATCAGGTTAAGAGGGTTTGACTATATCAGCTATTACTGTTTTCCTCAATACAGAGTTTTTAAAATTGAACTGTGAAATAGAAGTCTAATAGAGATTAAAAAGCAAAATCCTTGCACATGGCCCCCTTATAAATGTCTGTCTCTCAAATAGCCTTTTTCTTCTGTAAACCCCTATGTTGCTAGGGGCAATATAAAGTAAATGAATATATAGAAGCTTTTAAAGAAAACTGCATTTTAAACATATTTCAACTTGTCATATGGTGGTCCCAGAATTGCTCTAATTGTCAAAGTAGCTTATCATCTATTGAATCTTATACTGATGAAAACTATCTTTCCATGTATATGTACACATATGTATGCCATATTGTAAATGTGCATTTTGTTAGAACAATAAATTTAGATTATTCAGGCTGACTGCTACTGTTTCCTAATGAAACTGAATGTATACTAGGAGCTGTATAACAAAACTATCATAATTTTCTGGGTTCTTATCCTAGATGGAACAGTATGTTTTCAGGTGTGTTTGAAAGGCATGTTTGAGAAGGGGGAAAGAGAATAATTAAAAAATAAGTGGGCTACGTGGCTGTTAATGGAAGAACAAAATGGACACAAAAGACTTGAAACAAAAGACTTGAAACAAATATATGCTTTACCTTAGTGAAATCATGCTAAGGAAAACACAGAATGCCTCTTGGTTTTATTATTAATCTTATATAGTGTTGAAATTGTAAAAGTTTAAATTTTTACTTCAGCTGGGAAGATGAAACCTCTGTTGGAGAGATAACTTTAAGGTGTGCTACACATGGCACAATGCATCTACTAAACATTATGTGGAGATGTGTGGAGAAACACTGCAGTTTCTCTATACATGTCCTATTTCTTCAAATCATGATCTAGATGTGTTCCCTTTAAGAAGGCTGAGAAAATAGAGTTTTGGGGATTAAAGTTAAGCCCAGGAAGAAGGGAGGGTTGTGGGGAAAATATAATTTTATTTCTAATTATTTTACACTAAATTTTGAATGATAAATTAAATTAATTTCCCGAAGTTGAATCTGCTTTGCCCATACACTACCTGGGGAGTGATCTGCCTGTCCTTATCTTGACCTGTGAGCCTTTAGTTGTATTTTTCTTTCTCCAATCAGTTAAGAACAGGGAGTGATAAAGGGTCTTGGTGGGCACCTGCCATCTAGCCAGGGTCAAGCCACTACATTGCTTTTCTGGCACTCATTGTGGGCCATGAGGAATTTGAGATAAGGATAGTGACTGGGAGATGTAACAGGCAAAACATTGAATATTTCTAGGGAACAAGAAGCAGAATGACTCAGTGGAATTTTTGTTGTACTTGTGGTGAAGAGATAAGAGATGGTGTGTGTGTAAATTGTCCACTTTTGTCAGTGCAGTGATGATATTATTTTCATTTTGTTGATGAAAGTCTAGTTTGTGAAGATTGCAGATTGTGTGATGACTATACATTGATAATTCTGTAGTATGTGATTCTCACAGATGAGGGGTGTAATGGAGGAAAAAATGTTATTTTCTGATTAATCTTGCCAACATATTTTATCACACAAAATATGAAAAGAAGTAGAAAAATCACCTGAATCTGAAGATCTCAGTGAATATGTTTTCATAATAATAGTAACACTGATAACAATTTTCAATTTAAAGACATTTAAATTAAACAATTGGACTTCAAAGTATTTTTTTTTTGCAATTATTTTTTTCTTAGTTTGTTAAGAATTCCCCTGTTTCGTCATGCAACTAATAGAGTAATTATAAAATTCTCCCTACAGTTAATGCTGCATTACCCATTGCAAAATATTGTGCTATTGCAGTATGAAATGTGAATAGAGAATGGCTTTTCCTGAAAAATTAAGCTTACATCTTAAATTTTCAGCAGGGAACAACTGTTTTGTAAATAATATGTAGCTCTGTTTTTTATATTTAGTTCTTACTTCAATACTGGCAGGAACCTAGGTGACAAAATATTGACTCCATCCTGCCATTATGTATTCTTACTTCAACCTCCCTTGCAGAAGCAGCTCAGGGGATTGACATTTCATTAGTGATAAAAAGATTTGGATGTTCATGAGCTATTACAGTTTTGAACAGTTTCTAATTTATTACCCTTTGTCATACAACTCTCAGGAAGATGCAAGCAAAAATGTAGTTGGAGTTAGACCAATTTAGTTTAAATTCTAATATTTTCTCAACATGTACATAAGCACAGTGGACCATTTGAACCTCTGTATAGAAAAATGCACGCGACAATTAACTAATTCTGTCACTCGCTACAAAATATGACCTAGTCATTCAGCCTCTCATAATTAATTCAGGCTTGGCCTTCCAAAGATTGTAAAGTAAACATAACATTGTCAGCTTGTGATAGTTGCTATGTGAAGAGTGTCCTGGGTTCAGCAATAGCAGTCATGTTTCTCCTCCTTGGTAGCTGGTGCAGTGCAGTGTTTTGACTTTCGGCTCGGGAACAGAGCTGATAGAGATGTTTTGGTTTGGCCAAGGACTTTGTGAGCCTCATGCTCTGCCAGGGAGGAGAGGAAGCTGGGAGGAAGCAGAGACAGGACACCTGACCTAAACTGACCAAAGAGGTATTCCATACCACAGCACGTCATGCCCAGGATGTAACTGGGAGTTAGCCGGAAGGGCTGGGAGACTGCAGGGTGGGAGGAGGTATCGGTCGGTGCTTGGTCGGGCTTGGGGGCGAGTTATCGGTCAGCTGATGCTGAGGTGTGGTATTCTCTTCCCTTGTTATTTCCTTTATCATTATTATCATTGGTGGTAGCAGTAGTGATCTGTGTTATACCTTAGTTACTAAACTGTTCTTATCTCAACCCGTGGGAGTTGCATTCTTTTCGATTCTCCTCTCCGTCCCTCCGAGAGCAGGGGGAGGGCAAGAAAGGGGGGGAAGTGAGTGAACAAGTTACCTGACTGGGTTTAAACCACGACAAAGAGGAAGGTACAAACTCCCTAGAATTTCATGAAAGAATAGCACTGCTACTGACTATAGTGGCTTGTGTTCCTGTAGTCTATTCAGCCTAAAACTGGAATAAGACTCTTGGCAGGTCAGCATTGGCCAAGTGTGCTTCCCTGGACAGTGAATGTGCAGAACTTCACTGACAGCAGAATTTTGCAACTATATTGGTGATCCATTCTGGTCCATGCTGCCTAAAGAGTCTCTCCAGGGACACTGTTACACACTGAGTGAAAGGACAGTGAGTGAAAAGACAGTAAGTTGGTGCTTGCCACAGTGTTTCAGGTTTGACACAGGCTGTACTCCATGAAGCATGAAGGCCTGGTAATTTCATCTGTAAATTTTTTTTTTTAATATTTTCAGAATTGCTGAAGAACAAGTTAGCCCAGCTGAACCAGAATTTCTCTGAGTTTTCTTATTTATGCTAATATTTTCAGTGAGGTGTTAACAAATGATAAGGTAGAAAAGTTACTCTTTATGAGATATAGGCAAATGCCCCTTTTACTGCCCTCAAAGTGAAAAGTCAGTGGGTGGTGAACATGAAACATTTTTGTGTGCTATATAATCATATTCTTTCCAAATCTTGATTTTTGTATCATCTGGGTATTTGGAGTAAGAATGACTTCTGATTTCTGAACCTGTACTTTGGAGGTACACTGAAGAGCAGGTACATTTTCCCTTTGTAGATCAAGATGCAGAAAAGAGGGATGGAAAAAAAAAAGTAAAAATTAATTCTCCAGCCAAGGGGGTATGTCCTGCATTCATTGAAAAAGTCATTTGGGGTTTTCAGTGGTGTTTGATTTCACCTCTACAAGAGACCTCCAGGTGCCAGGCTGCTGCATGACATTCAGGGCTGATGGACCCATCAGTTTTCATTATTCTGTGGTCATAGTTCCCCTGACAGGAAAAATTAAAGGTGCAGTTCCTATGGTTCACACCAGCAAAATCTCAGGTTCCTCTGAGAGGAAGGAAGGACTGGTAGAGGATAATGACTTTGTCAATCTCCTGGTATTTACTTGTCCTGCCTCAGTAACTGGAAGACTTTGAAATCTGCTGGTAAGTGCAAAATTAAATATTATTGACCAGAATGAGAAGTTAATATATTTTGGAAGATTTTGGACTGTATGTTATTTTTGCATACAAAAAAAAGTATATGACTTTTAATTAACTATTAAAAGCAACTGACATTATTTTTCACCTCTGAAGTTTCCTCCTCAAGTCTTTAATCTCTTCTTTAGAGGAACAGATAGCTGGTAGTCTTCAGGAAACATTTTTCATTTATCTGCAAGATAAATGTATGAATTTCTTCCAAAATAGTTTATCTATCTGTCTTAACATCAAATTTTTTAATAAGTCTCCAGGAATACAATGTAGTAATCATATGGCACTAGGAAATACGATACTGAGTGTAGGAGTAACAACCAGAGGTTTTTAATGTGCCATTAAGTAGTAAACTCACAGGTGCATGATAGTGTCTAAACAACTGTTGAGAAAAATAATTTAAAAATATGTCCAGAATAAAAGAAAATATGTATAAAAGTAAGGAAAGATCAGTGGTTTTTATTTTCTCATTAAATTTTATTCACATTAAGAGTGTTCTTTAGATAAAGCAGTGAAAGTGCTGTTTGGTCAAAAGGAAATATTGTTATGAAGTGTTTAAAGGGGAGAACGGTTGTGTGGGTACAACAATTTCAGTTAGTTAATCAGTAAATAGCAGCAAAAACACATTACATGTCACAGACAGAAAGAGCAGAGTATTCTGCACACAATGAAATAATGCTAATGTTCAATTTCTATTTGTAATCATGTTAGAATCTTCCAGGAGAATAAAGCACAATAAAATATTAAGTGATGTTTTCTACTCCTAGAAAAAAGGTTTATTATCCCATAAATCTAAAAGAATTGGAACTCAGAAATGCTTACATTTTTTACTGTCATGTAAAAAGGTGGCTTTTCTATGTTCAGGTAACCATTCAAAGTCTGTTGGCAGGACATACACTAACAAAATATTGCCATTATCCAAAAGTATTATGAAAAGAGGTCTTGTAGCTATAAAATAGTTGAAAAGACATCATAAGCTTTTTCCAGTCCTTAAGATTCAGTGTCTAAACATCTGGAGAAAGAGATAATCCTGATGAGATAGAAATGAATGAGAAAGATAATATTACAAGCTTTTCACATTTATAATCTCTAATTGTGGAGGAAACAATAAACAGACACTTTTTTTCATAGGAACACAGTCTTATAGGCTGCACACTGCTTTCCTATGAGACATTAGAATTGGAGAAGAAGCAGAGAAAATGCTTTGCCCTGTTTTGCAACACATATGCATATTCTGGTATTTGCAGTTCAGTTACTTTATAGAGGATGATGGCACCAGTCAGCAAAATATTTCAGAAGTCTGGATAATAAGAACTGAGAGAGAACAAAAAAAAACCCTGAATCTTAGACTATTCTGATGTGGTTAAAAATTAGCACATACATAAATACTTGTCTATTTGAAAGGGAAGTCAGGACTGTAAAAAATTAGTGAGAAGACTGTTGCACAATGGAGTGGGAAGTTTCAGCCTGAGGAGAATATCTAATACGGCTTCTCTTTTCAATGATACTGTAGTCTGAGGTATTAGTTTGAATGATCTGTATATTTTCAATATTCTATTTCTGCCTGTTTTAACCTTTCATATATTTGTGCTGTAATAAGGGATATGCTATTTTCCACTGTAACAAGAAACATTTTTGTTACTATAAAATATATTTCCACTTTTTTTTTGATGATTTTTACCTGTATTTTTATTTTTCTGCATTTTTTTAATGTAACCATGTATCGTTATATTCTTCATCTAAAAATGAATGAAGTTTTGTTAAATTTTGTTCAGCTCTATTGATGATGTATTGTATTACTCCTTTAGTTCATTTCAAGGAGATACTTATATATATATGTATAAATATATGTATACACACATGCTATATTTAAAAGTGTCTGTCACTGGTTTTATCTGTTTAAAAGTTTTTGTCAATGTATGTTCTGTTTTTGCACAGGTATAATCCTGTTTGACCAGGCTTTTACTTTCAAACTCAAGATAGCTTTATTTTTTCATAGTGACTTCAGGGTGTGTGTCCATAGGAACTAATTTTTTTCTTTATTTGGTTTGATATCTTCCAGTATATGTTTGTATACAAAGAGAGAATTATCATCTAAAACAGAGAAGCCAATTGTTATTTAATAAGAATTTAAGAACACATACTGTAATATCAGATCCCACATTTTTCAGCATACCATTGCTTTTGTCTCATACACACACACACACACACACACACACACACACACACGCACACACTCACAAAGAGAGAGATGTCTTTCCTTAGTCCATGGACCAATCCCTATAAAACTGCTGAATTCATCCAGTCCATGCTATCAGGCTCCATCTCTTGTAACAGTCTTTCAAAGCAGAAGAGATGGTGTGCAGTTTCTGCAATAATTCCAAACCAAAAACTTAAACTCATTTATGCTTTCTGCCTTGTAGATAATCATGCATTTTTCCCTTTATTTGTATATAAAAGGATTCTTAATAGATTTTGAAGTATGAGTGGTGACATCCTTGCTTTTGAGAAAAATGGACAAAGCTACATAAAATGGGCTTAGACAAATAAATAGACAATACTTTGGTAAACATGCTCCCCAAAAGGATAAAAAGAATAGATTTCTAACCTGGTAAAATGCCTGTGGAGATGGGTGCAGTGACATCTGTTGGGACCCTACTCCCTTATCTAAGGCCCTTGAAAAATCAATAGTCCACAACTAGGGAAAAATATTTGTTTTTGTTACCCCACCTCCCAGTTTTTAAGTCTTGTCCTTAGTTGTAGTGTTACCTTTCTCTGTATGGAATCTGATGAACTGTGGTTATTCTGTGTAAATTTTGAAAAACTCAGTTTCCTGGTCACATTGGACACAATAACATTCCTTATAGGAAGAACGAAGGACTTCTGCTATGATAACAGCAATGTCTGTGAAAGGAAAGTCTTATATTGTGAGTAGAAGAAAGTGCATAGAGGATGGGAGAATAGCAGGACAGGATTATACCTAGCTGTACATTCCTACTAGCCATTTTCAGCCCACTGTGTGCAGCCAGCAGGTACAGTCAAATTTGATCTTGCACTATAGCATCAACAGTGAAGGGCTACTAAAGACTAAATCGATCTTCCCAGTCTTTATGGTACATTGCTTGTTTCTTCATATTCTGGCTATTAAGGGGATTTGCTCTGCCTGGGCAGTTTGTACAAGCACAGGCTGTAAGAACTGCTTGTAGTCATCCCAAAGGGAGCCAGCAGAACATGTACTGTAATATCAGATCTTTCTACCTTGTTTCTGGCAGGCTACACCAATAGAGGCAAATTTTAACACCATTAAATTTAATTTGTTGCCATTTGCAATACTTCTGGTTATGAGCAGTGTTGTTATAACAGATAAAGTGAGGGGGAAATAGGACTCTTCTAAAATTGATTGAAATATTCTATCTCATTACATGGTCTTCCTGTATACGGGATGGGGAAGTGCTCTGATATACACACACATAAACTATATATATCTCTATAAAAAATTCTCTTTATGTCTATTTCTAGATACTCATCCCATATGTATATAAAATTATGCCCTTGAGTTTACAGAAATGTAAATGCAGTAAAGTTTTTCATATATCAGATTATAAATGTGAAATATGCAAAGTCTGTTGGTTTTCCCCAAAATAGTATTGCAACCGATAGTCAAACCTTCAGCTGCCGGCTTCTGTCTGGTATCAATAACTGCCAGTGTAAATGGGATGGGCTGCCCAGACAGGTAGAAAGATTTAAAGTAAGATTGCTTAGATCTCTCCTGTAACAATCTCCTCAAAAAAGACCAAAAGGTTTTAAAATTAATTAGAATTATTAAGTTTTTTAATGCTCAGAATAATAATGAATAAAAAAGTTGCAGGTTTATATACAGTACTTAAGTTCTGTCTTCCTTTGAATGCAAGCCATTTATTTTTGGTTTGGTTTCAATCAACCAAATAGGTTCCCACATCACAGTGAAATCTTTGCAGTCCCTTTCTCTCAAGGAAACTCTTCCGGGAGCACCTGTATTAGTTTATCAACTTAGATCAGCAGTGCAATTTTGAAGCAGATCTCCCTTAGTGTGTCCTGTTTTGCTTTATGAAAAAAGTCTGGGAATTCAAAAAGAGCTGACCTTGACTTCAATTAATTTTCACATCAATTCTTCAAGTAATTTGCTTGGCACAGGTTTGTTGTGCTTATATTTATCTGTTTTTTAGAATAATTTATGTATCTAAGTTAAACAAGCACAAGAGTTCACGGAAAGTCAAACTGAGAGTTCACTTTTTCAATTACAACATCAAGGAAAGCATACTTTTAGAAGTACTTTTCATAATAATTGACAATATTTATTGGTTAAACTGGATCATAGTCTCATGGTCATGTCAATGGTACATTTCTTTCTCATGACATCATTGTATATTTCAAAATTCTAAATAAAAACATCATATTTTCAACCTTTTCTATCACACATTTCTTCTCTCTGATTTTTCAAGAACTAAATAGAGTATAACACTTCCTCAACAAAAAATATTGCAGTCTCACAATCAGTCTAAAACACAGTCACCCTTTGAATGTCACATTTTCTCCTGTGATATTCAAATGTTAAAATAAATTCTCTTTATTTTCCATGAGATAATTTTTGTCTGCTGCAAGTTTATAGAAGCTTAAAGTTAGCTGTTGTTTCTTAAGATTATTCAATATTATAAAGACTGTAATTTTTATAGCATCATTCCTTTCAGAAATTTTAGTATACTAAGTGTGTGTGTTTGTTTTGCAAATAAAACCATATTTATTTTCCAGGGTGTCAGGAATATTTCTACACTTGCAAATTTTAAATTTTGATACAGCTTGCTTTGAATTTAATGCAAAAATATTGAAAGTATATTCAAGGGAAGAAAGAGTTTTTTGAAGCTTAAGGAGTGCCTGAGTTAAGATAGCATGTTCAGTGTCAACCTGCTTGTGTTGGCACATAGTAATGCAGTCTCTGAAGCATGGCAAGTGTTTGGATGATGAAGGGAAAAATACTACATCCACAGGTAAATTTTTTTTTTCTGGAGTGCCAGAGTCCCTGAAGGGACTCCTCATAGGGTGACATTGACTGCAGCCTTGAAAGCTATAGGTTAGCCTGCTAGCAAGTGGCACTGACTGATTTCAAGGAGGGAATATGAAAGAATCCAAAATTGGTGGAGTTATCTTCAGAATGAGATAAGAGCCTGAATTAAGTCACATTATCATATATCAAAGGAGTAACTACTACTGACAATGGAAAAAAAAGAAAACAAATGACATTGCACTGGAAAGGCATCTACTTATAGTTGTGTGTATGGGGTGGTTGTTGTTTTTGTTTAAATATCACTGAGATGGCCACAGTGAGAGAAGAAGAGCAAGTGGCAAAATGAAGACATTATTTGTCTGAGACAACGTTTTTTGCTAACAGAATTTCAATCAAGTGTGATTATACAGGAAAAAGTAAATAGAAAAGATAGGGTTGAAATTATTATTTGCATTATGTGTAATGCAGTAGAGATTACAGCCCCATTGTGCTAGATCCCAAATGTGAACAAACATGTCATCTGTCACAAAGAGATTATAATGCAAGCAGAAAGGCAAGCTTTTGTAGAGGAAAAGTAAAAAGATAGATACATACACAAGTGGCAAAGTGATCTGAACATAGCTGTAGAAGTCCTGTGTAATTTAATGCTACATTTTAAATCGCAGACCAGCCTGTTACTCTGATGACTTAATTAAGCTTCTCTAAATGACATCTAAGAATGAGGGTTATAGGGAAATTGTATAGCACACTTTTACATATTTCTTTATTTAACTATTTCTTATTTTTCTTCTGGAGTGGTAAGTATTCAACAAGCAGCTTTTAGTCTTCTTGGGGTACTAGATTTTATGCACTGTGAGTGCATGTGATATTTCCATGCTTCTAGTATATTCAAAGGCGTTTTTGTAACACATTTCTTCCTTCTATAATGTGCTGATAAAATATTTCAGTTCTCTGTTATAAATCAAGTTATGTTAGAAGCATTGAAGTTGCTAAATACCTTTGAATGAGTTGTGTAGGTTTGTCTTTTGGCTGAAATTGTGGTTAACTTAGCTAAAATTAAAACCACTCTCCTTTTGCAGCTGCCTTTTAGCAATAGCCATATTCATACTTGTCTGTGATGTCTTAGGCATTTCATGTGCTTCAGGAGCTCTTTGTGGTGAAAGATGAAATTTTTGCCTGGCTAGTTTTCTGTGCCAAACTGGTTCACTGAACTCCTCATTTAAATCTGCCCCTTTGAAGAATTAGTATTATAAAAGATTTTCTTCAATACATTTGCATTAATGATCAGAGCATATTAACAAAATCCTGATCATACACATTTTTGGTAGAGAGAATTATCATGGAGACACTGAAAAAGTTGATCAGGCAGCAGGTTTTGAAAGCTTGGTATAAAGAAAAATTATGCAATTTGCCAGTTTCGAGAGGTGAGACACTGTTTTGATAAATTCACTTGTTCTTAAATGGGATTTGTAGACTGAAGGACCCACTGAAAGCTCTTTTTCATTACCTTCTTCAAAACATATGAAGACAGAAGGAAGTGGTGGTAGTGGCGAGGTAGTATTCGTAAATGAGCAGACTCATTTGAGAAGGTCTACTTCTCCACTTACAGGAACAGGCCAGAGAGAAACTTCAGGCTAGATCCAATAGCCTGACTATTGAGCAAGATATTTAGGCTTACCTTGCATTTTTGCAGGAGGACATTGAGGGTAATCAAATGAGATCTAAAATGTGCAGCATGCATGTCAGGACCCAGAAGCTTGCTCTTCAGCAGAGCGCCAGTAGCTTGGTGCTAGCTGGATAGACGCACAGGCTGCTCAGGGCTTGCTGTGGCCATTCTGCTTATTGGAGAAAGATGAATGAGCAATTTCATTGAGAGGAGAGGGAGGAACCAAATTCCTTAGTCATGGGGAAGATGTAATTTTCTAGTCTAGTATACAATAATAAGGAAGAAAGGGACAATTTTTTTAGTTGCTTCACATGTCCTAAAAGCATCCCAAAGCAATGCTGAAGAAATAGACTGAAGACATTTTTCTATATACCCCTCTTAAAATGATACAACTGAGACAGAAAAAGAACAGCTTTCACTGAGCCAAGAGTCATCCAGATTCAGTATGATTTTTGAATTGTGATGGTTTTGTCACTTGGGAGAGAGGAGATTTGGCTCAAAGTCAATCTGTCAGAAACCATTGCACTTGGCAGTGTTTCATTAAACCAGAGATGTCTGAATGAAACATTTCTGCCTTTATAAGATAATTACTATTCTCTCTCTCAGTAGGAGAATTAGCCTTGATTTTCTTTCTGTGGGTTAGTCATGGTCTGGAATACCAAAAAGATCGAGTCTTTCAGAGGCCTTCTGGATCCCAATCAGGGACTGCAATAGGCATGTTTTGACATTCTCAGGCCTTTTAAGCCTCCAATATTGTGTTTAGAGGGATGTATCTGAGGAGTAATACTTTTTCACAGTTTTGTGCAAGTTCTGTAAGCAGTTAGGTACTTCTCTTGGGACTTCCCATAGAAGTCCAGGAGTAAATACCAAATCTGGTCTAAGATTCTGTCTTTTTCTCTTTTTTTTTGTTTTCTTAGAAACAAAACCATAGTTAAGTGAAATACCTAAAATGGCAAATGAAAACTGATCTCTTTATTGAAGATCTTGTGCTGGTTATTCTTACTTTTCATTAATTTTGTGAACTTCTGGTTCTGGCTCCTCAAAATCGACCAACTTTCTTTCCTTTCTAAGTAAGCAAATAAAATACTGATTAAGAATATAAACTCTGTGTCTAAATTTGTTCAATTTTTCACTGAAATCTTAGTAATGTATATAGTATTGGATACTATTAACATCTAAATGGAGCATAATTTTAGATATACAATTATCTCTGAAATATAAGGAAACTGAAGTACTCTAAATTTTGTTGTAATATAAAAATAAAATACATGGTAATATAGAAAATATTTCATATCACACTCAGTAGGGAAGACTTTTTATCACTGTCTTCAAAGCAAGCCTGTCATTATGAAACAGGCTGGCAAAACAGTCTGGATTTCACTCAAGACAGTGGACTTCACAAGTGCTGTCACCCATTCCATTGGTATTAGTCCCTGCTGTCACCCATTCCATTTGTATTAGTCCAGTCCATCTTGAAAGACTGCAGCCCATGAAAATATGACCTTTCCAAAACTATGCAGTTGACTGGCATGGCTGAAGTTTTATTTCATTACTCTGTTTGCAAATAGTAGATAAATTTTCTATATCTTGAACAGATATATCTCACAGAATTAAAACTGAAGAATCTTTGAGATACAGACCGTCTGCTTTTACATATATGCCTTGTTATTATATGAAACTCATATACTGGGCCATTTGGGGTGCCTTTAAACATCAGCAGTAGTTAAACAAATTTAGCATTATTTTTAGTATCTTCAAAAACAGTTTATGTTTTATGAATTTGTATTTATGTACCTTTTTATATTTTAACATTATTAATAGCATACAATTGAAAAAATATTTCATTAATATTATTTTTAAAAATGTTTTAGAAAGAATTCAGTCTCATGTTTGTAAGATCATGAAACAAATTACTTGTTTGATGCAAGACTGGAGCCTTGAATTTGTCCCTAAATAGGAAACATGCAAGTTAGCTGTTTTCATTCCACTTCTTAAAGTCAGCTGCTGATAATATCTATCCTAATTTGTATTTTTCCTGCCAGTATCTGAAAGGAAATCAGAGGATTGGTGCGGATATTTAAGTTGACTTCTTAACTTTGTGTGCTTTCTCTGGGACAAAGCTGTATCATGTGCAGCAAGCAGTGCCCTGTTAAAATCTTGCATTGCCCAGTGTCCTGGGTTCAGCAGTAGCAGTCATTTTTCTCCTTCTTAGTAGCTGGTGCAATGCTGTGGTTTTGACTTTCAGCCTGGGAATTGCGCTGATAACACTGATGTTTTTAGTTGCTGCTCAGTAATGTTTACTCTGACTAAGGACTTTGTGAGCCTCATGCTCTGCCAGGGAGGAGGGGAAGCTGGGAGGAAGCAGAGACAGGACACCTGACCCAAACTGTTCAAAGAGGTATTTCATACCACAGCACGTCATGCCCAGAATGTAAAACTGGGGACAGCTAGCCAGAAGGGCTAGACTGCTGCTTGGGTTGGGCTGGGTATCGGTCAGCAGGTGGTGAGCGGTTGTGTTCTCTTCCCTTGTTTTTTTCCCCTTATCATTATTATTATCAGTGGTAGCAGCGGTGGTTTTGTGTTATAACTTAGTTACTGGACTGCTTTTATCTCAACCTGTGGGAGTTACATTCTTTTCTATTCTCCTCCTCATCCATCCAGGAGGGGGGAGGAAAGAGAGTCTGTGTGGTTCTGAGTTACTGACTGAGTTTAAACCATGGCACCCAGTAACTTTTCTTAGGTTTTTTATTAGTAACTTTTCTACTTCTCCAGACTTCAAACTCAGTCTGGCACTTCATTTCATGCAGACGCTCTCATCTTACAGGTGTCTTTCCAAAATAAGTAAGTGATATTAGACCAAAATTGGACAAATGCTTAGGTGCATACTTTTTGCCTACTGTCTATAGAAGTTTCTTGGTCTTGGTCCAGGTTGCATACAAACGGAAAAGTTTAGAGCCAAAACCAAATACACATTTGAGGACTTTGTTTGATACTCAGGTTTTATACCTTAATTTTAGTTAAACTTCTGCCTATGTGATGTTTGAAGTTCATAGTAAGAGAGTGACTGTGTTTGTCTAAAAGGCATGTGTTTGCCCAGAAGGTTGCTAGGGTTTGGTTTTGGAGGTTTGTTTTTTTTTTTTCCTCCCAGAAGTGTGCAATAAATATACCCATATTCTGTTCCTTTGAGGATTTCTCATAATACGAATATATCTGTTCTGACTACTTTTTTTTTCTGGAAAATGTTTCCTGGAGTTTAAACAGCAGTTGTAAATATAATCAGTTCTGATTTTCCAGTCAGTGTAAAGCTGAACATCAGTTTTGTTGCACTGTTTTTTAGCTTGTAAATAAATCTGAATATAATCTGCACACTGTGATCTTTCTGGGTGTGGGGTTTTTTTTGTCCTCTTTCAGAAATGCTGTGAATTCAAATCAAAACATCTCTGAAGTCCTGTTGCTCACGGTTTTTGTACTCAGAATGCAATTGTTTTCTCTGGACAACCACCAAGTAATACAGTCCTTAACTGAGTTTGTTGTTTATTTGTTTTGTTCTTTTTTTTTTACTTATGATTAGGATTCCCCACCTGGGAAGTTTTAATTACTCTCTTTCCCTTTTGTCTAGATGACTGCTTCTGACTGTTACAACCTCCAGCAATCCCTGCAAACACAGAAAAAGAAGGAAAAGCCCTATCGAATGTAGCCAAATAATTGAAGAGAAAAAAAAAAGCTTTTTATATTTGACATCTGATCTAAAATACATGCAGCAAAGACAAACCAGGAGACTGTGTGTTGTGGCAGGGACAAGGGGCAGAGTACTGCTGCTGCAGTAGGAAAACTGTTTTCCTCTTGACTGCTTTGCTTCTTCTAAGGAAAGCACAGTTGTGAAAGTGGTATTCCTGGCATCCTGGGGTGGAACCTATTGGGTATAGGGGCAGAGAGAAGTGCCGCAAGTGGTTAGCAATTTTCATTCATTACAGTCTCTTTGGGCACTTTGTCAGGATAAATGGCAATAGTGCTATAGATAATTTTTCATGTGAAAAGATCTGTGGGATAGAACCAGAAAAGATATATAAATCCTATTCTCTCCAGTGGGAGAAAGAGGGTGGTGAGACAGTGAGAAAGAAGATATTTGGTGCTTCAGATTACTTAGCACTGACCACTGACTTTTAAGAGTTTATCAACCAGCCCTTTCCTGACTACTATAGGTTATGCAGATTAAGGTGAAATTTAAAAAAAAAAACAAACCACAACAAACCAACCAAGTAGCAAAAAGCTAAATAACTCATACTGAAAAGAAAACAAACGAGGTAACATCCTAGCTAACATTTGTTAGTTTAAAACTGTTTTCATCTTGACTGCTTTGTTTCTTTTAAGGTCTGCTTGTTAGTTACCTTGCAGCAACTGCCAATATTTATTTGGTAAGTGCTTAAACTGACTTCAATTTACTGTAGGAATCACCTCTGTAATAATCATCTCCGCCATCTGTAGCATGTCTCGAATAAGAGCATACAGAAAGTCTTTCCCAATCCCAAAGCAAGGAGCTGAGTTTCTCAGAACTGTGAATCTTCAATGGCATCTGGCAGGGAGACACTGAAATTTAGTTCCTCTGACCTGTGGAAGATGAGAGGCTGGAATCCCACCTGTGTTATTTGTGTGCCCTAACAGGTCCATTAGTTCCTGAAAACTTCTGCCAAGTTGATAACCTGAAAGAAAAATTAGATAATAGCCAGTCAAGGTAATTATATTGCCAAGGTATGTATACTTGATAAGGTATATATACTAGGCAAGGTATATATATTGCCTAGCCAGGCAAGGTAATTTATAACATACCAGTTCCACAAGGAGCAAAAACCCAGACTCATTCTCAAGCAGTCCATACTCTGTCAGAACGTTTTGTCAAATTAACTGCAATCAAAGTTCTCTTAGGTCCTGTAGCTGTACTTGTGTGACATTGTTCCTAATTTTTGCATTACTACTGAGTACAGATGTTTATTGAAATCCTGTTTCTGTTAGAGGTTATTGCAAAATTTCTGTTAATTCACGCAGATTTTGGGTAATGTCTTTAATGAGTGTGTATCGCATATTTTCCAGTGCCTAACATTTGCTAAATTCAAAAGAGAGGCAAGGTAATCAAATGTTGGCAAGCCCTTTGGTGTCTTTGGCATAGTTACTGCATACAAGCTGTGTCTCAAAAATTTTCTCAGTTGCGAAAGTTGTTTCCCACCCTCTTGCACTCTTTGGTGTTATATTTGGGAAAAGGAAGGGAAGAATTTGCCATTAGATTTTTTTTCCTGTTAGTTTATACACTATTATTGGAAGAAGAAGAAAAAAAAAAAGTTTAATTGCACTCAATCTTGTCTGATTGACTACTGTATTAAGTGTAGGACCCATGGAGGGGGTGTATTATGCACAAGAGGAGGAGGAGGTAGAAGAAGGCAACTGATGACACATGGGATCTGAGCAGAATTTTTCCTGATCACATCTAGCGGCCATTGGTGTACATGGCTGCCCACTGCTTCTTGTGCTATGGGGAGCCTCTAACACCTGACTGGGGAGCTCAAAGCAATCCCAGGGAGTTGGACATCATGGTCTGTGAGTGAGGTGCCCTTCGTACAGGGGACAAGCGCCATGAGTGCAGACCAGGGCTCTGGCTGCTCTTACTGCTCTGGTGACATCACCATCATGAGTCTCAGGCATGAGGCAATGCAGAGCAGTAGCTCAAGAGCTGGAGGTGCAGCTAAAGGCACAGGAGGAATGAGTCCTGCACGCCCCTCAGGAAGGTTACAGGCTCTTTAGGAAAGACAGGCCTGGCAAATGGGGAGGGCGAGTTGTCCTTTATGTTAGGGATAGGCTGGAGAGAATCGAACTCTGTCTGGGGACAGGTGAGCAGTCCACAGAGAGTTTGTGGGTCAGGTTAAAGGGAATATAGCTATGGGAGACATTACTGTGGGGATCTGTTACAGACCGCCTGATCAAGGAGAACCTGTGGATGAAGCACTCCATAGACAGATAGGAAAAGCCTCATGCTCGCAGGCCCTTGTTCTCATGGGTGACTTCAACCACCCTGACATCTGTTGGAAGGACGGTACGGCCCGGCACAAGCAATCCAGGAGGTTCCTCGATTGTGTAGAAGACAACTTCCTTCTGCAAGTAATAGAGGAGACAACAAGGAGAGGTGCCATGCTTGACCTTGTGCTCACCAACAGGGAAGGGCTCGTTGGAAATGTGACTCTCCAGGGCAGCCTTGGATGCAGCGATCATGAGATGCTCAAATTTGAGATTCTCAGGACAGTGAGAAGAGCGTGCAGCAAGCTCACTGCCCTGGACTTCAAAAGAGCAGACTTTGGCCTCTTCAGGAACCTACTTAGGAAGGCTCTATGGGATACAGCCCTAGAGGGCAGAGGGGCCCAAGACTTGGTTGATATTCAAGGATCACCTGCTACAAGCTCAGGAGTGTTGCATCCCAACCAGAAGAAAGTGCAGCAGGAGGGCCAGGAGACCTCCTTGGATGGATAAGGAGCTCCTGAGGAAAATTCAAATGAAAAAGAGGCTTATAATAAGTGGAAGCAAGGACAGGTGGCCTGGGAAGAGTACAGGGATGCTGCCCGGGAAGCTAGGGACCAGGTCAGGAAAGCTAAGGCCCAGTTAGAATTAATCTTAGCTAGAGGTATTAAAGATAACAGGAAGGGATTCTACAAGTACATAGCAAATAGAAGCAGACTAGGGAGAATGTAGGCTCCCTCAGGAAGCTCTCAGGTGAACTGGCTACACAGGATTTGGAGAAGGCTGAGGTTCTGAATGACTTCTTTGCTTCAGTCTTCACTGGCAAAGGCTCTGACAAAACCACCCAAGTCATGGAAGGCAGATGCAGGGACCGTGAGAATGAAGACCTTGCGCCCACTGTAGGAGAGGAACTGGTTCGAGACCATCTTAAAAACCTGAATGTGCACAAGTCCGTGGGTCCTGATGAGATCCATCTGTGGGTCCTGAAGGAGCCGGCAAATGAAGTTGCAAAGCCGCTGGCCATCATATTTGAGAAATCATGGCAGTCAGGTGAAGTTCCCAATGACTGGAAAAAGGGCAATATAACCCCCATTTTCAAGAAGAGGAAAATGGATGACCCAGGGAACTACAGACCACTAAGTCTCCCTTCTGTGCCTGGCAAAATCTTGGAGCAGATTCTCCTGGAAGGCATGCTAAAGCATATGATAAACAACAAAGTGGTTGGTGACAGCCAGCATGGCTTCAGAAAGGGGAAATCCTACCTGACCAATTTGGTGGCTTTCCATGATGGGGCTATGGAACTGATGGACAGGGGTAGAGCTGTTGATGTCATCTACCTGGACTTGTGTAAAGAGTTCAACACTGTGCCACAAGACATCCTTGTCTCTAAATTGGAGCGACATCAATTTGATGGATGGACCACTTGGTGGATAAAGAACTGGCTGGATGGCCTCACACAAAGAGTTGTGGTCAATGGCTCAATGTCCAGCTGGAGACCAGTGGTGTCCCTCAGGGATCAGTGTTGGGACTGGTCTTGTTCAACATCTTTGTTGCTGACATGGAGAGTGGGATTGAGTGCGCCCTCAGCAAGTTTGCCAATGACACCCAGCTGCGTGGTTCCGTTGATACCCTGGAGGGAAGGAATGCCATCCAGAGGGACCTCGACACGCTTGTGTGGTGGGCTGATGCCAACCTCATGAAGTTTAACCATGCCAAGTGCAAGGTCCTACACCTGGGTCAGAGCAATCCCAGGCACAGCTACAGGTTGGGTGGAGAAGAGATTCAGGGCAGCCCTGCGGAAAATCACTTGGGGGTGTTGGTTGATGAGAAAATGAACATGGGCTGGCAGTGTGCGCTTGTCATCCAGAAAGCCAACCATATCCTGGGCTGCATCAAAAGGAGCGTGACCAGCAGGTCAAAGGAGGTGATCCTGCCCCTCTACTCTGCTTTTGTGAGACCTCACCTGGAGTATTGTGTGCATTTCTGGTGTCCTCAACATAAAAAGGACATGGAACTGTTGGACCAAGTCCAGAGAAGGGCCACGAGGATGATCAGGGGACTGGAGCACCTCCTGTATGAAGACAGGCTGAGGAAGTTGGGGCTGTTCAGCCTGGAGAAGAGAAGGCTGTGTGGAGACCTCATAGCAGCCTTCCAGTATCTGAAGGGGGCCTATAGGGATGCTGGAAAGGGACTCTTCATTAGAGACTGTAGTGATAGGACAAGGGGTAACGGGTTAAAACTTAAACAGGGGAAGTTTAGATTGGATATACGAAGGAATTTTTTTCCTGTTAGGGTGGTGAGGCACTGGAATAGGTTTCCCAGGGAGGTTGTGAATGCTCCATCCCTGGCAGTGTTCAGGACAAGGTTGGATGAGGCCTTGGGTGATATGATTTAGCGTAAGGTGTCCCTGCCCATGGCAGGGGGGTTGGAACTAGATGATCTTAAGGTCCTTTCCAACCCTAACTATTCTATGATTCTATGATTCTAAATATAAGCTAACTTAAGAATAAGCCATCTTTAATAAAGTTGATGACGGAGCATTAGAATGAGTTGCCCTGAGAGGTTGTGCAGTCTCCTTCTCTGGAGACATTCAAGAGCTATCTGGACACAATCCTGAATAGTGTGTTTTAGGTGACCATACCTGAGCAGGGAGGTTGGACTAGATGATCCCTTATGGTCCCTTCCAGCCTCAACCATTCTGTGATGCTGTGGATACCTGCAGCCCCAGAGGCTTTTTGGTTGGTTGGTTGTACTGACTATATGAATATTTTCTGGCTGATTTTCCTAACCCTTAAAGACAGTGGAGCATAATTTGAACTAGTGTGCTGACAATATTTCCATTGCTGGTTGAACAGATAAAAAGAATGAATGTTATTTAACTGCAATGAGAATTAAATAATTATTTTTTTTAAATGAATCTTTGCTGGCTCTGTCAAATAAAACTCTATAATTCATCCTAAAAATGTGGAAAATAATCCTACTTAGTCATTGGAATGGCTGAACAGAATTATTTTGGGAGATAGAAATGGAATAACACAGTACTTAAGTACTACTTGGTAAATGTTAATTAATCCCTTTGACATGGAATTATTGCCCTGATTTTTTTATTTCTATTTCCTGAAGAAATTGCTGAGCAGTGTTTCAGAAGTATCTGTGTGTTTGCACTAGTCTTAAACTGGGCTAGTTTCTGCAGCAAATAGATGATAGCTTAAGAAGTTTGGGCAATGGTACTAATAATAGGGATAGTAATAACAAAATGCTATTGGTTGCTACAGATCCAAATTGTTATTTTTTATGTAATAACCCAACAAGTTGTGAGAAAATCTTGTTTCTTTAAATGTTTCAGAATCTGACTCTTTGTTAGATAGTGCCCTACATATATAGGATTTGGCTCATAGAAAAAACTGTAACATTGGAAGTTTCCCTATCAATTTCTCAAGGATATATAAGTGAAGTCCATGATAGGCTTAGAGCTATGATTTAGTTTAAGGTGAGGAACTACTGAATGAGACATGTTTATTGCCTCTTTTTGTGAAATTGGCTTGGCCTCTTTCCTGGACTACAGTTAGGAGGTCCCAAACTGAGAGATCAGCAAGAAAAATGTCCTGAGGTTCTGAATTACATGCAGAAGTTTCACCAGTGTGGTAGGAAATAAGAAGAGGGATGATCATGAATAAAAGGAAGTGAAGAAGTCAAGTGTGATAAAGTTTGCAAGTTTGTCCAAGTCTGTGTTTTAGAATGATTAAACCATTTCCTATTGTCTCTTCAAAATAAGTATACGAGTATGTGAGTTGTCATATATTCCTTGCAATTTGGGAAGGTCCCAGCAATACTTGTATAGTTAACGCTATTTATGCTGAAAAGTACGACAGGTATTTGTTTTTCTAAAACAGAGCTACAACAAGACTTCTGTGTGTTGTTACCATAGCCTCATCTAAAGCCCCAGGCAGGCTGACAATGAATACTTCAGATCTGAAGTGGCAGAATCATTAAAATCAAGGATATTTTGATTGATTGCTTCCATTCTGAAAATCATTTCTGTTTCTGTGTGTTTATCTATGTATGTGTGTATATGAGATTCATATATATAATTTCCATTATATGAATCCTTATTCTGATAGTTTAAGGTAGCTGAGAAGCTATATAACTCTGCTGGAAAAAGTAAGTGTTTTAAACATATTGTTTCCCAAATGCCTTCCCCCATGGACCGTTATGTATCTACTGCTCCACAGGTAAAAATAGAGAAATTTTGAGGTCAATTTAACACCAAGTTCTCTGGACATATCACAATTATAGAAAGAGCTGTACTAAACACCACAGTAGGAATCCACTGGGAATATTCATAGTATGAAGTAGGTCTAAAATTTCCCATTTCTCTCTTGATCAGCTTAAAAAATGTAAAAAAAAAGAAAAAAAAAAAATTAAACCTCCAAACCCCCAAAATTTGCATCTGTTACCAGAAGGATAAAGACATTTCATTTTTCTGAGTAAATACTATACATTAAACTAAAACAAATGTTCTTACATTGTGTTTTTCAAGAATGCATTACATCTGTTATACTGAAATTTTCTTGATATGTTTTCTTTCTACAGTTACACTTATAAGTGACCAGAGAAGAAATTTAAAAATATCACTCACTGAAAAGATATGCATTCCTAAAAATTATTTGATTTTCTGAACAGTTTGTTTTAGAACTGAACATTCTTCCAACATGGTTTATGAATAATTAATTTTATTAACATCACTAACTATGCTATTTCTCTCTGAAATGATTTTCTAGGGACTACACCTGAGACCAGTGCCAGGATTCTGAGGTCCCTGCAGCTCACATAAGCTTGTCTCACATTTCTCACCTGCCCTCTTATTAGGCAGTGAGATAGATACTTGTGTCTTCAGTATGTCTCACTGGCATAAGGGTACTTGTAGTACATGAATATGGCCACCGAGACCCATGGATGTAGGGGACTGCTACAGCCTGAAGTGGGCTCTCACATGCCAGGTGAATTTTTCTACTTCAGGAAAGATCTGCTCAACTGTTCTTGAAATCTCTGGGAAGTAAGTGATACAGTAACTTTGGTCTCAAATCCTGCATAGACTATTTGAGTAAGTAAGTATCTCCATGAAAAAATAAGAAAGGAATTAGCAGGCCTCTGGTCTGGGTTAGCTATTGTGAAGTGAAATAGACTCAATTTTCAGAAACTTTCAATTTCAGATTTTTTTTTGTACTTGGGAAGGTTGTATTACAGGGGCGACTTAACAACAACATTACTGAGAGTTATATCTGGAAATGTAGTGGCAGGATTGCCAGCATCATCTGAAAATGAGAAAATTTTTTCAGGAATATTGAATTTGCTGTCTTCTCTGTGCCAGTGTGGAAACTTATTTTATGAGTAAAATAAACCTATCAGGTTTTGAAAATGATGAAGATAAACCTGACCTGTGCTGTCACAGTTAGTGTCTATAAATCCATGAGGATTTTTTCGAAGCTAAAAAAGTATTTTAGGTGTTCTAAGTAGAGCATAATAAATTACTGTTATGTATATGACATAATTAAACCAAGAGAAAAGGAATAAAGTCTTGGTGCTTGACATGAACCTGTATGCAATGGGCATATTCTTAAAGGTCCAGACAATGGATAATTTGTTGTAGATGTTTACTTCCCAGAGGAAAAAAAAACCAAAAATCCGCAACTCATTCATTAGGTCCCTGAAAGTGATTTGATGATTTGATAGAATTTACTTCTGAAATATGTCCTTTTGCTGAAGCATTTTATACAATATGAAAGCCTAAAATGCTGTTTAGGGTTTGTTTTTTTGTTTTGGTTTGTTTTTTTTTTTTATACCATGAAACATAATTCAGAATGTCAGAGTTTTCTAAAAATAGAAAGTCATTTTCATTGTATCTGCTTGCAGGGGAATGTTAGGTGAGAAAGTCAGATTTTTATTTTTATGATAACTGAAAGGACTCTGCTTCAGGGGTCTTTTCAAAGGGGAGCTTGATTGCAGTGCATTTTTATAGTTTATTTTATGTTGCAGTACCATCAAACAATCTTTTGAGGAACCTTGACATTTCTGATGCTAAGTGGGGTTTTTTTGAAAGTAGAAAGAACAGATCATTAGGAGGCAAAGAAACGTCTTGTTCCTGTCATCGAATCCGTCTTTCAGAAAGGAAAGGTTTGGGATAGATACAAAGAAGAAATCTGCGTTAAATATAAAGATGGCTAATAAAGCCATCAGTACTGAAAATATAAATGTGTAATTAGTATTCTGTTTCCTAAATGTAGATGCTTCCGTATATTAGAAAGATGGATGTGATTTTACAGATTACAATTTACAGTTAATTTTTTACCAGAAGCAAAATTAGCAGAGTCTGGTGTTGGGGACCTGGTGTTATTCTTGGATCTGCCCTACTATGAACATTTGCTCACTTTTTGTTCCACTATTGTGTGTCTGTTCCTTTTTTGTCTCTCTTTCCTGCAAGTTCTGCAAGGTCTTTGATGCAGAAACTGTATTTCTTCATGTTTGTTCAGTTCCTCTACTCAGATCTTTGTCTGGACCCTTAAATGCACTTGTAAAGTGAAACATAATTGTCTGATAATCTCAGTGAACCACAGTGAACTCTGCGTAACATATGAAAGTGAAATGTATCATGCAAATTACAATTACTGCAGTTAATAGAAGAGATGTTTTTCTTTTTACACCAGCACATTTTGGTTTCACTGATGGTAGTTGTAATGATAATACTGCCACACACGGTATAGCAAAAATACTTCCAAATTGTCTTTAGGCAATACCAGAACATATTCTCGAGTGATGGTGTCAGTGGGACAGCATAGATTTGTACAGATTGTAGTTTAAATGTCTGAAAAAAACAGAAGCTCCTACTAAAAAGCTTTTTATAGGCAATTGCACTAAAGCAAAAGACATGTTTCAAATCCTAGACTTTTCATTTTGGTCAGTGTAATGTTATGAATTTATTTAATGAAGAATTTGCATTAGTTATGAAGCCCCACAACATATATGCCTGAAGCAACTCAGTAGCACAATTATAATTCTTTCATCTCAGATTGCCTTTCTGTCTTTAAATGCTGTAACTGTAATTCATCTTTCCATTAAGCTATTTTAGCTTTTCCTCTTTCGGTGAAGCAATAATTGAGTTCTCTAACTAAAAACAGAAATCGTTTCACTTCTGTGGAGAAACAGGGGCAAACCCCATACCTGACATTGAAGAAAAACCTGTCTAAGGTTAATGCATTGTCAAAATTAGTTAAGGACACATCAACCCTGGGAAAATAATTTTTGTGTATTATTCCTAATATTGCCAAGGTAAGTGCTGTATTGAGTCACTGCCATCTAATCAACAGCCAGTTGTTCCAGTCAAAGTTAAAACGATGCAAATATATAAAGGAAGAAAAAATTTAAGAGTAGGAAAATTTTGGATTATTTTTTTTTTACCTACTAGGAACATTAAATGTTTTATATTTGTTTTATATTGAAATCAAAATATGTAAATATGGATTCTGGAGCACATTAAGTTCAGTCAAGTGTGGAGAAATTCTACTTGCATGCAAAATGGTTGGAGGGTAGTTTGTGTAGATTTCTGACAGCTTTTTTCAGTGTAGGTTTTCTGGACACAGGGCTGTAAATAGGGCAGAAAGCAAATAACTTTTAGTTGTTTAAAAGATAAAAAAAAATTTATTTATTTATTTATTTATTTATTTATTTATTCTGTGTAGGACCTCAGGTATATCAATATTGTAGAAAAAGAGTTAGTTACAATCACATTCAGTTCTAAAATAGAGTTAATATAAGTGTTATGCATTATTGCTGGTGTTTATAAGGCCAGTTACAATAGATAGCCACTCATCTCACTGCTAAATTCAAGCTTCTGTGGAATTGTTTACCTATTAGCATGGAAAATGTCAGTATCTATAAATCTATAAATATTTTTTCAAAGCTAGAAAGGTATTCCCAGGGTTAATAAATAAATACATGGCTCCTGAGTGGTGATTTCTGACCATAGAGCTGTGGATTAAACCGTGTGCTCAGAACTAAAATGTTGAAGATGAGGATTTATGACAAGGGTTAGATGTTCTTGAGCAATGATCAAAAACTTGTCTGAGTACTTCAGAGGTAATGGAATTCAAGACAGAGAAGCCTGGTCTTTTTCTCACATTGTCTCAGCCTTTTTGCATGGGATGTGAAGCTGCTGGACTAAGCCCTAGGACATGGGTGAGGGTCTGGTACTGTAGGGAGAAATGGTTATGCACTGCATCCTGCAGTTGGAGCTGTAGAGCAGAAAACCCGGCTTGCAGAGGTAAACAGTGCTATCCCTGCACATTCTCTGGAACCTTTAAGAATTTATAATCCTACCTAGGTTATTATGTGGATTCTGTGCTAAAACTCATTAAGAAACAGAAGGCCTGGCTGCCTTATCTCACAGTGTTAGGAATAGGAGCCTTTATCCATGTTCGTTGCATTTGAACAGCACAAAGGAGGGCTGGCTTTACCGCTCTGCAAGCTTCCCCACTTAATTAAACCTTTCCCACGTTGCCTCTTCTTCAGCCAGAAAAAAACAAAACAGATGTTTAGATTTCATGAGAGAAAACATATGTCTCTGATCTGTACAGGAATGACAGAAGTCCTACCTGCTCCCTTTGCTCTTTTTTTTATTTTTTTTATTTTTTTTTTTAATTGTTTGGTTTTGCTTTTGCTTGTTTGGGGTTTGTTGGGGGTTTATTTTGTTTTCTTTTTTTTTGTTTGTTTTGGTTTTTTTTGGTTGTTGTTGTTGGTTTCTTTTGTTGTTGTTGGTTTTGTTTGTTTGTTTGTTTCATTTTTGTTTGTTTTTTTTTTCCATGTAGAAGTTCTAGTGCTTGTGGATAATAGGAAACCAGAGATAGTGGGCTATGTATGCCATCTTCATGCCAGTACTTTTGTTTTGTACATCATGTCTTTCCCCAGTTCATGTATTGCAGAATATAATCAGTCTGAATTAAATTTATTTAAGGTTAAACCACAAGAGAGATATTTATTGGAGATTCAATTTTACCAAACCAGAAGCTTGGATCAGTGATTTAACTTTAATCACTCCTTTCTAGGGGGGATTGAAATTAATGACTTCATAATAGATGGATTTTATTTTTCACAGGTATAGCTCCCATGCTATTAAGGAAGACTTACAATAAAAAATCAAGATGATATTAATGATCAAGTAGTAAGAACTTTAGACTGATCTTTCAAATCCTTCATGAAAATAGCTTTCATTATTGAATACTTCCAGTTTCAAGTTCAATAGCAAAACTTGCAACTTCTTTAAGGCAGGTTTCCTTGTAATGGGAATTCTTTCATGCAGAAGTTTGATAGATCTGTTTGGTCCATTAGTCCTAAAATGTAAATTTTAAACCATTTTTTTTCAAAACTTGAAAGCAAAGAATTCACTAAACACTCTTGAAATTTGTTGCATTCTTGAGACATCGACTGCGGCAGCAACAAGAAGCAAGAATTTATAATAAGATGCACTAATTTATTTTCTTGTATGGAATAGGAATCCTGTATAAGGAATACAATTGTTAAGTCATTTCAATTAAATGATAGGTAAAATATGAACTGGGAAAACACTGTGAAAAGCATCAGGCTAATATAGTTTACAAAAAACATAATTCTGCATTGTAACGTGCTACCTGTACTGAAGATGCAGGATGCTCAGGGCAATGAGACAGAGTCAACACCATGTTTTCCACTCTCTCTTAGTGGATAAAGAGCTTTGTCGTGGTTGCAAAAATCCATGGTTTTGCAAAATGTACCTCTGTAAAGGCTCTGGAGCTCTGAGAAATGACTGAATTCAGCCTTGTGCAGTATACTACAGACAGTATGTAAGGTATACTTTTAATTTATGTAAAGTCCTGTAAAGATTCTTATAGTCCTTAATGTTAGTCAAAAGTATTATGGGTAAAATCATAGAAGAAAGGAGCATGTTTTAATGAAAAAGTAATTACTTTCTATGTGAGTTCTCATACTTCCTTTAATACTGTAAACTCAAAAGATCTTCCCGACATACATTAACCAATGTGCTTAATGCAGTCATTCATCTATTCTTTCTCTTTCAGGAGTAAACTGTATATACATGTCATTCTTGGGGGTAGGCATATTTGTTTGTTTGCTTGTTTTTCTTGTATTAGAGAAGTCAGGTTAAAGTCCGTCTTGCATCTGGAACTGAAAACAATCATCTTCAGATCATGTGCAAATTCCTTCCACAGTCAGAAATGGTGCAAAAAGCTCTATTTTCTGCAGTGACTGCCTGTAACTTGAATTTGAAACATTGAATTGATATTTTAATTAGTCATCTTCCTGTCTTTCTGCTCACATAATATATTTGTGCCCTCTTAGCATTTGTGTACCTTTCACACATAAAAAACATCAGGTAGGTTTCTTCTTTTCTTTCACGCCCAGGACAAAACACATTTTGTTAGTATTATGTAATGCATATGTTAGTTTTTTTAAAAATATCCCTGTTAGTGTGGCTAAATCTGGTGCCCAAAGTAAAATCTCTCGCAGAGTAAAATCGCCAGCAGAGGCAAGTTCAACTTTGAGCTCACAAAGTCAAATTACTAAGAAAAACTTATATGTGTGCAAAGACAAATGTTTTTATTTCAGGTCTCTAAGTAAGCTGTAATACACATTGTATTTTACCTGTGAAATTCATATATATATATTTTTAATGATCAATATAAAATGAGACATGATGTCTGAGCACAGTCACATTTGGGAAAAACTGGTGGCTTATCTTTATCTTTAAAAAAAATATGCATTTTTTAAAAAATATAACTTCATAGTGAGATGCAGGGGCACATAAAGCTATCTGTTTCTAGATTTGAGGAATTAACTACAAGTAAGTTCACACTATATAATTCAACCTGTATAAAAAAAATATGTATTCATATTTACACTATAGGTCTATGTGTTTAGAATTAATCTTTCATTCTTTATCATAACTTTAATATTAAAGACTGTCACGAATATCTTGCCATGAGCTCCGTTGGTGGTCATTTCCTCAGCATGAAACAGTGATTGCCCATTCATGTTTCACTGCAAAATTACTCTTAAGGTAGAGGCAAATCCATTTGTAAACAAACAAGTTGCTGTAACTCTTGCCCACATTTTTATTGAATGCTGTAGGAATTATTTACAAATAAGAACTTATCCATCAAATTTAATGTTTGAGTTCTTTGATAACATGACATGTTAAAGCCATCTTGTATTATAAATACTAGTAAAGGGCATGTGTAAATGAGTCACAGATGAAAATTGTCTTCATTTTTCTTATTACATATGCAGCCCAGTAAGTAGAGAAAACTGGTTAATGTTCACAGTGAAAAAACTCCTAATTGTCCTGAGCACAGTTATTCTAAATCAGTTCCATTTGGATGGAAGTGCAGATGAATAAATTAGGTATCACTGGGGTTACTTTGTTTGTTCTTTGAAGGAAATTCTATTAAAAATTCTAAAAGGGAGCAGAAAGGAACTTACATGTAACAGGACACAAATGGTAAAGCTAAGATGAATTAACCACTACAGAGAAATCCATCTAACTGTTCAGCACCATAAAAGAAATATGTATTATGTAAACTGGAAGCTTGCAGCTTGTAAGGAATGAAAATGTAAAATTTTGGGCAGCTACTTTGGAGAAAAAAAAAAAAGAAAAAGTTCACAAAAATCAAAACAGTTAATATTTTCTTTAATGTTGCCAACAAAAAAGGTCATGATTTGCTTCCAAATTAGAAAGAACAGCAAAGACAAATCAATTTGAATAACTTTTTTCCCCACAAAATAGCATAAAAAAACCAAAACAAAACAAACCAACTACTGATCTGAATAAAAGCATTGTAGGACACGGTCATGAAGCTTAGAATGGAAAGAAAATTGTAAAACATTTCATTAGTTTTCCTTGAGAAGTTCTACATATAAAAATATTGAAAAATAATTTAGAAAGGTCTGTGTGCCTATTCCTAAAAATATGTTCCTACAGTAGACATGCATACAAATTCATCTTTGCTGTAATAGTATCCTGTTGCTTAATGTTAAAACCAATTATAAATTTACAATGATGAAGTTAGCCAGGGAAAATAATACAGTTATGTAGATTTTTTGTTCCTTGTTTATATTTGTGGCAGCATTCAGAGGAACTAACTGGTTGTTAGGACAAAAATATGTTGCACTAGGTATTGCACTGTACTGTAAAAAACAGTCAAACTATTCAAAATGCTGACGGAGTTTGCCTTCATACAAGTGTAATTTTTTTTTTAAGTAAGTCATCTTTTTTTTCTTACTTTGAGGTTCTGTTGGCTTTCGCGTTTCCTATAACATCCTGTGACATCCATGTGAAAGGTGAATTTTCAGAGGAAGAATAGTGAATCCTTAGAGTACTCTCATAAGACTGCAATCAGTCCTAGCTCCATAGCACAAATTTCATGTGACTAGCTACATAAGTGCATCTACAACCCAGTTCCCCTTATGACTCTGAGGTGGCAATTGTGGCTTATCTTGACCATAATGTTTCATAGCTAGGTTGTCTGTAACAGCATGTACTCTGCAGTATATTCACACACTGTTCATATATTGCATCTTGCAATGACTCGAGGCCTTTTCTGTAAAATGAAAATTAAAATTATATTTTCCTTCAGTATTAACAACACAATAATGTATGCCTTCAACCAGAGAAAAATCAACACAGAAATAAGCATTCATATTCCAGAATACAGGAAATGTGCTCTGATCTGAATTTGAAGGCAGTAAGATCTACTTTGACTGGGACGCAAAGTGTTCCCCAGAAATGAGAATAACCCGTAGTATTTACATATCACTTTATAAACTGTGATAGATCAAAACCTTCCTTTGAGAGTGGCATCCTTTGCAAATTACAAAGAGAATTCCGTAGCAGCTACACCCACTGGGAAACTACTAGCTTTTCTGTGTACCCTAGAGATTTGAAAGAGCGAGAAAATTAGGTTGCTCCAGGCTCGATTTGAAGATTAGCTACTTATTTTACAAAAAAAAAAAAAAAAAGTATTGAAACCCAATTTGCAAGAGCCTATCATTCCATGAATGAAACCTGAGTTCAGTAGTAGGACTGCTCTGAAAATTCTAGAATTGATTATATTATTTTTTAAATGAATCCCTATAAAACACACATGAAAACTCCTAACCTCTTAATCCATGCTTGAGAAGGGTCAAAGATGAAAAAAGTGATGTAAAGGAGAATCCTTTACCCACCCTGCTTGGCTAGGAATACTGCTTTCACTGGAATTAGAGCCTTGTGCTCCTCTTTCTGCTCTACCTCCCTATGCAAGAGAATGTATTTTAATTTCTCTGTCCTGACAGCCAAAGCTTTCTGGTCAAAGATGACAGTCAAAGACTGAAGTAGTGCAGTGGAGTGGGAGGTAGAAGAAAAATAAAGAAGCAAAGGTTTAAGTCCTGTGAAATTGCATGTTACTTACAAAGGGGAAGTAAAGGGTTTGAAAACTTTTTGTTTGGAAAACAGCTATTTGTAGCAGCAAGGTATTTAGCCTAAAGACATGTTCATTAGAATTATAGCAGTGGATATGATAAAAAAGAACTAGAAGAAATTGAAATTTATGACAGTGTCCAGATCTCCAATGTCAAACTAAATAAGACACAGGTAAAGTGGTTACAAAATGTTAAATGGAATAATTGGAGCACAGAAGTAACTCTTTTTTGGCTGTTGTTCTGAAATCAGTTTGGATTGACCGAAGAAGATGGAAACCACACTGAAAAGAATCAATTCAATAAAGTGACTATTTTAGAGATGAAGATACTGAATCAGGTACTTTGTAAGGCATTTATGGATTAAGGCAAAAGATTCTCTAAAAGAGACTGAGTGATAGAATTATTTGGAGTCCAGAAGAGGTACAAGATCGGTTAGACATTAGGTAGAGGGTTAAGAAAGGAAGTAAGTGAAGCAAGAGAAGAATAACACAGACTTCCTTTGCATTTGTCATTTTTGTTAGCTATACAGTGATTCCTGCCTTTTGTATTTCATCCCAGAATTTCATGGAATAAAGAACAATGGTTTAAGAAAAATTAATGTCCTTTTGCTTTGTGCACTTACAAAGACCAACAAACAGTAAGACAGACCGAAGGAGATGGGAGAATGTTCAGAGTAAAACTCCTGTGAGATGATGTACCTGACAAACACATCTAAGGCAAATGTTTCTTGAAGTTCCCTGGGGAGTCAGGAAAATCAGTGATCAGAGTCATTTCATGTTTGAGAGTCCTAGCGTGATCAACCTGCCAGCAACCTCTGGTAGGTACATAGACAGTGAACATCTGTGCCCACTGATTAAGCTGAAGGGGATCATGGTTACAGGGCAGCAGGCTGACAGTAAGGACGCCAATCCCATACAGAGCAAAATGCCAAGCTGTGCACTTGCAGTGTGACTGCCATTCAGAATGAAAGTCAAAACAACAAAGCGGAGTGGTCAAGACCATTTGTGGGAGTACTTACAGGAAGATTGCAGGGTGATATATGCTCTCTGCTACTGGCTGAGCAAAGAAGCAAACAAAAAGAGGGTGACCTGCCAGAGACAGCACTGTTTGGGCAGACAGAAATAAAGCATAGGGAAAGAAAAAAATGGATACTTTTTGCACCCTTTTCTCCAGATTTTTGTGGGTTTACGGGAGAGGAGGCGAAAGTAGAGGGTATAAAATCTGGATGAAAACGGTTTTATGACAAGTTATTATTTCCAAATTCATCATAACAATCATGTATTATAAATGCTTTGTTTTTTTCCAGCTAAAAAGAAGTAGCATAGGCACAGACTATTAAAACATCTGCTGCAGAAATCTGAGCAATCCAATGCTTCAGAGAGAAAATGACTGCAGAACAGCTCCGCGGGGGATGGTTTGGATGGTTGTCAAGGTGATGTTACTCTGGTTCTCTAAAGCTGTGCTTTTAAAAAGCAGTGGAATTGTTGGAATGGGGATCTCTCCAGGCAGAGCCCAACCCAAGGCTACTTTTTTATCAGCTTTATAGCTGAAGGTACGTTCATGGAGTCTGCACTTCTAAGGATAGAGGCTTAGAAGATAGAGGATTGGGGAAGGCTATGGAACATTGCATTCAGGGAGATAATAGTTGCATTATGAGGACACTAATGTAAAGAAATGAATGTGTTGTTGGTGATTTTTAAAACCCTTATCAATAAAAGAAAAAATATCAAATAGTTTCAATGAATAGATAAAATTCATAATAACAGTCTTCTGATTTTTAGGGTTTTTAAATGGGCATTGTGCTTGGTTTTGCTATCACTAAAATAGAGAAGGTTAAATTAGAGCTTTAGTTTAGCTAAGGATATAAAAGGGAAGGTAGGATGCATTGTCCCAGATACTAAGACACTCTTTTACATGACTGAAAGATACTGTTGCCTTGTAAGCTTTACCTCAGAAATCTATGTATGGACTACTCTTTCATTTTTGCATTTCTTGATAGTAACCAGAATGTGATGTACCTGTCTTGAAGGACAAGGTATATAGTTGAGGAATTTTACTCTGTATTAGATATGGATTTCCCTAATTTTGTAAAGGTGTCTCTTAGGTATGTAGCACTTCAACATGCAGCTGCCACTGCTGGCAGTGGAAATCAAACTATGGTATTCCTCTTTTCCCTGTTAAATCATGTAATTTCATTTCTATACTTCAAAGAAAGACATTAAGGCATCCAGGAGGAGGACTAGACAGAAGCGGGAAACTGATCAAGCGATTTAATGAAATACCAAGAGGAGTTGGAAAAGTAAAATCCATAGATGTTTAGGAAATTGACCTTAATAACAGCCACCAGAGAGACATATGCCATCTTCATACACACATTAACAAGGCACTGTATGCCCATTGGGGCATAGACCATATACAACTCCATCAGTCTGGTGAAGCATGTTCTTTGAACACTGTAACACTGTGTCATCTATTGTTTTGTACTGCCAGGGCTGATTGATGTGTGCTAACAAATATGACATATGATAAATGGGCCACAGTGCTGCTTAGGAAACAGGAGTAAACTGGGCAGTGGAAAGGGTCTGCAACCCAGAAACCTGTCCCAGGAGTCTAAGTATGGTCAACAGAGCCTTTGCAGTGAGAGCAGGAGATGAGATTTTATCTCTGTTTTGTTTTGATTAAAGAGAACTTTAAAGTGAACACCAGGAGAAAGGTTTGGGGGAGAATGTTTTTTGTATAATCTCACAAAATGCTACACTATGAAAAATTACTGTGGCTCATACATGCTTTTAATGAGAGAATAATTACTGTGACAGTGTAAATATGTTAAATTAACTCTCTCTCACTGTCCTCTCCCAGCTCCAACACAAATTCTGTTACCCCTTAAATCAACAATCAGCAACTAAAGTTCAGCAGTGACATGAGATCCATCTGACTGACTTCTGTTTCTCGCAGGTTACTGATTGTGGACTGGTGCTCTTCTGGAGGCCAGAAGAGGTTAACTCGATGCTAACAGGGGTTAGAGGGGCAGACAAATGCTCAGAATACAAAATCTACCAGCAGGTGTGCTTGCTTTCAAGCCACTCAGCGTGTGATTTACAGCTACACACAGGCAACACGTAAGCATGAATATGCTGGCTCATATTCATGAGCATGCTGTCCCACACCACATTGTCATGTACTAAGTATTCCTGCGCTTCCTTTGGCAGGTAGGAATGATTAGGGTTTCCCTGTCACTTTTCTACAAAGTAGATGAAATTTAGTTTTCATTTATTATTAGCTGTTGCTCTCTGAAGTATCATAGTTGTGTTTACAGTGCCTTTTTCTCAACTGACACAAATTCTCATGGGGAAAAAAGTGTCCTGGTAGCTGTTTCACCATTGTTCTGTGCATTCTGTGTTAATACAAAGTGAGCACAACTTGCTACCTGATCTTATTAAGTATTTTAGATTTGTTTTCCACTGCTGTAAATGGCAATGCAGAAGACAAGAGGCGTGGCCACACTTAATTAATACTTGTTATGTCACTTTAATCTTTAGGTTTCTATGATGATAACTGGTTTTGCTCACCTAGGCATAAGGAAGAGGCTCCATATCTTTTCTGCTGAAGCTGTGCTGCTAGGAGTAAAAAATTCAAAATTATATTTGCAGTGCACAAAAGAGCATCATGCAGGGTTCCCTGCAGTGTCTTCCAGTAAGCTAGCTATATAGCCCAATAATAATATAAATTCTTTACAGTTCTTCACAAGACCAGTGGTTAGCTCAGAGGTGATGTTCCCCTCATGCAGCTGTATCATACTCTCTGAGCTGTGCCACTACCCTGTGGTTCATTCACTCTTCCAGACCTACAAGTTAGGAAATCTCTTGCAAGTTTTATTTCTCTAAGCAGGCAAAAGAAGCTCACAGCCCACTCTCTGTTTTCTGGAATAACTATTGCTTTTTCTTCTGTAATTTTGCAACTTTAATTCCTGTCTTCCTAGTACACATATGGACATGGACAAACAGATTTTTGCAAGAACACACGTGCACATGCATATTTGTCACCTCCACCTTCCATCACAGCTTATCTCCCTGAAAAACAGAAGTGCATCTCCAGTTGCCAGTTAAGGCAACATTCAAATTTGAAAAGGAGTATGGACTTACTTATTTTTTTTACTTGGTGGCAAGTCTTTTTGGTAAAGTTTTGTTTGTTTGTTTGGTTGGTTGGGTTTTTTTTCTGTATATTCCCTTTTCATTTTTTCTGCCTCTGGAGTTATTTTCTATGGATTAAACAAATCTTTGTCTGGAGGATTTTATATAGTGAAGGTTATATATCATAACTGTATACATGGCTCTCAGTGTTACTGCATCTCTCCATAACAGATTTTAAAATGAGTCAGTGAGCCATCAGTAGGATTTTTCACCAGAATGGTTATAAAGAGTGCTAAACCATAGTTATATCACATGAAATAAATCACCTGTGGGCAGGAATAACATGGCATAAATTTAGAATAACTAAACAAATGTTTTCTATTGTGAATGGATAAAAATTTTTACAGTCTGGAAGTTTTCAGCGAGTGCTGAAGAGTTGTTCCCCATCAGTATGCTGTGATTAACCATGCAGAATAAAGTACATAAGCCATAAAATGTTATTTACTTAAAAGCAACTATCTTTATGTCTTTAGGTCTTGGTTGCAATTAGATGGGGAAAGTATTTTTCTGGCAGTTTTAGGTAATGTTTAGTAAAGTGGTGTTTCACAGCACAGAAGCTCAGGAACTTGGAACGGGAAGGGGAAGCAAACTCTTTCTTTATATATTCCATATGATGTAAAACTACCGCAGAAAAAATTCATTACAAATATTCTAAGCTGGATGTTCTTCAGCAGCTTTGGGGTAATTTAGTTACTGACTATAAAGGCTTTTGGATCAAGTAGTTCATTTTCATTATTCGGATTCCGATGCAAACTGCATGACCTGAAACTTTATCAGAACACTTTCATGTGTATTTTGAAGCATTTAACTAAGTTTTCAATTAATCATTATTTGAATGTTGGCCCTCTTGCCACTGAAATTAGGCCATGTTTAAAATTACATTAGTAAACATACATTAAGCTTTTAATAAAAGCAAACTCCACAAGCATTGCATTCAGGCTCTGTACATGAGATGAAGAGGACTCCTTAGATTATGTGCCTCTATTTAGGACAACACCATTTCATTTTAGTTAAATTCAATTATAGTTGTTGTGAATCTGAGTGCATAATAATCTGTGCAAAATAAGCTAAATTCAAGGAAGATTCATTCTCTTCATGCACTTTATATTCCTTCATATATATACTAAATTGCATAGAATGAAGTCTAAGATTTCATTAGATTTAATTTTTCTAACAAAGAGTAATCTACATTATTTACACTGAAGTTGTGACCTTTGCAACTACAATCTCTCTTCTCTAATTATTGATGTGTTTTGCAATCAAATGTAACACATGATAGGCATGTATAAACATTTGAGGACTTGGATTTTTTAGTGTGCTCCAATTTCCCTCTGTGAAAACATTCTTAAAGAAGAGATACAAGAGACAACAAAAACAATGTTCATTTTCAGATAGCCCTTACAATAATGCAAGAATAATTGACTGAACCTACTGTACCAAAAGCAACCGGTGTTTTGCCAGCCCCTTAAGAAGAGAAAAGGGGGAAATTATACTTCTGGTAGGGAAATTTCCAGAGTTGGTCTAGAAGGTTATTAGTACCCAAAGATTAAAGTCAAAGATTTTTCTGGGTTTCATATAAGATTTGGTTTTATGGTTTTGTTTTTTTCCCTTACAGTGTCCTTTTTTATAAAATTACATATAAAGAAAGTTTAAATAATGTAAATAATAAATGATTCAAATATTGCCAACCATCTAGCTGAGTAAAATTATGGAAAAGCTAGCGTGGCCCTAGAATAGCGTAAAGATATATATACCCACATGGATCCTCATCAGGCATACAGAGAAGGATGTGCCCAAACTTACTAACCATGCTGGCATTTGCAAAGGAGGGGGCATGTCATATTTTTCATACAACTTATTAAAACCAGTTCCAATATGCAGTTTTCAAGCCATAAGGCACAAAATAATTTTGACATGTTTCTCATAGAATCATAGAACAGTTAGGGTTGGAAAGGACCTTAAGATCATCTAGTTCCAACCCCCCTGCCACTAATTATTCTATCCATCTGCTGAAAGAAGGGGTTTATTAGTTCATTAGTTTGAACCCATTACCCCTTGTCCTATCACTACAGCCCCTAGTGAATAGTCCCTCCCCAGCATCCCTATAGCCCCCTTCAGATACCGAAAGGCTGCTATGAGGTCTCTGCTTTCTCAGCCTATCTTCATACGGGAGGTGCTCCAGTTCTCTGATCATCCTCATGGCCCTCCTCTGGACTTGTTCCAGCAGTTCCATGTCCTTTTTATGTTGAGGACACCAGAACTGTACACAATACTCCAAGTGACGTCTCACAAAAGCAGAGTAAAGGGGCAGGATCATTTCCTTCGACCTGCTGCTCACGCTTCTTTTGATGCAGCCCAGGATATGGTTGGCTTTCTGGGCTGCGAGCACACAGTGAAGCCAGCTCATGTTCATTTTCTCATTAACCAGCACCTCTAAGTCCTTCTGCTCAGGGCTGCTCTGAATCTCTTCTCTGCCCAACCTGTAGCTGTGCCTGGGACTGCTCCGACCCAGGACCTTGTAGGACCTTGCAGGACCTTGCACTTGGCATGGTTAAACTTCATAAGGTTGGCATCAGCCCACCACACAAGCGTGCTGAGGTCCCTCTGGATGGCATTCCTTCCCTCCAGGGTATCAACCGAACCACGCAGCTGGGTGTCATCAGCAAACTTGCTGAGGGCGCACTCAATCCCACTGTCCAGGTCAGTGACGAAGATGTTGAACAAGACCGGTCCCAACACCGATCCCTGAGGGACACCAGTCGTTACTGGTCTCCAGCTGGACATTGAGCCATTGACCACAACTCTTTGTGTGTGGCCATCCAGCCAGTTCTTTATCCACCGAGATGTCCATCCATCAAATGGATGTCGCTCCAATTTAGAGACAAGGATGTCATGTGGGACAGTGTTGAACTCTTTACACAAGTCCAGGTAGATGACATCAACAGCTCTACCCCTGTCCATCAGTTCCATAGCCCCATCATGGAAAGCCACCAAATTGGTCAGGTAGGATTTCCCCTTTCTGAAGCCATGCTGGCTGTCACCAACCACTTTGTTGTTTATCATATGCTTTAGCATGCCTTCCAGGAGAATCTGCTCCAAGATTTTGCCAGGCACAGAAGGGAGACTTAGTGGTCTGTAGTTCCCTGGGTCATCCATTTTCCTCTTCTTGAAAATGGGGGTTATATTGCCCTTTTTCCAGTCATTGGGAACTTCACCTGACTGCCATGATTTTTCAAATATAATGGCCAGTGGCTTAGCAAGTTCGTTTGCCAGCTCCTTCAGTGCTTGTGGATGGATTTCATCAGGTCCCATGGACTTGTGTACTTTCAGGTTCTTAAGATGGTCTTGCATCTCATCCTCTCCTACAGTGGGCCCTAGGTCTTCATTCTCACAGTCCCTGCATCTGCCTTTCAAGACTTGGGTGGTGTGGTCAGAGCATTTGCCAGTGAAGACCGAGGCAAAGAAGTCATTCAGAACCTCAGCCTTCTCCAAATCCTGTGTAGCCAGTTCTCCTCATAGCTTCTGGAGGGGACCTACATTGTCCCTAGTCTGTCTTTTATTCGCTCCGTGCCTATAGAATCCCTTCCTGTTACCTTTAACATTTCTAGCCAAGTTTAATTCTAACTGGGCCTTAGCTTTCCTAACCTGGTCCCTAGCTTCCCAGACAACATCCCTGTATTTTTCCCATGCCACTTGTCCTTGCTTCCCCCTTTTATAACCCTCTTTTTTCCTTCTAATTTTCCTCGGCAGCTCCTTATCCATCCAAGGAGGTCTCCTGGCCCTCCTTCTGCACTTCCTTCTAGTTGGGATGCAACACTCCTGAGCTTACAGTAGGTGATCCCTGAATATCAACCAACAGTCTTGGGCCACCCTGCCCTCTATGGCTATATCCCATGGAACCTTCCTAAGCAGGTTCCTGAAGAGGCCAAAGTCTGCTCTCTTGAAGTCCAGGGCAGTGAGCTTGTTGCACGTTCTTTACACTGTGCTGAGGATCTCGAATTCGACCATCTCATGATAGCTTCAATCAAGGCTGCCCTAGAGCATCATATTTCCTACCAGCCCTTCCCTGTTGGTGAACATGAGTCAAGCATGGCACCTCTCCCTGTCGGCTCCTCTAATACTTGCAGAAGGAAGTTGTCTTCCACACAATCGCAGAAACTCCGGTATTGCTTATGCCAGGCCGTACCATCCCTCTAGCAGATATCAGGGTGTTTGACTTTCCCCATGAGAGCAAGGGCCTGAGAGCATGAGGCTGTTCCTATCTGCCTGTGGAGTGCTTCATCCACAGAGTCCTCTTGATCAGGCAGTCTGCAACATATCCCCACAGTAGGACTCTGTAGGGCACAGTAGGACACTTTGGTCCTTAAATAATTAATAAAATGGGTAAAGGCTGCACTGGCCAACTCCACAATGACCAGGACCATCTCCTTTGCTCCTTCCCTGTCCCACAAGGAGTCAGTAATTGACCTGAGCAGTGCTCATGTTCTGCAGCTGGGAAGTGTCTATGGGGTTGGAATTCAGCCCTTCTCAGCAACGTCCTCCAGCGGTGCCCATCACAGGTGAGCCCATGCAAGAATCTGTTCCCCACGCGCAGCAAAGGCTGTGAGGGCAGCAGAAGATGTGGTGCCAGCAGCGTGTATCGAGGGCTCCCTGCTTCAGGAGGTATCTGCAACTGCTCCGCACCCTGAACTTTTGTGTACCCGTCTGCATTTGCACACACACCTCACGCATGCAGCAGCTCCCTCTGCACCCCGCTGCCGCTCTCCTGCTGGCAGCTCCCCTCCCTGCCCACTTGCAGGTTCCCACATGACAGTGCCAGCACATGACCCTGGCTCCAGCTGCAGCCACCAACATCTGGCATCCCAAACCAGCTCCAGCCCCAGACCCTCTTCCCACCGTACAGGATGGGGACCAAAAGACTCACTGGGAGAAAGGGACAGAAGGGGGTAAAAGGCTTGGTTTGGGCAGCAGGATCCAACAGGATGCCAGGTGCAGGCTGCTCCACACAATGACCTGAACCTGGGCACGCTGTGATTCTGTGATTCCATGACTGATTCCTTGTACGTGGCCATACTTGAGCAGCAGCTGGAGAACCCTTGGTCAGCTCTGGCACAGGCTGTGCCTGATGGCACCACCAGCCCAGGTGCCCTGCAGCCACACAGAGGTCATAGTGAGTGCCCAGACCTTTGGTGCCTAGCCTGCACCCAGCCCTGCCCACAGCTGCAGAGAGACTGAAAGAGCGGCTCTGCCAGGGCAGGGAGCCCACATGAGGACAGTTGGGGTGCCCCAGCACCCAGTGCCAGCCCCCATGGCCCCTCCAGCCCTGGGAGCTCAGAGCAAGTAGAAACCACTTGTCTGCCACAGCCACGTGTGATCACAGTGAATACAGAGACTGGGTCAGAAAAACGTCAAGAAATGTATTTACAAAATAACAAAAATAAACAAAATAAACAACAAAGAACACTGGTCTTATAAAAAATACAACTCTTCTACCTAAAACTACAACTATACTACCTAAAAGTACAACTCTTATTCTTAAAACTACACCTAATCTATCTAAAACTAACACTCATGGAAAAACAAACAATCTTCTAAAACAACAACAATCTTCAGTGAGAACAGGAACTCTTCTAAAGCAAACTTCTTCAAACACTGCGTAAACTCCCATTTCCACCAGCCCTGGAAACAAGCAGCACAAGGTCATTTCAGTGAGGCTACTGATGGTCGTTGTGGTTGCCACACGTGGAGGAGAGTGGGACACTGCCGCGGGGCTCAGCCCTGGCTGGGGTTGGGAGCTGGGGTCTACGCGATAAGACTGGGCTTGCGTGTCCCAAAGGCAGCACAGGGCAGCACGGTGGTGGCTCTTGTGCCGCCAGGATGAGGCCACCAGGCACCGTGTACCTGCAGTGGGGCCATCACACACAGCCCCAGCCCCAGTGTGACAGCAGTCAATCCCCCCGACTGCCAGCAGTGGATGAGGGGCATGTGCTGCCTTACCACTCATAAGTTCATATCCATTGCCTCCTCCTCCTCCACCTCCACATCCACCTCCATCGCCTCCTCCTCCTCCACCTCTGCGTCCACCTCCATCGGTTCCCCCTGCAGCCCCAATTGGGTCCTGCTGGCGGCCTCTTCCTCCAGCTCTCACATGTGTTGGAAAAGCCTAAGGCAAAAGCCAAGCAGAAGAGTGCATTGGTACTGCCCAGACCAGCGGAGCGCAGATGTGGGAGAGAGGTCTGGGCACCCTGGTCCCCTCTCGCTGCCTGGGCAGAGCCGTGGGGCACTGGGGACCTGGGCACATCCCCAGCAGGAGCTGGCGGGAGGCTGGGGGCTCCTTGTCAGGCAGCACCCACCAGCTCTGACAGGCTGGCGCCTGCAGCTGGAGGATCCTCTGCTTTCTTCACTTCAGCGCCTTGCGGGGCGGTAAGGGCTTCAGGACCTGCCAGAGCAGAGAGGGCAGGGGTGAGCAGCCATGCTCCCTGCCTGCGGGGCCAGGGCACAGACCCGGCCCTGTGCCTGCCTCAGCACCCACCAGTTCCTTACTCTGCGAAGGCAGCCCTTTGTGTCCTCGCCTCCGCAAGGGCTGAGCTCGGACACCAGCAGGACGAAGGTGGACATCTTTTGGGCCTGCATTTCAGGTACCAAGGTGGTATCCAATCAGCAGGGAACAAGGAAATGGGACTGGGAACAAGTGGAAAGAGATGGGAGTGGAAAGGGCAGAAGGGCAGAACAGGAGTAGGGCAGAAGAGCAGAACAGGAGCAGTGCAGAAGGGACTGGTGTACACAGGTGGGAGCAGAGGAAAAGTGTGGGTTCAGGGGTGAAGGTCTGTGCTGTTGCCTGGGTACGGGCAGTTGCCGCTGTAATGCGGGCTGTGACATCACCCCAGAATTCCAGAACTGCTGCAAGCAGGGGATGGGGATGAGCCCTGAAGGGGCTGCAGTTCCATGGGGGACATTGGGCAATCGTTATGTGACCCCCTGAGATGACAGAGACACACTTTATAGAATCATAGAATAGTTAGGGTTGGAAAGGACCTTAAGATCATCAAGTTCCAACCCCCCTGCCATGGGCAGGGATACCTCACACTAAACCATATCACCCAAGTCTCTGTCCAACCTGGCCTTGAACACTGTCAGGGATGGAGCATTCACAACTTCCCTGGGCAACCCATTCCTGTGCCTCACCACCCTAACAGGAAAGAAATCCTTCTTTATATCCAATCTAAACTTCCCCTGTTTAAGTTTGACCCCGTTACCCCTTGTCCTATCCCCTTCTATTGTATCCCTTGTCCTATCCCTTTCTATTGTATCAGACTGTTCAGCTACCTGGGAAACATTGCTGTAAAAGGACAAAATTAGATTTTTACATAATGTGCAACAGAACCATAGAATTATGTAGTCTGGAAGGGACTTCTGAAGGTCCTCTGGGGGCACCCCATCTACCCCAAGTTGGACTGCTGTCATAGTCAATGAGGTTTCTCAGGGCTTTCTCCTGAAAATTTTCAAGGATGGAGACTCCAAAACCTGTCCATAATCCTGTGCCAGTGTATGGCCACTTTTGATGACTTTTTTCCTTAAATCTATTTGGGATTTCCCTTGTGACAGCCTCATTCTTTTATTGCATACCTCTTGAGAGTAGTTTGGCTCAGTCCCCCTTATCATCATCCATTAGGTAGTTGAAGACAATTGTATCGAACACAGTTCACACTAAGATATTTGGTAATTCACCACATTCATCAAGGATCTGACTATTGCAGAGGATTCAAATTTCTTATTAGAGTTTCCAGTCTTGATGCTTACATTCAAAGATTCTTTAAGAAAAAGGAAAAAAATGAAGAAAAAAACTGTAATCCATTAATAGGGTGACTGGACAAAAATAAACTCTCTGTTCATATTTGCTCTAGCTCATGTCTCTTCCTGGAGGCTTTTCTCATTTATATAATATAGTTAATCAATTCAGGATACTAGCTATACAAATTGTGAGTATGACTGTGACAAAATTGGAAAGACACAGTGAGCAGTATGGTGAATATGTGACTATTCTTATGTGACTATGAAAAAAAATGTTCCTTTTTATATTTTTCTTTTGATCTTCCAGACTATGTTTTTCAACACAGCAAGGTACTATTCTCAATTTTATGAAAAGGAGTATGTCTAGGACATTAAATGAAAATGTAAAGTAACTTTGGTACCTTTTAACTAGTAGTTTTTGTGTTAATATTCGCTAATATTCATTTTCTAAAGAATATCAACCTTCACCTTGGGCAAAGGAGTTGTAGTACTCCAAACATCTTTGTGTAAGCATTGGAAAATTACAGTTTGGATACTGATTTTTAATATACTTCAATTTGCTTCAGCCTAATGTCTGTAGGCAATTCATGATCGCTTTTTTTTTTGGTTTTGTTCATAATGTTTCTGTTAATATGCAAGTAAACATTCAAAATGAAATCAGAATCTATTAAGTGAATGTATTTGAATGATACCCTGTTAAGATACCTGCATAAAGAAATGCAGTCTGGGACTTCAGGACCTGATCATTTTCTGATAGATCTTGAATTATTTTAATTCTATTTTAATTCTGATCATCCCTATAACTCAAGATATAAGCTGTTCTGATTATAATAAATATATTCTTTCAGGTATAAAAGTAATGTTTAAAAACTCATTCATAAAATAAACATATAATGGTATATCTTTCTTTATTCATTCTTGAAAAGTGTAATTTTCCAAGATTTTCTGCATAATCCTTCAAACCCAAGTTCGTTTTTTTTTTTTGTGCAGGTTATGAGGCATGAGGTGCTATCTTTGCTATTGGAAATTTTAGATCAAAAGAAATTTTATGTTATTTAGCATTTGTATTCTGGTAGTCAGACATGCCACAGTCAGAAGGACTGTGGGTGCTTGTCACTCTTCTCTCTGTCTTCTAAGAAGGAAGTGGAAGTCAGTCAAGCCATCTTCCAAGTGATAGCTAGACCACCGCAGGGAGCAGAATGGACAGTTTGCTCAAAATAAAAAAAAAGAAAAAAAAAAAAGAAAAATATCTAATTTATAATTCTCTGGCTGGACTGAAGTAGCATGTATGTAGTGTGACATGAAGTCAGTGAAAATAGATCTGGGTTGCCCATTAAATTCTGTTGAACTGAAATTCATTAGATGATGAACAATTTTGTTGTAGAAAGGCTAAACTTTGTAGTTATCGCTCAGCTGGTGAAAATAAACAGTTTAATTTTGTCCAGTTATATCTTAAGAGATCACACATTTTTTGTTGGGGTATTTTTTGGTTTGGTTTGGTTTCTTTTATTTTAATGTGACACAAAGCTCCTAGAAATTGAAAATGTCTGCCTGATGCCATTTGAAGCTGACTTTCAGTACTCTGTGCTGGGTGTACTGCTGTCCTGGTTTAAACTCAGCCAGCAACTGAGCACACAGCACTGTACTAGCTACTAGGAAGAAAATTAACTCTACTGAAAACAGGACAACTTCTGACAGTATTTTACCTTCCAACAACACCATCTTGCAAAAAAAAAAAAAAAAAAGCCTTTTTGGGTATAGCTTTATTTTGTTTTTTTTTTTTCTACAATTTGGAAAAAAACAACCACAACAAAACCAAAACAGGACAGTGGAGTATGACCCAGAAAAAGCTATAATACAATGTCCAGATGGACATTTTCTTCTCTGTTGTTTTTATGTTATGACCAGCAGGATGCAGGTCTGCTTGTTTGCCTGCCTTATGGCAAGTATGCTTTTGATTTTAGAATTTTCTGAAGTGGCACTTGGCTTGCTCTAACTTAGTTTTTGTTTGCCTATTTTTTAGTCTGACTGCTGAACTAAAAAAAAATTTACACAGTTCTTCTGATAGAATGATATATTCCCACAGTTAGTTGCACATATTCCCCTAAAGGAATGCAAAACCATTACACACTAAGATAATGAGATTAAAAATATATCTATTTCCTTATATTTAAAAAAAAATACCATATTTCAGTTTGTATTTCAAGCAATTTGTACCCATGTCCTCTCATCCTGCCACTGGGCACCACTCAGAAGGGCCTGGCTCCACCTTCTTTAGTCTCCGCTAAGCTATTTATACAAACCAGTATGATTTCCCTGAGCCTTCTGTGCTGAAGACTGAATAGTCATAGTTCTCTCAGACTTTTCTTACTTGAGAGGTGTTTCAGTCCCTTCATCATCTTAGTAGCCCTTTGCTGCACTTACTCTGTTACATCCCTGCCTGTCTTGTGCTGGGGAGCCAAGAACTGAACAGTTAGAACACAGATGTGGTCTCAAAGACCTATATATTCTTTTATTTTCCCTCCCAAAGGACTAAATGCATATCTGATGATTGAACCAGGGACACCAAAAGGCTGAGGAGAGAAGAGGAGAGAAAGGGAGGAATCCTACATATCTAATCAGTGGGCTTTTTTTTTGGACGACTGAACACTTTGCATGAAGGATATTTAGCTATTTTTTTATAAATACAGAGAAAATTTACGTGCACTCACTCCTAGATTTGATTAAAGCTTGGATTAGAACTTTAATGCACTGAAATGAACTAATGCAAAAGGTGAGCTTGCATAATATGACAGTAGTAGGTTTTCTCTCAGGAAAAAGTCAAAAGTACTGGAATATTTAAAAGACACAAGAAGACTGAGAGTTGTGAAAGAATATGAAGAAAGATTTTCCTTAACATAAGAACAGAAATAATAGGGCAATTTCAAACACAGGTGTCTGCTTACTTCATCTAAATGACAGTTTATATGCCGCTCTTACTTTTCAAAATTCTGATTAAACTGTTGAGTATTGAATTTGATCTGGCTGTAAGATTCTAACTTTGCTGTGTTAGTAGTGCTGTGCAGCAGGATACACATTGAGAATGCATGTCTGTAGGACAGATAGAAAGTGATCTAAACATTAGATGAGCCTTGGTAGCCAAAAGGTTTCTTCCTCATCAGGGAAGCCTGCTGGATTATCAATATTTTCAGTGGTGGAGAACATGCTTTCCTGCCAAGTACATACTAGCTAGTCTTCTGTTCACCAGACTCTTGCTATAAGAGGTTGTATTTCCATGTGCAATATTTGGGTTCAGACATGGAGTTTCCATTTTGAGTTTGAGATCTGTCTGTGCTTTCTGTCAGCAGCATGCCAGGGGCTTATGCCAGAATCATAGAATCATTGAATAGTTTGGGTTGTAAGGGACCTTCAAAGGTCACCTGTTCCACTTCCCTGCCTGCAATCAGCAGTGACATCTTGAACTAGATCAGGTTGCTCAGAACCACATCCAGCCTGGCCTTGTATGTCTTCATGGATGAGGCATCCACTGCTTCTCTAGGCAGCCCATGCCACTCTTTTACCACCCTCATTGTAAAGAATTTTTTCCTTGCATCCAGCTTCAATCTCCTCTCTTTTAGTTTAAAACCATTACCCCTTGTCCTGTCACAACAGGCCCTGATAAAAAGTCTCTTCTCATATTTCTTATAGGCCCCTTATAAGAACTGAAAGGCCACAATAAGGTCTCCCTGGAGTCTTCTCCTCTCCAGACTGAACAACCCCAGCTCTCTCAGCTTTCCTCACAGGAGAGGTGCTTCATTCTTCTGATCATTTGTGTGGCCCTCCTCTGGATCCTCTTCAACAGCTTTATCTCTTTCTTGTGCTGAGGACTCTGGAGCCAGAGGCAGTACTCCAGGTAAGGTCTCACCAGAACAGAGTAGAGGGGCAGAATCATTTCCTTCAACCTGATGGACATGCTTCTTTGGATGCAGCCCAAGATACGATTGACCTTCTGGGCTGCAAGTGTACACTGCTAGCTTATAGTGCAGTAAAGGTGCAGTAAACTACAGTGATTAGAGACTGATAATTATTCTTTCCTTCTGCTGAAAAAGGGGCTTTATTCTTTTCTCAGTCTATTGTTAGAGTCAGAAATAAATGTGTGACATTTGGGCAGAATGTATATACATACACCTGTTCCATTTGCTGCAGACCTTCTATAATATAGGTTTAATTCAGTGAACAGCCTGAGGCATTTGATTAAAATTCTGATGCTTACTTTTAAGTTCACATGCCAGATAGGTGAAATTTTTTGGGTGTGAATTCTGAAGATATTAGCATTAGTTGCTGGGATACTCTTGACTTCTAATGGGAGGTGGACCTCTGTTATACATGTGCTCTGTGTTGTCACAGCATTAATCATTTAATCTTAAAGTTACTAATAAAATAGTCAACTTGTCAATTAACCAATGGTGATAGAAAATATTCTTTTGGAAGTGTGGGTGAGATGACAAATTTATGAAACAGGTAGGTCTGCAAGAAAATAGGAGTGAACTAGTTTTATTTATCACAGATAAATGTTTCTCTTTCAGAGCTGGAGCAGTATACTACGAATGCAAGACCTTGGCTGGGCTACAGGATTTTAGGCAACAGGATCGAGATGTGGCTGAGGGTTTTTCCAGTTGGAAGCACTGTGATAAAACAGAAGGAGGGCAAACTAAACTGTAAATTCAGTCGTGCAGATGTGCTTTGGAAGTCAGAAGATGGCAGTCTTTACTCACTGCTGAAGTTACTGCATTGCTTGCCCTCATGATGTGAACACTTGAGAAGTTAATAAAATGAATATGTATCTTCCCCAGTATTTTTAGCTGTTAAATTTTAATTTGAAGTGCATCTTGATAATGCAAAAATAACAGCTTTTTATTTTTTTTTCTCAGAAGTCATTCATGATGATGGCAACGAAAACATCACTTAATATTCACTGATTCAAACATGAATGAAGAACATTTTTAGTGTAAAGAAAGTTCTAAAAGCTGTCTAAAACATCTAAAAAAAAGGCAAAGATGAGCATAGACAAATGTGTCCAACAGAAGGATTGACAGAGGCTGCTCAGCAATTGTGTGTGCCTGGAGGCACCTAAACCTCAGGATCTGATTGCATTCTGCTTCTGTTCTTGTCAAAAATCTCCTCATGTAAGCAATAAAGAATTTAATACCTTTTCAAGCTACACTGGGATCCAGAAATTAGAAAGAAATGGGTCACCATTCCCTAAGGCTTGATCCAATAGGTGAATGTTGAACATGCCTGGTATTCACAGTAGAGTCTGTAATGTTAGCTGCCTATCATAGCCAGCTGATCTGTGCATATCTATGGACAAATTTAGCCTTAAGTTGCCCTGACACTGAGGAAAACTGAGCTTTTATCTTACCTGTCCTACAGTGCAAAGCAAGGAGGTACAAGCAGCTCTACCCCTGCTGATTAAACTATCATCCATAGGATTTTTTGTCCTGGGCAACTTTCATAAGAAGCTTTAGAAAACTCTGATTGTGATGAAGCAAAATGCATACATTTCTTGCAACAAACTTTGGAAAGAAAGAAGCCGTCCTACCATCTGGCCTTATCCAGTAGGACATACAGACACGTACATTTTCTGACTGCCCTTCTGGCACAGAAATATTCAGTGCTTTCTTTGTAGATAGCAACACATATCCTACTCTTGACTAGTTGTCAGTTTCTCTTATAATGCAAAAGATTCAATTGGGAAGGAAATAGAATTTGGGTATCTTGTACTTCAGATGAAAGCCCTGACCATCAGGCTACCATAGCAACCTATATATATGTAGCTATATAAATATACAAATATTATATATAAATACATAATAAATAATATAATAATAAATATATGATGTATATAAAATATATATAAAATTATATATAAGCATATAAATATATTTTATACATTATATACATATATATGTATTCCTATATATATATATAGCCATACAAATATGGCTATATGAAACAAAACCTTTACTTTTTATGAAAGGGCTGAGTGTTTGGACAAGAGGGAACATGTGAGTGAGTCCCTTGCAGCAGACATATTATGTGCTGCCAGCACTTGTGATGCAGTGTTGGAGGGCTCCTTTTAGTCACAATTTTGTGTATGTATTGTGAATCTCACAGTATCCCCTTGAGGACACCATGGGTGAGCTTTAAATAGCTTCTTTCCTGGGGGAGTCAAGTCTGAAGAGATGCTTGACTTCATCTAGCACAGAACAGACATGTCAGAGACCCTTGCTTACAGCAGGAAAGCAAACTCTCCCACAGCCAGCTCTCCAAGTATGCGCCATGCATGCCTACAACCACCAGTGCAAGCCTCAGTGCTAGTCAGGACATGATGTGGCTGTGCAGTCCCGTGATCAGAGTAAGCCACATCATATGCAACTTTGATCCTTCCTTCTTGTACTTCACCTATCAGTAACATATAAGTACCTGTCTTCCTGAAAACAACTGGTTTTCAGCTTTTTTTTTTAAAAAAAAGCATTTTTCTCTCTTTGTCCTGTCCATTTTGCACAATTATTATATTTTATTTTTTTTGTTCCTGACATATGTAAGTGCAAGCAGATAAGAGTACAGCCAAGCTCTTGGTTTTGCATTTCTGGCTGGCATCCAAGCAGTTGCAAACTTAGGTTTAAAAGGGTTTACATTTTAAAGGGTTGTTGATTCTCGTCCTAGTTAATGTGAACCAAATTTTTAATTTGTAAGCCCAGGTCTATAAAGACTTGATTACAAGCTTAGTTTTAAGTACAGGAAGACTTCTAAGTGAAATGGGCTAAACAGGTTTAACTAAACTTTTAGGCCTTCCTCAAGCTTATAGCCTCTGATTTGCAATGTATTGAATGAATAGCGATTAAAATTCAGCTCCATTGACTTCAGCAGAGACACACTAATTTTAATCAACGAAAAATCCCAGACATCAGATGTCTGGTTGGGTTTTTTTTAATCAGCGTAATATTAAGTATTAAGGAGTTTTCTATGCCTAATGTTGAGAAAATGAACAAGCATACCTTAGTTACATCAGTAATATTTTGATTATTAAAATTACCTATGTTAACTAATAATAGCACTATGGTTCTTATGCCACCTTAGCTTTGCTTGCAAATGAAAATAGAAAGATAATAACTTTAGGTTTGTTATTGCAAATTTGAAGTTAGGAAAGCACTACTTTCTTAACAGTCCTGTTAAGGTTTATTATCAACATCAGAAACGTTGTACCTAATGCTTTGTCCAAAGACATATACAGTGTCTCAGTTGTAAATATTAGTATTACAGCACTATCCTTTTTTTTTTTTTTTTTTTTTCTTTTTAAATCTAACTTGAACACAAAGAATCCAGGAAAACTCTGGTATTTGTTGAGCAAATATTTTAGAAAAAAAATAGGATAGCTATTTTTGAGATTTTTTTTTTTAACAGGGAAAGCTAAGATGTAATAGGCAACATTTTAAACCAGACGATTAGCAGCATAAAGGAAAAACAAAGAATGTTCAGTGGAAAATGTATGTTTAAGTATATTATTTTACTTTTTCTTAATATGTTTTATTGAAAACAGAAAACAAACAACAACAACAAAGCTCCCAGATTTGCCTGATTAGGTAGCCTAGTACCATATTGATAAACAGTGTATAAACATGGTGATAGGTCTGAGATTAGAGAGACTGATTTACCAGTTCATGGTTCACTCAGTCTTTATGCTGGTGAAACTCTAGTGATGTAACTGTTTTATTTAGAAGTGTTGTGTGTGTACTATGTGTTCAGGAGTTGTAAATTCCAAGGCTATTGCTTCATTTGAATTATTAACCTATCTTTTGAAACCTCTTACCACTCCCCCAAAAATATTCTTGTCTAATTTCAGAGAATGCCAAAGTGTAGAAATTTTAGAGAATAACTCTTCTTTTTTCTGGATGAATGTCAACTGAAAGACTGGTCTGCCAAGGACTCTGACACTTTCCATGTCTCTTAAGCCAATAGAGTAAGTTGAGATGGAAACTGCAGAGGAACTGGTTTCATACAGTGAGGGTTGGATGTTTTTTTAGGTTGTCTATGTATTTAACAGAAGAGTTTTCATTTCTGAAAGATTATAATTGGACTAATAATGTCCAGTAAGACCCATGTTTTTCATCATTTTAATGAATGTTTCATGAAAGCTGCTCTTGCAATTATTTCTGAGCTTCTTTTAACAGGTATTTTTAATAAATTTACACATATTTTTGCACACATCATTAATTTTTAAAGTCTCACTTAGCACTTAAAGTTTCTTATGTGAGAAGAAAATTTTTGTCTAACTGCACACCTTCTGTGATAAATATGACAAAATAGATGAAGACAAAACACAGCTCTTCTTACTCATCAATGTAAAAAAATGGTTATACAATTCCTACAAGGTGATTTGTACGTAAATTCTTATTTGAGATTACCTAGTCCTACAAGGCAGGTCCTAAATCATTATTGTGACTTTGACCTACAGAAGTTACAGAGGCACAGAGCAGACAAGAGAGTGACTTTCAGGAGTGGTTCATAGGTTAATGATTTTCTCCAGTACCAGAGCCTGCATCTGCAAAATTCACATGCCATTTTGCATATACTCTTTAGGGTTCAGAGTTGGGTTAAAATTCAAATCTCTGTGTGAGAAGAGCAGTGAAACTCCAGGCAGGAGAAGGACAGAGACTGTTGCAATATTTAGCGGAAAAAAAAATGTTCAAAAATTTTACCAATCAGCTCAGCCAACATACATAAGGAAAGAAAGGTCAATAGACTGACAAAAAATCTGTCTTGTATTTGCAACAGAAGAATAGAGTACCCATTACAATAGCAATATTTTTGAATCAGTATTTACAGGTCTTAGCTTGTTCCAATGAAATAGCTTTGAAATTAAGTGCCACGATATGATATCTTAGTTCATTGCTTTAATTCCGTAAGTTATGTAACTTTTCCCCAAAGTGATTTAGAACATGTTTTAGAGCATAATTTAGAGGATTAAGCTCATTTGTCTAGTAACTACAGAAAGGCCACAATTTTCCCATTCATCTCTTCTATTGTATTGTATATTGATATATTTTGAATGGTCAATTGCTGAGGTGAGTAGCTCGAGAGAGGACGCCTTCAACACCGGAGGCGGGGGGAAGCTCAGCGTCCAGGAGCCTCAACTCAGAGCGACAAGAGACACCGAGGGAGCCTCAAGTCCTCGACAGGACCTGCCCAGATCAGGGCTGACGTGAGCAGCTGACTCACACGGGGCGGAGCCTGAAGCAGCGGCACCAGCCCTGACTGGTTAAAAACCTGACCCAGGGAGCGCGGGCCACCAGGAGCGTGGCGAGGCAGTTTGTACGGGTAGGCAAGTGGGATGGTGATCACTCGTCGTATGATCAGGGCCCGGTCCCTGAGCTCTGCTCTGGCTGCCCTGGCGGTGGCCAGCTTAAGCACCCAGACAGCGTCGAGGAGAGGGGAGGCTGCAGTGCAGAGCTCAGAGTGTAGAGAGTGCCTGCACTGGTCTGGTGAGGGGAGGGTGCACAATGGGCAGGGCTGCACTCGGTGCTCCCTGGTGGAGGTCCTCCTGCAGCAAGTGGCTGAGCTGCGGGATGCTGTTAATAGGCTGCGAGATGTCAGGGAAGCTGAGAGGAAGCAGGAATGCTTGCCCCACGCCCAAACTGTGCAGGGGCCTCGAGCTTCACCTCTACCTCATGAAGGAAAGAAGGAGGCCGTTAACCTGGGAAGCTGGGAATTAGTGACAAAAAAGACAACAAAAAAAAAAGAAGGAAAAGGCCAACCAAAAGCAAGGGGCTTCCCCCTAAATCCCCTGTTCCCACACAGAACTGCTTTGCTGTCCTGCAGGGGGCTAATGAGGAAATGCACTCGAGCCAGAAACAGTCGGCTGATACACTGCTAAAGAAGATCTCTACTGGTGCTGCTAGGAAAAAGCAGCGGGTCGTAGTAGTAGGGAACTCTACACTGAAAGGGACAGAAGCACTTGTCTGCCGGCCAAGGGTGGTGTGTTGCCTACCGGGGGCACAGATCAGGGATGTGGCAGAGAGGCTTCCTGCTCTAGTAAGTCCCATGGCCTATTACCCACTCCTGGTGATACATGTGGGTGCTAGGGATATAGATAGTAGTAGCCTGAGGAACATAAAGAAAGACCACAGAGACCTGGGGGAGATGGTTAGGGGCTCTGGAGCTCAGATAGTCTTTTCATCAATTCTCCAGGATACAGGGGAGGACCTAAAAAAAGCTAGGAGGATTAGCCAGGTTAATAAATGGTTAAAAGGTTGGTGTCATAGTCAGGGGTTTGGGTGTCTTGAACACTGGACCCAGGCTTGTAGGCCAGGTCTAGTGGGGGCTGGTGGAGCTGGTCTGATAAAGAAAGGAAAGAGCAGTTTTGGTAGGAGGCTTGCCAGACTGGTCAAGGAAGCTTTAAACTAGATGTGTTGGGGGAGGGGGGCATCATTCCATTCCAACACACCCAGTCAGTTGCCAGCATCTATAATAAATGCTCGGAGCAATGTAGAGATATCCCAGCCGCTCCAGCCAATGAGCCGGGTTCAGTTGGAGCTCGGCTCAGATGCCTCTATGCAAATGCCCGTAGCTTGGGGAACAAATAAGAAGAATTAGAGATGTGTGCATGTCTACGGGAGTATGATATAATAGGCATTACAGAAACATGGTGGGATGGCTCCTATGACTGGAGTGTTGGAATGGAAGGTTACAGGCTCTTTAGGAAAGACAGGCCTGGCAGGTGGGGAGGGGGAGTTGCCCTTTATGTTAGGGATAGGCTGGAGAGTATCAAACTCTGTCTGGGGACAGGTGAGCAGTCCACAGAGAGTTTGTGGGTCAGGTTAAAGGGAATATAGCTATGGGAGACATTACTGTGGGGATCTGTTACAGACCGCCTGATCAAGGAGAACCTGTGGATGAAGCACTCCATAGACAGATAGGAAAAGCCTCATGCTCGCAAGCCCTTGTTCTCATGGGTGACTTCAACCACCCTGACATCTGTTGGAAGGACGGTACGGCCCGGCACAAGCAATCCAGGAGGTTCCTCAATTATGTAGAAGACAACTTCCTTCTGCAAGTAATAAAGGAGCCAACAAGGAGAGGTGCCATGCTTGACTCGTGCTCACCAACAGGGAAGGGCTCGTTGGAAATGTGACTCTCCAGGGGAGCCTTGGATGCAGCGATCATGAGATGCTCAAATTTGAGATCCTCGGGACAGTGTGAAGAGCATGCAGCAAGCTCACTGCCCTGGACTTCAAAAGAGCAGACTTTGGCCTCTTCAGGAACCTACTTAGGAAGGCTCTATGGGATACAGCCCTAGAGGGCAGAGGGGCCCAAGACTTGGTTGATATTCAAGGATCACCTGCTACAAGCTCAAGAGTGTTGCGTCCCAACTAGAAGGCAGTGCAGCAGGAGGGCCAGGAGACCTCCTTGGATGCATAAGGAGCTCCTGAGGAAAATTCAAATGAAAAAAGAGGCTTATAAGTGGAAGCAAGGACAGGTGGCCTGGGAAGAGTACAGGGATGTTGTCTGGGAAGCTAGGGACCAGGTTAGGAAAGCTAAGGCCCAGTTAGAATTAAACTTGGCAGGGAATGTAAAAGATAACAGGAAGGGATTCTACAAGTACATAGCAAATAAAAAACAGACTAGGGACAATGTAGGCCCCCTCAGGAAGCTCTCGGGAGAAGTGGCTACACAGGATTTGGAGAAAGCTGATGTTCTGAATGACTTCTTTGCCTCGGTCTTCACTGGCAAAGGCTCTGACAAAACCACCCAAGTCATGGAAGGCAGATGCAGGGACTGTGAGAATGAAGACCTTGCGCCCACTGTAGGAGAGGAACTGGTTCGAGACCATCTTAAAAATCTGAATGTGCACAAGTCTGTGGGTCCTGATGAGATCCATCCGTGGGTCCTGAAGGAGCTGGCAAATGAAGTTGCGAAGCCCCTGGCCATTATATTTGAAAAATCATGGCAGTCAGGTGAAGTTCCCAACGACTGGAAAAAGGGCAATATAACCCCCATTTTCAAGAAGGGGAAAATGGATGACCCGGGGAATTACAGACCAGTCAGTCTCACCTCTCTGCCTGGCAAAACCCTGGAGCAGATTCTCCTGGAAGGCATGCTAAAGCACATGAAAATCAACAGCGTGATCAATTGGTGACAGCCAGCATGGCTTCACTAAGGGGAAATCCTGCCTGACCAATTTGGTGTCCTTCTATGATGGGGCTACAGAACTGATGGACAGGGGTAGAGCAGTTGTCAGATGTCATCTACCTGGACTTGTGCAAAGCATTTGACACTGTCCCACATGACATCCTTGTCTCTAAATTGGAGCGACGTCAATTTGATGGATGGACGTCTCGGTGGATAAAGAACTGGCTGGATGGCCACACACAAAGAGTTGTGGTCAATGGCTCAATGTCCGGCTGGAGACCAGTAATGACTGGTGTCCCTCAGGGATCGGTGTTGGGACCAGTCTTGTTTAACATCTTCGTCGCTGACATGGACAGTGGGATTGAGTGTGCCCTCAGCAAGTTTCCCAATGACACCAAGCTGTGTGGTTCCGTTGATACCCTGGAGGGAAGGAATGCCATCCAGAGGGACCGCGACACACTTGTGAGGCGGGCTGATGCCAACCTCATGAGGTTTAACCATGCCAAGTGCAAGGTCCTGCAAGGTCCTGGGTCAGAGTTATCCCAGGCACAGGTACAGGTTGGGTGGAGAAGAGATTCAGGGCAGCCCTGCAGAGAAGGACTTGGGGGTGTTGGTTGATGAGAAAAAGAACATGGGCCAGCAGTGTGCTCGCAGCCCAGAAAGCCAACCGTATCCTGGGCTGCATCAAAAGGAGAGTGACCAGCAGGTCAAAGGAGGTGATCCTGCCCCTCTACTCTGCTCTTGTGAGACCTCACCTGGAGTGTTATGTGCAGTTCTGGTGTCCTCAACATCAAAAGGATGTGGAACTGTTGGAACAAGTCCAGAGAAGGGCCACGAGGATGATCAGGGGACTGGAGCACCTCCTGTATGAAGACAGGCTGAGGAAGTTGGGGCTGTTCAGCCTGGAGAAGAGAAGGCTGGGTGGAGACCTCATAGCAGCCTTCCAGTATCTGAAGGGGGCCTATAGGGATTCTGGGGACGGGCTCTTCATTAGGGACTGTAGGGATAGCACAAGGGGTAACAGGTTAAAACTTGAACAGGGGAAGTTTAGATTGGTTATACGGAGGAAATTCTTTCCTCTTAGGGTGGTGAGGCACTGGAATGGGTTTCCCAGGGAGGTTGTGAATGCTCCATCCCTGGTGGTGTTCAAGACCAGGTTGGACGAAGCCTTGGGTGATACGATTTAGCAGAAGGTGTCCCTGCCCACGGCAGGGGGGTTGGAACTAGATGATCTTAAGGTCCTTTCCAACCGTAATTATTCTATGATTCTATGATTCTTTGAAATGCATTGGTGTTAAAAACACAGCAATGAAAATGCTTCTGTGTTTCAAAAAATATGGGATCCTCAAGGCAATGAGACTTCTTTCTTCAGGTAGCGGATCCACATCTTTTCCATGCACCAAACTACCTAAATTTAGCCATCATTTGCCTTGCTTGCGTCCACTGGAAGGGTTTTAGAGAAAAATTGCTGCTACTGCTGAACCCAGGACAGTATAATGTATAAGAAACCTATTTTTTGGTAAATCAATATATCATCTTCTTTTCTTTTCTGGTGTGTTGGGGTGAAACTGGAACTTGTCCTTTAATGCTGACATTTATAGAAGCTTTTTGTACCTTGGCAGTTTCAGGGAAGGCAAAGAGAGACAGTGATCATTTGACCAGGCTTCTTTCTCATAGAGTGCTAGATAGCTTAAGTGAGATGTGATAGGTAGGTGCGCATGTAAACCTGTACACTGCCATTTCCTTATATCCCTAGCACCTACCTGAACCATCTGGCCATTGTCACTTAACTGAGGGAAAGGGCTTTCCATTCTGTAGGAATAATTAAATCCCATTTGAAAATGGGACATAGATGTACATTTTCCTGCCACTTTGAAGTTCTCTAACTTCCTGGCTTATGGTATCGTCTTTCTGCCCCAGCAGGAATTTCATCAGGTACATAATATCATCAAAACCAAGCAACTATGTTTCCTACTGCTATGTCACTTTGACCTTTTTATGACTAATTTATTTTCTGTTTCCCTATAATAGTCTTTTTAATCTCACAAAAAAAAAAAAAGTATCCATATGAAAAATTGTCTTTTTCTACCCCAAATTGTCTTTTTCTACACCAAAAAACACTCAATGCTTCTAAAATTCTGGCAAAAGTATGTGTTCTTAGGCATTTTAATTTGAGAAATTCCACTCGAGTTCTACAAATTTGCTTTTGCTGATTTGATTTTCTAGCTCTTACATCTTTGTATAGGTTAATTATTCTTGTTTGTTTGCTTGTGTGCTTCTTGGTGTTAAATACTATGAATTTATTTCATAGTATGTTTTGTAGCTGGCAGGTATGTATATCATCAGTTCTCCAGTTAGCTTAGTACACGTGGCATACAAGTACTATGAAGGTGAGGCATACTTGCAAATGGAGCTCCCCCTCAAAGCAAAGGCAAACTATCTAGGATGTAACATCCTTAAATTTAGCATTCAAAACTACAATACAATCAATAAAGCTAACTATGTGTTTTAAAATAATTTAATCATAAAATCATAGATTACTATTGTTTAGCGCTAGATAAATTTTGAAAAAAAATTACTGGGACACTGCACAGAATCACAGAATCACAAAATGGTTGAGGCTGGAAGGGACTACCAGGGTCCGCCAACCTCCCTGCTCAAGCAGGGTCACCTAGAGCACATTACTCAGGATTGTGTCCAGATGGCTCTTGAATACTTCCAGGGAAGGAGACCCACTGCTCCACACCATGTTTATCCAAGTAAAGAACATCTTACTGTGATTACTTTTAGCCAGGTAACCAGACAACATCAAAAAAGATGAAAAATAATTCTTTTGATAGCTGGTCCACTTAAAATAAATAATACTTATTTGGAGCCAAAACACACTGTTTGGATCAACATTGCTGAATGATGCTGACATACAGAAACCTGTTAAATTACCATAAGAAATAATGAAGTTATGTGTATATTGCCTATGATTGTACATGTTTCATAAATACAAAATAACCACTGGCATAAAAGCATGAGTTAATGGCATGGAATAACTGAAGACAAACATGCAAACATGTGGCAGTCCAGTCTGCTCACACTAATTCTGACTCTTCTGTGCCCTTAGTCTCTACAAAGCTATAGTCTAAAAATGTGATGACCTACTACTTCTAAAATAATAAAAAGCATGACACAACTATTAAAAAATAGACATTTATTCAAATACAGGCTGTCTTAACCTTTTTTTATCCAGCTGTTCTGTAATGCTAAGCTGAATAGAGGAAAGAAGGAATAACATTTTACTAGATTTTAGAGTTACAACTACAAATGCAGGATCAGAGATGGCTACATGCATTTCTTCTGGTTTAATATTCATGCACTATTCCATGAATATTATTTTATCTTTTTCCCTTTCTACTAACTCTAATTTGTTTTTTTGAAACAGAAAATCCCACTATGTGATCCACATTTTTCTGGCACATTTTGCATTAGTTTAGGGCATGTGAATTTAATGCTCTTATCAAGATAGATACAACAATACCCATTCACAATATATTGATTTAATATACTTCCAAAATATCTATCTGCTCACTGAAAAACTTCTGCAGATATTGTGTTTATTCAAAGTGGTGCTCAAAGATATGGTCACATTCCAAAATTTGTAATGAAATGAGATACATTTAAATCTTTTGCAAGAAAGTCTTTGAAATTCTTCTAGTGTCTTGAGATAAAATCCGCAAATACCTTTTTCAATAATACAGAAAGAATAATCTTTTTAAGATATAACTTTGCAGTTTATTCATTCCCAGTCTGTCCTGTCTTTATTTCAAAACTGGCTTTCATACATCAGCTATTTACAACATTTTACAAGTTTAGATGCTACTTTCTAAACCATAAAAGGAGCATAAAGAACATTCGTATATATAAGATCATTGAATTTCACAGGATTTTTTGAAGTTGTTACTATCTATTACTTCCTAAATGATCAATGGCAGCCTTTATGATGTGCAAAATAAAGCTAATATTGCTATGGCTCTCCAAGTTTTTTTTGAAGTTTCCAGTCATTAGTTAAGATAAGCTCAATTTCATTCATTAGAGCATAGGAAGAAGCATGAAGAAGATATACTAGACAGACAAGAGGAATAACAAGCTAAATCCAAGTTGCCTTTGCTACAAACATATGCTGTTTTGACAAAGTCTGATTTACAGAGGAAAAGGTTTAGATAAATGAAATACACTGGTAACATAAAGCGCTGATAATTTAAAATGATTTTCTTTTTTTTTAATGATCTGTGATCCTTCTTTCAAATGATGTAACTCTGAATGATATGTTATAGCACTAACTGATATCAATTATATATATTTCCAAAAAAAGTCAGGAAACATCCACTCTCGCAAGGATAATAATGTATAAAAGCTGCTAAGCTGTTACATATTTGCATACATCTTTCAATCTTTCCATTGATGTACAATGGCATATTTGATAAAGAAATTGTATGCCTCTTCTTTTTTTTCTGAAAAAAGATGTTTCGTTTCCTTGAAAAATTCACTTTAATCTTCTATACTATTTATCTCATCTGCTTTGTATTCAGTAGAAATTTGATGTAAGACTTAAGCTGTTTTGATTAGGAATTCTTGGAGCCACAACTTCAACTAACTTCAGGAATAATACTTAGTTTATATATAAACTGTGCAATTCAGTTGCAAAATAACTTTTACCTGCAGTGATCACTGCAGAATATATTTTATTTTAAAAGTTACCCAATAATGTTCTTCATAGCATTTTACTGATGAAACTGAAATCTTTGCTATGTCAGCTTTTAGGGACAAGAAGGCATATCTTGTCTTATCAATATTCTTGTTCTCCCTGAAATTGTTAAGATAATGAGACTGAACTAATAAAGATCCTGTTTAACATCATGATAATACTTCATACGTTGCAAGTGAGTTAATGGTTGCTATTTATAAACATATACATGTGGTTTTCAGTGCCACTATGCTATTAAAACAATAACCTTTGATACCAACATCTAAACAGCCTCAAAATAGTATTTATTTGCATGTGTAATAATAGCAATAATAATACTACATGCCAGAATTATGCACAAAGTGAATTTTAAAAATTTTTTTTTTGACAGCTCACTTTGAATAATTTCATGCTGAACCTTTTATCTTGAAAGTTAATAGAAGCTTAAACATTAATGACATAATAGTGAATTTGTTCTGCAAGCTTGTTTAGCTCCATTTGCTGTTCTACACACCAGATGAAGAAGTAATGGAGGAACATATAAGGAAGATCTCTAGCACAACTCAGACAGGTGAAAGCAAAGCAAATGGGTATGAACGTCCACTGTGCAAATTAGGGTAGCAGGTTTTCACACTCAAAATTAGGTATTAAAAATCTAGTGTTTCTTAGAACCACCTGAGGAGTTGCAGTCTTTGAAATGAATCATAGTTGTGGTTTTTTCTTCTTACCTCTTTCAAATAATAGTAAAACTTTGTCATGATAATAGTCCCATAAATTAATAAGTGAAATCAATACTGTTTCTCAAGGTGCTGTCAATCCACAATCAACAGTCTGTAAATCTGTTTTCTGTAATGCTTTTAAGTGCATTCTAATTTCATCAGTCAATAAAGAAGCAGCAGTCATAAATGATACCACTGATGACTGCTTAAGCTGAAACTCTAAAGCTAATAACACTAGTGAGGAGATAGGAGTAAAAATAATACAGAAATGTTTAAAATTGGCTCACCATATGTTCTCTGTGATAGTATTTCAGTGTCTGCCCCAGTGTCAGCTCTCAGTCAAGATGTCTGCAATAGCAGCAGTGGGAGCCATAACCCTTGTTTCATCTCTTCTGCTAAAGTAATTCTCATTTATGTGTCTCTGCATGGTTGGGCCTCTATTTCTTGGTTTCTCTTATGCTTAATATATGCACACTAAACGTGACATACTTGAAAGGAATTTAGAAAAAATCACAAACCAAAACAACCCACAGAAACACAACTTCATTTTTCACAAACTGATTGTACCTTTTCTAAAGCTAAAGAAATTATAATTACTGTAGGGTTCTGTCTATATTTGCATTGATCCATCCATCAGTTTTCTGCCATCTATTCCAAAGTTTCTAAATCTTTTCCTAGTAAAATCAGCAAAATGTACAACGAGGTTTCTGTAGCATCTGACTTTTTGAAGTCCTTTTCGCTTTTGGGAGGATAAAATACTGAGGAAAAACATCTGAATTCATGGCCAAAGGTAGATAAAATGCATTCTTACACTGAAGAAAATCCTCTGTTTCCCATATAAAGCTGAAAAATATAAATACCGCTCAATTTCTTAGGACATTAGTTAGTTTTAAAATAAAATTCTGCAAAAAAGTTCAAGTAACTTTAGAAAATCTGGTTGCAAAATACCTATTTTAATACATACTTTTCAAGTTAACTGGAACAGACAGAAGTAGGCTGAGGGATGGTGTGAAATGCCAGAAAGGGAAGAGTTAGAGAATTCTGAAAACATAAGACAACTCTATTGCAAATGTAGTTTACGAAGTTTTTCAAGGGCATCAGCAAAATATAAACTGATACAGTAAAGACTCTGAATCTGTTAGTGACTTCTGTGATAAATTACTCACTATATCTATAAAAGAATGTTTAAAACAAGCTGTAGAGAAGAATCTCCATTGCAGAAATTTCATCATAATAATTACTATATATATATATATATATATATATATATACACTCATCTACTGACTTGTTTAAAACTCAACATATAACAAAGAATATTGCTAGAATGGAATAATATATTGCAAGCAATAGCAAAATTCACAAATATGGCTCACCAGTCATCTCCCAAAACAAGTCAGAGCTGAATTCTGTGACTTTATTAAAATAAAAATAAAAGCTGTTCTCAAAACCCTTCATTTATTTTGTTTCATGTCATTTATCTGAATATGCAATAAATTAATTCCTCTCATTATATCCTTTTATTTTGGTCTTAAACTTGCTCTTATCTTCTTTTATACTTTTTTTTTTTTTTAAGAGAAATATCTATTCCTATGTGGAGCAGAACATTTTCTGTAAAATTTTTGATTTACTAATCACTGGTGCTTTTCTACTTGTTCTGATGTTTACCAGTGTCTTCCCTTTATACTTTTTTCTGTCACATATTCAATCCCATCCTTATTTCCCAGTGTTCAGAGTGTATCCTAGAATAGATTCTAAGGAATTCCTCGAGTGCTTCTAAGGGATTTATAGCAGATGATTTGAAATAACAATTTTTATCTCTTTAAGAAATCTAGAAAAAAATTCAAGTTAATCTGAAAGACATTTATATACTGGTCTTCTATATCGTGACATTAATCTTCTTAGTTCTTACTAGTTTTTCACAATTAACCAAAAATACAGATTGAGAACAATCAAGACAATCAAATGCTGACTGCAATGCAGGTACTGTGTTCAGATACATGATATTTTCTGCTTTATTTTCATAATAGTACTTCTGCATGTTTCTACCATGCACATTTAATTTTGTCTTTCAAAGGAAAAAGATTCATTAAAAGAATAACAAGGGGGAAAATCCACTTATAAAAATATCAACCAGTAGCAAGCAACAGATTGAAATCATGGCAAGATGATTAACTGCTAAATGATTGTTGCAGAAAATATATATGCCTAGATGATGTATTAAACAGTGTAATTTAAATTTTCATGCCAATTCGTATTTGAGCTTTATTGGTTGTAACACTCTTCAGCCCAAGATGTAATACTTAGGTTTAAATTCATTACTTAATTTTAGGATGAAGACCTAAAGTGTGTAGATTCTTCACTTTTGTATAAACAAACCCAAGATTTTGGGTATCATACAGTAGTCTCATCAAGACTCCTTTAAGTAACCCTTCATTTGAATATTCCATTGATCCTATTGCTGTAACAGCTTCTAGAAAATCATAGATTTCTGAATATTTCAATATTTTCATTGTAATAGTCATAAGTCCAGTTTCTCCACTGCTAAACCATTGACTTCCTCATCTTTAGCTATAATTCACAAGATGTCCTAACTTGTTAATTGTTGCATTATCTAAATATGGAAAATGCTTTTTCCTTTCATGTCTGTTTTGCTGCTACCCACATAAATTTTCTGGCTGGAAAGGAAGCACTGTTGAGAGTACTTTTTACTGGATCCACAAAGCAGAAAGCTATGCCCACTAATCAACCCGTTCTAGTGATGGCATGGAGTGTGGAGACATCTTCAGCTTTCCAGCCTGGGCACTGCAAACAGCACTGACCAGGTGGTAGCAGCTTCAGTACCACCTATAATAGCTAGCTCCAGCTTGCTGTGTAGGCTTCAACCATACTTATGACCACAGCATGACCACATGCTAAGCTGCTGTCTCATCACTATCACACTGGGACAACAACTGGGCTTCCCGTAGTGGCACCTCTCAGTCTCGAAGCCAGATATATTATTCACTCTCCTGCTACAGTTGTTTGAGCCTTAGTCCATATAGGAAAAATCACCATGTGTGGCTGCAGGACTTGTGCCCACGCTCTCTCTCTGCTGGGGTAGTGAAACATCAAAGGTTAGTTTGCACTTGCGTGGCAATATTGATCCTCTTCTATGACTGGAAGGTGGAAGAGACCCTCAGTCTCATTTCTTCATTACATCTCGTGTTTTATGATCTATGTAATATGGGTTTATGTGACTGATAAAGCATTCATGGTTGAGTGTCTACCTTTGTCTGCAAACTTCTGCTGAGCAGGGATGCTTAGTGTTATTTTGTGTTGTAAGATGTAGGGACTACCACTGCACTTAAGTGGGTTTTGGTCTCCAGAAATGCCTTAGTTCAACAACCATCTTATTTTACCGTTGCCTTTTCTCACTAACATTTTTCACCATTTTTTTCACTTTAACTCTTGAAATTTTATATTTACTAATACCATCTCTTAACTTTTATTTTGGAATTCAGTCCTACATGCTAAGTAAATGTATTTTTTAGTGCAGGAAGACACAGTAGTAAAGTTTTCAGTACATGTCTGCATTCAGATGAAAGTCCAATTGCCTTCAAAATTCTGTATATTCTTTTTTTCTGGATGCTGTTGTTTCAGTTGTCCTTCAGTTTGGCATATGTAATAATCCTTTAAAGTCAAATTGCAGTTACCTACTTATATACAGAGTAAGAAACATTGAAGGAGAAAAGACAATTGGGAATCGAAGAGTTGAAAAAAAAATCTATTTAATTAATAAAAAATCCAGATTTTTTTTTTTTCAAGAAAAAAATCTTTAGAATTTAGCGTTCTCAACAGAATTTTCTGGAAAGGGCTATTTCTTTTGCCCTTTTCATGCCAAGCATTAATGTGAAATTTTGTATGAATTTTTTTATGAAATATGTATTTTGTGTTAAATATGCATAATAAAAATGCATTTTTGGTCTGGTTTAGAAATCATACTTAAAAGTTCACACAGAAACAGCTACCTGATAAATTATTTAGGCAAGCATTTATATTTTTATGTCACTTCTTTAGTATACTTTAGAAGTCCCAAGTTACAAAAAGTTAAATTCAGCTTAGTATTGGTTTTCAGCTGATAAGCTTCTTAAAATCTTCAGTAAGTTCAAACTGTAAATTGCGGCTGCACAGTTAAATACTGTATTTTTCTTTCTGGAACACTCTACAGGACTTTTCTACAAGTATTATATGCCCTATGGAGGTGTTACTGTTTTCATTTTGTTGTGGATATGCTGTACTGCTTTTAAAGGGTCACAGTGCAAGAGAGGGAAAAAAATTACTTTGCAGCTACTCACAGCTCTCATGGGTAATGCCCAATATAGCCAAGCTCCCACTCCTATGAGGATGGCAAGCACTGTCGACATGCAATGGGAGATGCATGCAGGCTCTGTGGCAGAGAGTTGGTTCACATAGCTCCTTTGCATAGTACCTGTGAGAAATAAAATGTTAGGGAAAGAGTGCAGAAGGCAAAGCCTTGGCCAGTAATTACACTAGCAAGGCAAAAACAGGAAAAACTGCCAGGCATTACAAAGAGCAAAAAGGAATAATTTGTATGCAGCAGCTGACTAATCTTGGACAGGTGACCTCACGAACAAGACAGCAACATAAGAAATGGCAGAAATGGGAAATATTGTTGATGATCACAAAACGTTGGAGCTCAGGGTCCACAGAAGAGAGAGTAGAAGTATAACAGGTAGCAAAATGTGGAATTGAAGAAAGAGTGCAGAAATACCTGATCCCTGCAATACGGAGGAAAAATCAACCTACTGCTTCAAAGATACCTGTGTCTTATGCCCACAGCCAGGATGTCGTGTATTTTTCTATAATAATGTAGTATTTAAAGAGCTCTTCCTAGAATCAAAAAAGGACCACTTAGAACGTACTACTTCACCTCCTACCCAATTAAAGAGACCTTCATTCATCTTTTGATACTTTCTGATTCTAATGGAACTATAATGCATAAGAAGAACCTATCATCTCTGTTATTTCTAGGCATAGCTAAAATTTCTTTCATCACAGCAATATTAGTTATGGTAGATATCTTTATTGAATATTTGTTACTTAATTCCTCAGCTTGACACTGGCTGCAGCAAAGTACAAAAGTACCCACAAAATCTAAGGAAAACATTTCAGCTGCATTTATCAAGATCATTATTTATTCATAAATGTATGTTTAAATCTCAAACATGTCTTTATATTAATGTTATTAATAGTGATTCATTATATTTTTTCAGTGCTTAATTTATTGATTTTTTCACATTTTCATAGCAACAAATAACTGTTATCCTAGAACGTCCGTAGAACTAGTACAGACTACTTTAGAAACAGAATAAAAGATTTGCCTGTCTGTGCTGAGTACAATAATTGTTATCTCTATAGACTACAAGAAATCCTAAGGGTTTTTTTCTGACCATCCAAACATCATATTTTGATTCAGAGAAGTTTTTGCTGTATATTGACTCAAAAACATTTATACTGGAAAATGCTTAGCAGAACTACTAAGAGAAATTTTTGTAGCAGGAGACTTTTTTCTTTCTCCCTGCAGCTTTAACACTGGAGACAGGTTTGATCTTCTCCTCAAACTTTATTTTTTAGTTATGTTTTATGTCTCAGCTAATGACTTTTTAAATTTGTCTTCAGGAAAGTTTTATAGAAGACTATTATTTGTTGTTCACCTACCAATCTATATTAAAAAACCTCTTTTCTACGGTCAATTTTTTAAAAGATTTTGAATTCTTAATGTTTGTTTAAGCTTAAATATGAAATTTTCAGAATTATTTCTCTTCAGCTTGTATAAATATTTTCCTGTTCTCTTCCTCTTTTATTTTCTCTTTCTTCCCACAGTTTATTTCAGTGATACAATTAAATGTTTTATTCTTTTGAAAGAGATGCCTTTCTTAAGAAGTTGGATTCAATCTATAGAGTTATGCACTAATCTAAGAAAATACAATCTGGGCCCTACTCAGAAAATTAAATTTTATAGTTCCATTATATCATACTCCACTTAAAGAAGACTGGAATTTTCATAGCAGCTTTACCTGGAAATATTAGAAAGAACTAACTGAGAGTTGGATGGGCTAATATGAGTTTCAAAAGTGTTTTCAAATACTCTTTTCTGGACATATAAGCTTGTTAAGAATGGTGTTGGTTGACTCACAGAAGTCTGTTATATTTTCGTAGGAAAATAAAACCTCGTTTGGAGGTGTTGCAGATTTTAGTTAATTTGATCTTGATCTTTCATTTTGAGAGGGTAAGAAGCTTTAGGAGATACTATTTACATGTTACATTGTGATGAAAGATATTATGCTAGAAAATCATAAATAAGAAAAATCAATGTTTACAGTTGTAAATGTCTGTTGGTCTTGGGAGTTGTTCATACTTTAAAGTGCTGTGAATGAAACCAGAATGTGTCAACAGTTTAATCATAAATATATCAATTCACATTTCTTGTTGTACACACTGCCAGAGGCATATTGTGTGGCAGAAGAGCCTAGCATGTTTTTGCTTCACTGTCAAGAGTCAAAGAGGCCAAGGAGGGACAAGAGGTAGTGTGCAGGTATCATTTTTAATTGGAATTGCCTGGGAAAACAGGCAATTTTGTTTTACCACAAAGTGGTTTCATGAAGACAAGACCTTTCTTGTTATTTTAGGTTCTCTCAATAAACAGCCTGTTTTCTACAATTCATTCATCTAATAACAAACATTGTGTGTGGGGGTTGGGTTTTTTGATTTGGTTGGTTTGGGGGCAAGATGCGTTAGGTTGGGGGGGGGGGGGGATGTTCTGTCTGTGTTTGGTTTTTTTGTGGGTTTGTTTTTTTTTTCAGTAAAAACAAGCAGAAATGACCTGGAAAGATTCAAGTTTTGTTTTGTGTTTTGTGAAATATTTCCATCTTGTTGATTATCAAGTTGCATGGTTTAAAGAAGAAAAGAGAAGGGAAGGGAAAGAAAAAAAAAAAAGGTTCTTTAGAATTCTTTGGAACCTTAAACTTACCATTTATATAATATGTGGTATCCTGTCTCTCCAGCACAGGTCAAGTTTCAGGACAGATGGAGGAAACCCATAGAATCCAATTTCAAGGAAATTTCTAGCCAGGTTCATAGTCCCCAGATATCTAAATAACATACTTTGAAGAAATATTTCAAAGACATTGCAGAGAAATTCAGCAAGGAATTTCTAAAAAGAACTTAGGCAACTGAGTTTTTACATGACCATGGAACTTTACCTGGTGAGCAAGAAATTGTATTTTTTTTAAATCCTTAAATTAGATCAACATGAAATTTTGTGTGCATTGTTTGCATGCATCCTAACGTAACAAACAGAAAGCAGCTCCTTATAGTTATTGTAACATAAACACAAATACAGCTTTTGTATTGCTGACATTAATTTTCCATGAGATATAGTATTTTTGTTTTAATTGTCTTTTTTAATTTCAAATTCAAGAATGCACAGTAAAGTTGGGGTTAGATTCAGCACCCAGAAGAAATTCTGTTATTGTCATTTTGACATACTTATTGATCTGGACACATAAATAACCGGTTATAAATAACCATTGCCTTTTATTTTAATTTTGAATAAAAGATCAGAAATGGAAAATGTTTTGAGAAAACATTAACAGCTAAATGTTTCTTTAAACCTTGCTGTGTCTGTAAACTCTAGTATCTTATAACAGTCTGAATATGAATCTTAGCCTTGTGATTTTTAAATTGAGTATATGAAACTGTTTACAGTTTAGTGGTTAATTTGAAAACCATGAAACAGGAAGCTTTGGCTGCCCCAGCAGCCTCTATACCAACATTTCTGTGTCCTTCAGACACTGATATGACAAGGGATTATAAGGAACCTCGTGAAATTTACAAATTGTTGCACAGGGAAATGCCAGCAATGCATGGCTGAAAACCATCTGAGATTTCTTCTTGATATTTGAAAATTAAAGCAATATTAACAAGTAAGCTATGTAAGGACATTACATAAAAATATGTTAGCTGCAGTTTTGAAGTAAAAATATGGAATTTTGTATCAGTAGATGTAATTATTTATGGAATCAAAACAGCTTAGATTGATTTTTCAATAATCACAGAATCCCAAGGGTTGGAAGGGACCTCAAAAGATCATCTAGTCCAACCCCCCTGCAAGAGCAGGGTAACCTAGAGTACATCACACAGGAACTTGTCCAGGTGGGCCTCGAATATTTCCAATGTAGGAGACTCCACAACCCCCCTGGGCAACCTGTTGCAGTGCTCTGTCACTCTCGCAGTAAAGAAATGCATTAACTTACCTGCATACTGACAAGAGGAAATGGACCATTCTGCTGTGAAAAAAAAGCCTATATTCAGTAAGTCTTAAATATAACCTTTTATGTTATAGACTGTGTTTTAATTAGTAACTTCCAAACATATTGTGTATGTGTATTCGATATACTAATATGGAAATTAGAGATTCTTTGTTGAAACTCTACCTTATATAATGTAGTTGACAGATCATATTAATTAAGTTCACTAATGCAAACCTATACATTCATAACGTCACATTTGAGCTTTAATTTTAGATCATCGTATGGTAAAATAGAATAAGCAAATAATTTCTTTAATTATCTGTAGATTTGCTCACAGGTTAGTTGCGTTTTTTTAAGAGATAAGTTGTTGAAAAAAATCCTCTGGATCTCAGAACTGCAAGTATCCTAAGCCAATTCTTGTATCTATTAAACTATAGATAACTTAAAGCAGTAAAATTTATAGAAAGCTGTCATGCACTTTAAATTTTCATTCCTTGAATGTTGAGTTTTCACAGTCTGCTACAAAAATCTTATATGGTGTGAGATCCTTCTTCTCTTTACATGACCTAGGAGGCCACAGTTGTGTTAAGACTGTGTTTGCCATAGATAAGCCTGTTTTTTAGGGTTTGACATTTCCTCATTTCAGAGACTTTAGGCTGAGATTAGGCCGACTGACTAGGTTAGGGCTAGATCAAGTATCTGATTTCAGATAAAGCTGGTTGATTGGGTTACTTCATGGTTATTGCACAATAACACAAGGACATCCCATTTTAAAATAAGTGCTCATGCTAGCAGAGATAATTTTTAATGTGAATATGCCTTTTGCAATAACTGTACTCAGCAAACTTTCAGTTTATTAAAATTAAGCAAGAAATCTATCTCCTTCCTGTTGACAAATTCCTAGGATAAGAGAAAACATGGTTCTTCAGGGTTTAGTAATTTTCTTTGTTTTATCTTTTTTTTTTTTTTATTAATAGCCTAATTTGAAGATATGTATCCTGTTCTACATGTAAGTAGAAAAATTATTATTTTTTTAAATTATTTTTATTTGCTGCATTACAATGGGACTTGTTAAAAAGAAATGCCTGTGCTGCTAACCTGTCATTTGCAGTTATCCCTAAGTCAATCATAAACCCCATGGATATTAAGGTATTCAGGAGAATTTAGGATTTATAAACAAAACTGAGCTATTCTATTTTTTTCTCTCTTTTCAGAATGTTCATTCTAATGCTGCAGAGTTTTCCAAAGTACTGCAACCTCAAGCCATTCCTTTAGAGTAAGAAATAGGTTACATTAAGATTCCTTAGAAGGGATTTCTGACAGGATCACCTTGGTCTCATGGCAGAATTCCACCCTCTTTTAACAATTTGTCAGAAAGGACATCTGTGATCCTCATTTGTTATCTGTGTGACAAATGCCTAATCTGACCAGAGAAATCCAAAGTACACAGGTTTAGGACATCATATATGAGTATGGCAATTCTGGAAGTTACCCTACATATTTGCATATAGGGAAACTGAAGCTGTAATTTTAAACTCTATGATTGTATAATAGAAGCTATTGTTTTCTGTGTTATTAAAATAAATTAAATTTTGGTTTTGAGGGAAAAGCTGCATACAATGAAAAATTTAGATGACCTCTGCACAAGGAAAATTGACCAATTATTGGTTGAACAACAACAAAAATGTTAGTACAAACACTAGCATTTAACTCATCTGTTCCTAAAAACGGTGATAGTAATGTCTTTGTTCCTATAAATCTAGTCAGCTATGTAGTTGAGCTGACAGTTTATTTAATGTTCAAGTCCCTTGTTTCTTTTATTTGTTTAGAAAATATTTTTTAAAACCTTATTATAAGATGTAAGATGACTTTTCATAAACAAATGAATATCTGAAATGTTGCTAGACAGCTTATAATGTTTAATCTTCTAGACGAATTGTCAGTGACCTTCACACATGGTCTATTTTTCTGCATTTCAGCTTAAAATCAAAATGTCAAATTCTGGAGAACCTCCTGAGCTACTTCAGTCAGAGAATGTTAAGAAGCTGAATTGATTTATTTATAAACTACAGAAATATTGTTCATCAGAATGAAGAGTTATTTTGTCAACCATATGTAGATTAATGGGGTTTTAAGTTATTTTTCTGCTCTAATACTTTTCTAAATGAATTTACTTTCAAAAGCCCAAAGACAACACTGCATTTCAGATGTGCTGAAAAGGAGAAAACAATAGAAAAAAAGTTACATGTAACTCAACTGATCATTAAATCTATACATGCTATTAAAAACACTTGCAAGCTCTCCATCTGCTTTTTTCAACCTCATAGTCTGTTATGTAAATGAGGCAAACCCCTTCATTAATGTTTGAATACACAGTGTCAAAGCCTCATCATTTTGTAAATTCAGCAGGGCAACTTGCTCTGAACACATAGATAACCCCTGCACAGTTTGTCTGGGGGACAAAAGTAGCTCAGAATCAACTACTTAGTCAACCTTTGATTCAATGAAGACCATTCTTATTCAAATACGTATATTTCATGAGCTTAACATGACACATTTTCCTAGTAATTCTTCAGTTTACTCTCTCCCCACCTTTTATTTCATTCCCACCTGCATTTTCACCCCTCCTCACTCAGGCACTGTGTCTATCTCACTACATGTCTGAATTTCACACAGCATTTGTTGTCTCTACCTGTCTTCTTCCAGCAGTATCGGGAGTGTCTCTGAGACAGTATTGACTATTAAGGGAGGGAAATGGTAACGACTAAGCATCACTTTGAACAGACTTGATGTTTATTCATTAATATGATGATAATATTCACAATTTAAAAAAAAAAGAAATCAGTGTCACAGCATATTTCTAAAGAGCTTTCACTTACATCTGGATGCTTTATCCATGATGGCCTGCAGTCAGCCTTTACTTTGAAACAGCTCTAATCCTGCCAGATATGTTAGCTCAGGCATGTCAGTGAGTGAATACACTTCTTTGTCAAATACCAGGAGAGCAGTGCTGCCGCTTTCCAGCTGCACTTACAAGTGATGATATGCCTGGTCCTTGGCTACCTCCAGGCATCTTGGCTCTGTCATACATTTTCTAGGGCTCCCACCTCAGAGGCTACATTTTGGGCAGTAGTGTTGAGTTTGTTTCACATTGTCCACTGAGCTGGATACCTTGATGTGGTGTGTCCCGGTAGATAGTCGTGGAAGCAAGCACTGGGGAGCATGAGTCATAAACATTGATGTGACATTACAGGACCCAGGCTGCATCCAGCAAGACAGGTGCCAAGCTGTGGTTAAATGGCAAACATTGGCCTTTTGATTACTTTGAGACTTACTACTCTGTACTCTCTCCTGTGCTCCCTAGCATGTCCTACAGTGTTTGTAATATCCAGACTCACTCATTCATCATCTGGGATTCTGCTATGTATAAAACCAGAGAGTTCTAGAACATTCACTTTGGAATAAACAATTTGTGTTCATCTTCTCAGACTCTTGGAGTTTTGGATTGTGGATTTGGTCTACTAATATCTTTGCAAAACTTTATGCTTCCTCAGCAATTATCAGTCAAGGCCAATTAGAAATATATTGCTATGGTTATATTGTCAATATTACTGCTCTCAGCTACAGACTATTAAAGTGACTACTATGTGACTGTTAGTGGACTGAGTGACCATTAGTTGTTTCCATTCTAAGAGTGCTAATTTTGCCTTGTACTGTTCCCTACCTGTCTTTTGTTAATATTGTTTACGAAATTTGTATTTTTATTAGAAAACAAATGTTACTGGATTTTTCTAGATAACCTTATTCAATATTCCAGCCTCAAAATCCATCCTGCAGTTAAATACAGTAATTCTAAATGTAATTAAATACAATGATTCTAAATTCTAACCTGTTATCATTACTTGCTCATTTTGCAGAGATCTATATGTATTAGTAAGACTGTTTTCAAGTTACACTATTTTTGAAAAGATAGATTGATTTAAAAATTGGGTAATTTTTTTTTTACTTACTGATAATTCTTCACCTTCACCAGCTTCTTCTTCCATAACCTGTAAATGGTTGTGATAGGTTGTCCTTGGTTTGTCAGACGTCCACTCATCTGCTCTTGCTCTTCCTCTCCCCAACAAGACAGGGAAGAGAAAAAAAGGTGAAGCCCATGGGCCAAGATAAAGACAAGATCATTTGCCAGTTACCTCCATAGGCAAAGCAGATGACTTGGGGAAAAAGAATTACATTTATTGTAAAATAAAATAGTTTCAGATGGTAAAAAGCAAAGACAAGTTAAAAAAACACCTTTGTCGTCCTCTCTTTTCCCAGGCTCAACTTGACTTCTTCATCCTGAACTCCTCTACTGCCCTATCGCATGTATGCTATAGGGTATAGGGAATGTGAGTTGTGGTCTATCCATGACAGCTCTTCTCTATCTCACCTTCTTCACACTTTTCTCCTGCCTCAGTGTAAGTCATGCCCATGGGCTGCAGCCCTTCAGGACAAACCTACTTTGGTGTAGTCTCTCCAAGGACTGCAGTTCCTTTGTGACGTATCCACCTCCTTCAATGTGGAGTCCTTCACAATCAGCAGGAGGACTACCCATTTCACTGTGGTCTCCTGCAGGAGCTGCAAGGGAATCCCTGCTCTGGCACTTGGAAAACTTCCTCCCTTTCCTTTTTCTCTTCCCTCAGTGCTCTCAGGGCAGTGAGATAATTTTCTAATTCAGTTACTTTTCCTGTGATACTGAAAAGAATCAAAATTTGTTCTGACTCCACTTACGTTTGAAAAGTTTGCAGTCAGAAATGTACTGAAGAAAAATGCCTGAGCAACGTTTAACAGTTCAAAGTTCTGTTCTTTCATGTACATTTGGGAGGTAAAGTCACCTCAGGAAGTTGTGTAATCCTGTTTCCTGCATGTCAGCAAGGTGTCTGACTAACTTGGAGAGTTTGCAATGGTGGAAGTGTGACAAATTCCCAAATTCTATGACCTCCAACAGAAAGGAGGACTGGGACAGTTCTCTCATGGTATCACAGTGGGACAGTTCTCTCATGGTATCACAGTGCCAACTACAAAGCTGCAAGATGCTGTTATCCTCAGCTCATTGCCTTTGCCACAAATTAACATATCACGTTTCAAACTTCATTCTGAGATCAAACTATTTTTTCTACTTACAGATCATTAGACACATATTTGGAAGAGAGTCACAATAAGCTACAGTATCTCATCAGTTACACTGACATTGTTCTAAGAGTTAAAGAAGGAGTGCATCATTAATAAAGAATCACTGAGAATAAATAAAGTGTAAATGACTTAGCAATTTGACTTAGTGGAGTGGTACTGTACTGTGTTTGTAGACTTTGCATGAAATTAATGCTCATGTAGGGAGAAAAAAAAAGATGTACAGACATCTAGAGACTGCTATCAAGCACTGACTAAATTTTAGTGTTTATACAATATGAGCAAGTTACAGATTTTCAATCTGCAATACCCAGAGCATGATTACTTAGCATGATTCAAGTGCAATATTCTCCAATTTTATATATCTATTTGTTGTTTCTCTTTGCTGTGTACTTTGTCTGCTCTTTTTCCTGTCAGTCAGGTAAATTGGTTCTTGATTTCTTCTTTCCACCCTCACTTAAATCAGCCCCAAATCAATAAATCCCTAATTAGGCACCAACTACCAGCAGATTGATGTTCCTGCAAAAGCCTACACAGAATCAAGTTCCTAGTGAAGGAATTAAAGAAAGGTCTAACACAACTGTATACTAAAATATTGCTTACATTGTCTGGTCTGAAAGCTGATTTTGTTTGACATGAACACAAGATAGTTGGCCAGAATTAAAGGGAAATGTTTTAGCATAAATTAAGTTGCAATGGTCTTGTTACGGCACACTGAGATTATCTATCTGCTCTGACACATGCCAGAACAAACAAAATAGTAAAGTTCCTCTGGATACTGGGAAAGTCCAACTCAGAAATAGACACACCTGAGTAATGCCATTTGAATACTTTATCAAGAAAATACAGCATACCAGTTTGAATAAAGTCTTCATCTTCTCTGGACGAAGCCTTGGGTGATATGGTTTAGTGTGAGGTGTCCCTGCCCATGGCAGGGGGGTTGGAACTTGATGATCTTAAGGTCCTTTCCAACCCTAACAATTCTATGATTCTATGATCATCTTTTACACTGTGTATTTGTTTCTCCTTTTGATGATATTTTCTGGATGGCAAATATGAATTGACACATTTTTTATTGCGTGCAAACAAAAGGGCATATAAAGGTGGCAATAAGATTAAAATGAGCTCATAATAATGGAAAAATCTTGCAGGTCATGTGCATAATATTGAAGATGTTAATCTGGAATTTCTAAGGTAAAAACTGCTGCAAGTACACATGGTGACATTGCTATGTGTGGAAGAAACTTCATAAGGTCACAATCATTCTAGCATACACAGTGTATATATTGTTAAAGAGTGAACTAAGTTCTTTTATTATGGATTACTATGTTTCTCAATAAAGTGAGACCAAGATGATTGTTGATCTTTGCTTGACTGGGTTAATGAAAGTGAAGCTGATAATGCTTTGCTGAAATTATCCCCTGAAGGTACACTGCCGTATTTCTTGCCCATTGGTAGCTCATATAGCCTCAGTGCTCTAGAAGTTTTTATGGCTAATGATATAGTAAAGTTGTAGCTAAATTTATATTTATGTGAACACTATCACTGATATATATTATTATAATCAGTTGGCATATCTATGTGATGGAAGTACATTGGATAAAAAAAATTGCCTATTTTATTACAACTACTGGAACATAAATTTTACACAGACTAGCTCACATCTTGGTTAATGATAGTGTTATTGCACAATATAGCACAATGAACAGAAGATCATAAGGGTCAATACAAGTGTATGGCATTTCAGTGCCACTTACCACAGCAATATTTGGCAAGATTCCCTTAATATTATTTCACATTTTGTGCCTTGGCATATTGCAACTCCTGAGCACATTCTGTGCTCTTTATCCAGGGAGAGAGATAAGATATAGTTGAAAGAATTATATCCCTTCATGGTTAGCAATAATAATTAAAAATAGAAAATATTAAGACTAGTATGTGGATTATCTCTTAATATAGCTTGTTGGATGTAAAAGTTTGTGAGGCTTTCTACTGAAATGCAAATGTCCTTTAGGGGAAAAAACAAAAAAAAAAAAAAGAAAAGTAAAAAATTAATAGCTTGTGCTTAAAAGCAATTCTGAAGTTTTCACATTGTTTCCTAAAGAGTTCTAAGACATGTTTAATAGTCAGTAAGTGTGCATATATGAAGAGCTGGATGTAAGAATGAGATTGAATATAGGGACATGATATACAGTTTTGGGAAAATAACGACCTCGCAGGAAGCCAGAGAGATTTCAGTGGTCATGGGGAGAGAACAGAACTGACAAAAAAGAAAAGCACTGAACAGAGGAAAGTTGGCGGGGGAAGGGGGGGGGGGGGGGGGAAGTAGATTTTTTTCTTCTACTGTTGATCCAAACTGAATCTTCTAGGTTTCCTCAGCAGTACAAATAGATACTTGAAAAAAAAAGAAAAAAAAATGTATCACAGCCAGGATGAAGAGTGAAGCTAAAATGTCTTAAAACCCTTTAATACCAACCCAATAAAAAGTCATGGTTTTGCAGTTACAGAAATGATGAGTTTGACAGCTCTTTATCCAAATAAACAATTTTGATAAAATTTGCAGCAGATAAATTATTTTATTTAGAAACAGTTAAAAATGTTTTTGTTAAAAATATCTTTCAGTACACTGCACACAAGATTGTAACTTCCCCTGTGCTGAAATCGTAAAAGCAGTATTATTGTATGTGATTTTAAAGGAAGGATTTCCTTCTCTTGGTGTACCACAGAAGAGTTTCTAAAGTATAATTTTCATCAGACATATTAATTATTTTCAGATGTCTTCAGAGGACAAAGCAATTATAATAATAGATGGTGTAATTACATGTTCAGTGACTATATAATAAGATTGCAGCTAGGCAAATTTGAGCTATATAGTTTCTACTCTATGAATGTTATTAAATTGAGTTGCTTTTCTGCTGCTAATTCTTTTCCATAGTTTGATGATTCCAAATGTCTAAAATGCTCAAATATGAACTCTTCTTAAGCTATATTGATTATTGATATTAATAAGATATTAAAATATTTTACAGTCTAATATTGGTTAAATAGTCTTTTTAAGATCGTATCTCTGATTCTGATCTTCCAGTGATCTCTGTATTCATTTTATATATAATCACTAAGAATGTCGTAATATAGTGATCAACCAATCAGCTCTATTCCAGAAAACTATACATCGGGGTCTACATAAATTAAGGGGGGGAAATATATATGGGAATGGCAAATCACAATATCAAAAACAAAACTCAGGGAAATATTCCAAAACCAGCTGTCATCTTTGAAAATTTGTGTGTCGTATTTTTTACATATGCCTGAATGTTCCACAAACATTTTTTTTAATTGTGAAATTCAGTATTCCTAATATTGATATTTAAAATTTAATGGAAACTTTAAGATCTAAGCATTCCCTCAAAAAAAATATTCCTATGCTGCTGTACAAAGTAACTTAAAAAATGTAAACATTGCTATGGTTGACGTTGTTCTATTGCAAGAACTATGTATGTACTTTATTAATATTATATGTCTTTATACTACATTGAGAATTCTTTCCTGCATTTTGCAGGATCTCACATAAAGCTTCAACTCTGTTTTCAGTATATGCACTTTCGAAAACCTTTCTCATAGTCAATCGCAAGTGTGCAGTCCTTGGATGATAATTTTAAATTACAGTAACAGCTCTCAGGTATAACAGGCAAAAGCTTAAATTATAAATAGGAATAAGTAATGCATATTGTGCATTTTTTACCTTCTGTAATAGAGTAGTTAAGCAAATAGTTATTAACTTCAGTTCCTCATTTGTAAATAGGCAGTCTGAACATGATGAAAAAAAATATTTCTAAGATATTTGTCTGTAAGTAAAATCGCTATTGGGTTTAATACACTAATAACAGTTTCCTGGCTGTGCAAAACAACAGCAAATTATTTTATTGTGGCAAAAATGCACAAATGTGTAGAAAATAAATAAAAACAATGATTCCCAGACTTCTAGACATGAGTTTCCATATGGTCTCAACATCTGTATACGGACTCTGAAGTAGAAAACTGTATCAAATACAGATACACTGTAGAAACAGTAGGTAAGCAAATCCTGAAATACTCATTTATAATTATAAGATTCAGTTTGCAATCATTTTACTAATAACAAAATGCTTCTTTCCTCTTTCACTTTGGACCTCTAAAAGCAACAATAAGAAAAATGTTCAATTGAAAGTGTTTTACCTCCATAGATTAACTATCATCTCTATGAAGTGCCTCATCATTTTAGCTAGTGCTGTTTATCTGCAATTTGCTGTGCTTTAATGCAGCAATATGGACAGGTATTCCACTTTCAGTTGTCATGTTTTGGGTTTTTATTGTAAAACAGAGAAAAAAGTGTGACTGAGAGGTGCAAATGCTTCTGAATATCTGAGACACACAATGCCAACATAGTCACTGAAGAAGGATAATACTCTAGGCCATGGTCAATGGGGTCAGCTGAACCAAAATAATTGCCTGATAAAATAAGGCTGGTATTTAGAAAGAAAGAAATAACTCAGAAAAGATGGATTGCCTTATTTTGTCAATATTAGAAACATGAAACTCAAACTCCCTGTGGCAAAACAGACGCAGAGTAGCAAAGCTGAAGCTCCTTCTTTCACTAGAAAACACTCTGCCTCTTCACCCTTCTACTTTTTAACCAAGATAAAAATGCTGTGAGTGCAGATTAGATATTGATTTCTGATATAATTCAAGTTAAAATGTTTTATTTGCTACTAGAATAGCAAATTCAGGACTTTTTATTTCTCTAATAAAATTGTTTAGGTTAAGGTAGATTGTCTGCTCCTGAAGCATCTTGCCAAGTTGTACTTATCCATTACCTGTCTCTAATAAAAAAGAAAACCCTAATTCATTTCCTTGTTGCCATCATTTTAGAGCCAGAGACTGTAAGATGTTGAACAGCCAGCACTCTTACCAAAGGCCTTGAGAGTAAAATACCTCAGCACTATCTTTTAAGACTGGGTCAGTTATCTTTATTTCATTGAAATGACCTAACTTGCTTGGCATTAAAATACAGCTCTTAATGATCGCTTTTGTGATGTTTTATTTTCCTTCAAGATGTGTTTTAAATATTTTGTATATGCCACTATTTATTTTGCACTACAGTGTATAACCTACAGTGTATAACCTGGACAGCCCAGGATTCTGAGTAATTTTCTCATTGAAAACAATGTCTTTCACTTGCTTCATTAGGCCAACAGGAAAGTAAGTAAATGGGGTAATATAAACAACAAGACAGCATTCTAAGATGCAAAATCTTCTTTGGAAGTGAAAAAAAATATTTTTCAGTCCGCTTCTCCCATAATGATCCTGGAGTTTGGATGAGAATGATAGGTATTGAAATCCTTCCAGCAAATGATAAAGGCAGTAATGACTCATTGGTACAGGCACAAACAACATTAGACTCAGAAGAGTACTTTATGGTGTGAGAGAGATTCTCAGCAGTTGTACAGATATACAAAAACTGATTGAGCTTGTAAAGTCTTTGATGCCCTTTATTTGGCTTACTGGGATGGTTTTTACCTCCTAATTGACTGCATCTCATCCCCATGTGACTTGTAGTGACTGAGAGGAGATCGTTCACTTCAGCTCTTCATGACATTCTCATAAAGACCTCTCTGTTTAAATAAAAGAGATTGAAGGTATTGATCTTAAAATATGGAGTACTGACTAGGAAGCCTCACTTCCATGCCCTTAAGATCGTGGAACAGAACCTCCTGGAAGGCATGTCAAAGTAGTGCAAACAGCATAAAAAACAGATACACAGAGGTTAGATTTATAACAATGAGATGATCTTACCTACTTTATTTAGAAAAGTATGAGTAAAGGATGTCATTTCTGGCACATTATGCATCAGCAGATATGTTGCTTGGTGCAAATTTCAACTTTTTATTTTTATTTTTTTTAATTATCTCAGATTATAACTACATTTTTTACTGAAATAACTCACTGAATCTGTCCTTATACAGAATCCTTAGGACTTTTATTTTAGTAAGTCTCATCAGATAAGACCTGTTATGGACAAGATTAATAACCTAAGTTGCTAATTGGTCAAGTAATTCTTATATTGTACTTCTTAAAAACTAATAAGTTTTACAACACAGTTTTTACAGGATTTTTTTTTTTAATTTAAATGGCTATACAACTTTTAACAGAGTTCTCATAATGAGAACTGCTAGATAATTAATGTAACACTTTTAATAAACAAATACATTTGCACATATGTGTAGGATGCCTGTTCAGCTAAAGTACTTTCATGAATAATCATGTATTTTTTTTCTGCTAACAATCTACTACCTTCACATTTCTATACATTGTAGAGGTCTCAGTATCACTTTACATATTGACATTCATAATTAGTAACATGAGTGCTGGGAAAAAAACCCACACTGACAAAACTCTGAGAATGTGGGAAGTTAGTTTGACTGTTTTATAAATCAAGTCAAACTTACTAGCCTTGGGTTACATTGTTCAAAGAATATTGAGAAATACAAATAAATAAATGTGACAGTGAAAAATAAATTAATTCAAAACTATTTCACAGTAAACCAATTTAGACAACATAACTTGGAACCATTACACAACATAATTGATATGAAGGATGGGTGGTGTCAAAGAGAATACTGTGAGGATTTTTCATTGAAGCAGTAGTATTGTTAGTATACATTAAAGTGGGAGCTACTTTATGATGTTTCATGTGTTAGGTAAAAACAGTAGAACAAAGCCCTTAAAAAGTATGGCATGACAGGGATTAGTTGACACTGATTCACTAACCACCATAAAAATTTTAACTTAAAGATATTCTGAAAAAATAGACTTTAAAACATATGTCACATAAAAAGCCTGAGAATATCAGGCACTTAAATCCTATGTATGACAATTCTGCATAAATGAAATTGCATATCTTATGGATTCAGAAAGAAAAGTTCTAGTTTTGGTGTGCATCATTCTTAAAGACTACTCCTACTTTGTCATATCTAAATTGAGATCTGGTAGTTTAAGGCCAGCTAACTGAAGCTAATGATAACAATTTCCTTGCGTGCTAGTGAACATGTCACTCTCATCTTCTGACAGACCATAGGGAACATGCCATATATAAAGACCCAAGAATCTACTGTTAGTCCAAGTAATGTTTCAGTTGTCTGTAACAGTACTCTATTGTACTTTTTGTACTCTATTAAGTTTATTGTACTCTATTAAGAAAAGCTTCAGTAACAACACAGTTAAAATCACTACTGAGTCCCAGCAAATCTTCCCAGTATCTTTACCTTGTCCCTGGTGCTGTGGTCCAATGTCCCCATGGCCTGAGACTAAGTTTGATGCTTCTGTCCTCTGCAGAAAGACCGGGGGTGACGGGCACATCATCTCCACAGCTACCACCCTGATCTCTCACTGGAACATGATGCTGGTGGCAGTCTTTCCTTTTTAGTCCTGAGCTCCTTTTTGCTTTCTTTTCATACCTTTTCCCTTTCATTTCATCTCTGAAACATCTGTCTGCTCCCCTTCCCCTAGATCCAAGGGAAGTTGTGAAAGCTGCCCTGCAGACCCTGAATACCTCTGGGAGCAGTTTGTCTAGCTCTGGGTCTGTCAGCCCCTTTCCTGGCAGCGTGTTCAGAGCTGGAGCTCATACAGGCTGGGCAATGGGCACTTAGCCATGGGCCACCTGATAAACCCAGCTCAGGCCAGCTCAGGCCAAGGGCAGCCCAACCCACCTCTGGACCTACTGCAGACTGAAGCCTGCCCCCAGCAGTGGCAAATATAATCACGTCTACTAGGCAGCAACTATCAAAGATGATATGACTTAACCCAATTAAACTTTGTGATATCTTTGATCTGTGGAATTACTGAAGTTAGAATATCAGCAATTATCAACAGTAAGTGTTTAGCTTGTTAGAAAAGATTTTAATTAGTCCAAACATTTGAAAATATATAAAGCTTTTCATTAATGCCAAATATTGAATATCTATTTTTACATTTCTGTTGAGAGGAAGCTGGAAAAGCAATTTACATATTCATATTGACTTGTACTTTCACAGCTTCATTTAAATTTTTACTCAGAAATTACAGGTTGACCCCTATTTATTTCTTTCAAAGCATGTTTGAGGATGATGACAAGAAGAAGGGAAAGGTACAAAACTGGAGCATCCAAATGTTGAAAGATGGATTTATTATTAGTTACATCTCCTGGGACATGAACATTCTATGAAAATAAGAGTAGTTAAAGTTGTAAACATAAGGTTATTTTATTAACGATTCAAAATTCTTGCTCCAAGGGTTTTACCTATGGTCAAATGAATTTTAATGTAGGTTTTATTCCTAAAAAGTAGAGCATATGCATATATGCCTCAGTATATCCTGACATTAAAGATATAAATACTATAACTTCATGCTAGAAGATTATGTTTCCAGCTACATTATGCTGTTACTCTCTACTGTCTATGTTTCTGCTAACTCTTCTACTTCTATTAATTCATGCAATCACTTCCTGCTTTGTTAATAATGCAGTTGTATGCAAGAAAAATGAAGAAAAATATATTGCTTTTTCTCTCAGCTTTTTTTTTTTTTTCCCCAGACATCATTTGATAAAAATTTGCTGCTAACAAAATGATTATGGAATTTAGACATTCAGAGCAGGTAATTCTGCTTTCAGTCTGCAAAGCAATTAATTAAAAGGGAAATACTCACAGATCTCTCTAAGCATGTTCTTTTTCAAGTATGTTGCATCACTGGAAATATTACAGGGACATACTTGGTTGTCTTCTCTCAAACCTAAAAAGGACTAGAATTAGGAGATTGGCTATTTTCCTCCTCTTGTTGTCTTGTGTTTTCATTCCCCCCCCAGCTCTTCTGCTTTCATTCTGTTTGTTTGTTGTTGAGTTTGGGATTGCTGGTTTTTGTGTTTTGTTTTTGTTTTTTTATTGGTGGTGGTTTTTGTTTGTTTGCTTTAAAAGTGAAAAATAAGGCAACAGTTCATTTAGTCATCAACCTGGTGGTCAGGAACCCACACAACATGGAGGTAGGATAGAATCACCTGCTTTTGCAGTTTAGAAAGCCTGAAGCCCATTTACCTTGCCATAGTAGCCAACAGATGACCTCTGCAGAGATATTAAGACACGTTGACAGCAATAAACTTTCCCTCTTGCAGATGACAACACATGTCTGAAGAAATTATAAAATGGATTGATTCTTACCTCATTTCTCTTCTGGACCCATACCAAGTTTAAAGTAAGACTTATGTGAACCAAGGAAAGGTGGGGTAGAGGGGGGGTTTATTCTAGATTGTAGCTGATATATATTTTTGAAAAGTAGAACACTGTCTTCTGTGTTTCTATTTCTTCAATGGGCTTTTTTTCTCAGGTGCCTACAGTTCAGCCCTGGTTAGGGGACTCTATGGCGCAAAAGACATTCCCTTGCAGTGGTGAGATCGTCAATTTCTGAATTTCTTATAGCATACTTGTGTCTGTTCAGACTTGGTGTCTCCTGAATACTTGAGATTTGCCTCTTAAAAGGAGAGGAGGAAGTACTCTTACAGAAACTGGTGACATAAGTCTGAGAAAACTTTATAATGAGGAAAAGAAATTCTGGCCTCATCAGAGTCAAGACTGAACTGTGTATCTGAACTTGTGCTCACCATTGCTGCATCATGACAGGGTGATACCTTCAAAGTTTTTCATGCTCTGAAGTATCTTAACCTCACTGAATTGCTGAGCAACTCTGCTACAATTCATGTTAAGTATATACCCATATATTGAGCCAATTTTAAAAGGATTATTGCACTTTATTTGTCACAAATGCCAAGCATTTGTCTTCAAAATGTTGTTCAAACTTGTAAGAAAAGGAAAATGCAACCTTTTCATAGTTCAATTAACACAAAATACTCTATGTACGATAACTTTGATAATGTTTCTTGTGAGGAAAGGAACTTCCTATACTTATTTAATCCATCACTATGGAAGGTTTGTGAACAGAAGAATTAAGATTACGGTCTGAAATTGCCTTTATAGAATAATCTGGAAAACTACATTTATCATTCTAAGGTATTTACAATTATTAAGTCCATAGTAAAACCTATGCAGTTCTTCCTTTTAAATATTTAACATTTATTTATTTACCCCACCTTTTCTATAACATTTGATAATAATCAAAAAGGAATAGCATATTTTTCTTGAAGTAGTCAATGAAGTACACAGTTTATTCAACACATAGAAAATGTTGCTTGACAGCTCGGAGTGTAAATATTGTAGCTTTATGAATTGTATGAATTTAGATAAGTATTTATAGTTTATTTTCAAAACAACTTCATAACATAGAGAGATACCAGTCATCTTCATTTTATAGATGGAAACTAAGGCACAGAATGTTATACAGAATAATTGTTGCTTATGTAGTTCACAACAAAATGTCACCAGAGAAAAGCCATTTTTTGATCCAGGTTTATAATCATTCAGGGCAGCATAACCACATAAAAAACCACTTTTTTGTGCTTTCTGTGGCCCAGTGTGAAGTAAATTATTTACTTATTTCATATGTCTTGCTAGTCTTGCAGTTAGGACACTTTCCATGGAACTGAGATACAGGGTTGATCCAGAGGAATAAACTGAACCCTAGTCTGCCACTTAGAACAGCCAATAAATACTTCTTGATTTCACAGAATCACTGAACACTTAGGATAGAAAAGGATCTTAAAGATCATCTAGTTCCAGCTCCCCTGTCATGGGCAGGGACACCTTCCACTAGACAGTTGGCCCAAAGCCCCATCCAGCCTGGTCTTGAACACTTCCAGGGGTGGAGCATATATAGCTGCTCTGGGCAATCTATTCTAGTGCCTCATCACCCTGGGAAACTACACTTATGTATTCCCCAATTTTATTTTTTTTCTTCAAAATGTCATTTTAATGTAATCTAATTTGTTATCAAAATTATTTTGATAAAATTATTATATATACATCTACATAAGCATCTACTTATAGCATATAAAACAAATAGTAATTGTCCCACTGAATTCCCTTACAATTGACATCACGAGGTGCTGGATTCATGTACGTATTGGCAATGTCTTAGGGTTTTATATCTTGATTTGAATTCCTGTGTAATAATCAATTGAATTATTTGGCTTATTTTAAATGACAGCTCTTTCTCCAAGTTGAGTATAAGTCATAAAATATTTTTAGGATCCATCAACTATAGGCAAAATACTGGAAGCCTGATGCTACCTTTAAAAATTTTGTCCTGTTTGAATGCACTCGTTTACTGTCTTCTCATTTTTGTTGTCTTCTAACCCTAAATTCATTATCTCAGTGTTATTTAAACTTCTCTGGATCTGCAATGTTTCCTTTCATCCATATAAAAAATATTAGTTACACTTGCTGCTACCAGTCATGTTTCCCCTGATTAAAGTGTGGCACTTTTTTTTTGTTTTGCCTGTAATATTTCTAAGTTGTACATATTTTAATGTGAGCTGCAGTCACATATCCTGCTAGGCAACCCTGGTTATTTAATTTTTCATTCAGCATCAAGCTTTGTACTTTACTGTTTCAAATACTCAACCCTTTCTTATGAATCAGGAGATTATAATGCAAAGGCTGTCTACTTCATAGGTAAAATAGAAGTATTTTTCTCAGAATTCAAATGAACTTTCATTCCATATACTGTTGTAGTACAATGAACAAATTGCAATTCTTGGAGATTTAGGTAATATTTGCAGTTTTGGGATAGGTTTTCCCCACTTTTTTTTTTTAATAGAAACAGAATTTCTGTTCTATTTTTTCTTTTAACAGAGGTGACAATATGACAATGGTTAGCAGTCTTACTATGTGCACATAAGTTATCTCATACCAGATACAAAAGTTGTTTCAGAGAATGTTCTCTTTCCCATAGTACAATATCCCCTGCATATCTACATTTATCATTGCCATGCTCAAAGCACTTTATGTGGGTGAAGGTGGAGGAGAAAGAAGTAAAGCTTAAAAAATTGTATCAATAAACCTGCAAAGAAGAAGATTGGTCTGTGAATTAAATGTCTGTATGCTTTCCTTCTGGTATAAATCTGCAAATAAACTTCCATCTGTTCCTTTTAATGATTATTATAAGAAGATAAGTCGATAGCAGAGAATTAAGTTCTTTAGAACAATTTTCTTAGAAAGTACAATTTTTATAAACAACATTTATGACTCTGAACCTTTAAGATGGATCTTGTGTTGTTTACAGTGCAGCCCCATCCAGGGCAGGAGCATCAATATCAGTGGGCTGAGAACATTTAAATATTGTTTTTTTTTCATACAATTCACTTAAAGCCCTAACACACACAAAAACCAATTTAGAATGTGTTTATGCCCACCTGAAATCAATCAGATTTCTACATGGCCTTCAAGAGAAGGAAATGCCTCAGAGCTTCAGACCAGATTAGGATTGCATGGGCTGTACCTCTGCTGTTCTCTGCTGAGGGTGCCAAGCCAGGAGACAACACACAGTTTACTAAGAATACCAAATGTTATTTTTCACTACTGTCAAGGCTCTTTCCTGTCAACAGTACTTATCTGAACACCTTCTCAATTAAATTGTTCCTGAGAACTGGGCAAGTTCTCCCTGCCAGTCCAGGTACCTCCTACTCCCCCAGTTCAGGGCCTCAGCATGCTCTGAAAGACATTATAGGCTCTTTACCAAGAAGAATTTGATCTTGTCTGCATTTAGAGTAATTGTTAACTGGTCACTTACTTAATAGGAAGCTCTGACTATAAGTGCAGTAAGTCCACAACTTTTTTCATCCTACTAGTTAATGGCTAAACTATTAAATGCAAGGAGTGAAAATCATCATTACCATTAACCTTTCTTCAAGCTATATTTTGAAAGGAAGCCCACAGAATTCCATCATTGCAAGGTAAATTTGACCACTTGGCAATCCAAGACTTAATCAGCCATGTCACAGCAAGGACCACTGAAAGAATGCTGATCAGGCCTGAAGAGGGGATTGAATGGGAAAAAGAGAAGGAAAAGAGGTCTGTACACTCCAGGTATGTGATTCTTATATTCATGTGGCTCCCTGAGTAGGGGAATTAAAAAACAAAACCCAACATTGCATGCATGGCCTTTCCATGCATGAAAAACATGTATTCACTTTGGTGTCATGCCATTGTCAGGCTATAGCATGCAGTTGTCTGGATGATGCCATCAGATATCCTGGAAAGGCTGTCACCAGCCCTCAATTGCATTCTTCAGCACATCCGCAGTACATGCAACGTGTACATAGCAATTCTACTGCTTTCCAAGAATTGTGTTTGGCTTTTAAAATGTAAATTTTTGCTAGGAAATGATCTTCACTATGTGATCAGGTGAGCTGGATATTTCTACCTCTTCTTCATAAATCCATCTCATAAAATTATAGCTTCCATTCACTAAAATGTCAGTAACATTTAAGTACTGAGCATTCTCAGCTCCCACCTACAGAGACTTGCCATATAGTGTCCTCAAGTCAAATCAGTTGCACCTGTTTTCAACATAATAATCTTCTTTTGGCTGTCCATACAACCACTTCACTACAATATATCACAAATTCAATATATCACAAATTCAATATATCTAGAAGGAAAATTATTTTTTTGATCTGAAGATTTTTCTCATATCATTTTTCTGAGATGCATATTATGGGGAAAATATTTTAATGGATAATAAATACCTTAGTATAGCCTAGCACTTTGTTCTACATGCTCTTGGACAAGAAAAAATAGAGCTATATAACTGGAAGTTTCAGTGGTTGTGAGCATTTATTTTTAATTTTTTTTTTAACATTATATCAGGTTGGCAGATTATTTTTATTTTTTTTTTTAATTAGCAAAGAGTTTTGAAGTCCAGGTTTTTCTGAAGGTGAATATTATTTCCTACCACAGTTATTTGTAAAATGTATATTTACCTTGGACGATCTACACTTATTTTACTGCTTAAGGCAATGTTTTCTATTCAGATACTTTGATGTTCATAAACTAAAGGTATCAGGACTGTTCTCTTTACTGGGTAAGTTGCTCTATCTCAGCCAGAGACACACACAACATTCAGTGAAGTTTGATGATCCTATATCTTGGCTGTAATAACCTTGCCTGAAAGCATTTCTGAAATAAGCCCAGCTCTGCAAAGTAATTTTCTGTTAGGAGAAGGAAAAGTGAATTGAACCTGTGCCTCTCAAAACATACAGTCTGATACTACTTTTTCAGTACTTCTCTAGTTCTCTAGTGTAAGACTTGATTGACATCGGAGTCAGATGAATAGCAGAGGAAGACAGCAATTTTTCTTCTTGCCATTATAGCAATCTCTATGCAACTATCATTATTGATGTTAAGAGCAGCAGTAATTATAGTGTAATTATATGTACATCATCGGTTTAGTTGGCTTCAGTTGTCCACTGAAAGGTTCAAAAACCTTTTCTCTATAATTGCATAAATGACAGTTCAAACATTACCATTACCTTTAGAGCTGTGGTAGTGCACCTATTTCTGACCAAAAAAGAAATAGTGATGCTGAGTATTCAAGACTTCTTGAAGCCAAAATAATATTAGCTACAAAAATAGTTTTCTTTCTTTGACAAATTAAATATCGTCAGTGAGAAGTAGATGAAAATAATATGGACAGTGTTTCTAACACTGCATCTGGGAAAAACTATAATGGGAGTGACTTTCTAGTTATCCCTTCATTTTTCTCGTATTCCCATGCTGCTTTAGATTTCAGTAAGTTTTAAAAAGCTGATTCACACCCATGAAATTAATAGTTGTAATTATTCTCAGATACAAAGTGTATCCAGAGGCAAATTTACCTCTCTAAATGTTGTGGTTTAAACCCAGTCAGGTAACTAACACGTTCATTCACTCCCCCACTTCTTTCCCTCCCCCTACTCCCAGAGGGAGGGAGAGGAGAACTGAAAAGAATGCAACTCCCACGGGTTGAGATAAGAACAGTTTAGTAACTAAGGTATAACAAAAATCACTACTGCTACTACCAATAATAGCAATGATAAAGGAAATAACAAGGGAAGACAATACATCACCTCACCACCAGCCAACCGATAACTTGCCCCCCCAGCCCGACCAAGCTCCGACCGATACCTCCTCCGACTCCGCAGTCTCCCAGCCCTTCCGGCTCACTCCCAGTTACATCCTGGGCATGACGTGCTGTGGTATGGAATACCTCTTTGGCTAGCTTGGGTCACGTGTCCTGTCTCTGCTTCCTGCTGGCTTTCCCTCCTCCCTAGCAGAACATGAGGCTCATGAAGTCATTGACGAAACCAAAACATCATTGTTATCAGCTCTGTTCCCAAGCCGAAAGTCAAAACACAGCACTGCACCAGCTACCAAGAAGGAGAAAAAAGGCTGCTACTGCTGAACCCAGGACAGCATAACATAACATAATGTAAGGTAATGCAACGTAACATAACATTTTTCCCAAAGCAAAATCCAAGTTTTATAGGAAAACCATCAAAAGCAACTGTGAAAGAGCATTTTTTAAAATACTGTAGAATTAGGAGAGGAAATCAGTATACATGATATATAAGGAACAATAGGGAATTGACTCACAACCTATTACTAAGAGAATTATGTGACAAAAAATGTTTATTTGAATGCTGGAGTTTAGGAAGACTTTCTGCAGATTTCTGCAGTTAAAAAACCTAGTGGCATAATTTTAAAGAATACACGAAAGATTAATGGGAATTAATTTCCTATTTCAAATCATTATATAGCTGCCATCATCTTAATAAAAGGAACAGCTTAAAATCTAAAACTGGATAAATTGACCTCAGAAAAATGTGATGCTTAAACAGCAGCATTAGTAGAAATAATCAATGGTTTTAAGAGAGTAAAGTTGTTGATCCAGATGGATTCTTGAAAGTCAGTACCTCTGAAACATCTGTATTTTAAAACAGGTTATTTAATAATATTTTTATCTAAAATTTATGATGTTAGTAAAATTATATACAGTAGGAAGGACTGTAGCACTGACAAACAGGTCAGCCAAATGCCTTCCTTGTCATCATGTAGTTATTGTAAGGCTTTTAGGAAACCTCAAAATATGTCCATTTTTAAAACATTTACATTCTTAAACAGAACAAAAACAGGGAAAACAAGAAGCATTTCCAATATTCTCTGCAATGAAATTGTGATAAATTCAAAAAGAATTTCAGATACATAATTTACTTGCCTCAAAAAAAAAAAAAAATCCAGGAAATTGACTGATAGATTGAATCTTTATCTACTTCTGCACCTGAAAAGATTTCTACTTCTGTATGGGTAAACCTCAGGATATAACTCTCCCAGAAAATCGACCTGCTGTTGGTCCATATTCTGGGAAAAGGAACCACATTTTTTCCCCTTATCCAATCTGCCTTCTACAACACTTTCATTTCACAACAAAGTGCCTAATTTGCATGTCTTTCTACTGGTTTGTTATGACCTACTCATTTTGTGCCATTCTAGACTATTTTTTCAATCAGAAACACATCTCAGGATCATTCTTTATTTTGATTTTTCTCCTGTGATTGTGACCAGAAACACTCTAAATTTTTTCACAGTACTACAAGACTGAGTTCTCCTGTATCTGTCTTCTGGTCCAGCTCCCTGCTCAAGCAGAGTCACCTAGAGCATGCTGCCCAGTATGGGATGATGTCCAGCTGGCTTTTGAATATCTCCAAGGATATTCCACAACCCTTCTGAGAAACTGGCTCCAATGCTAAGTCAGCCTCACAATAAGAAGTGTTTCCATATGTTAAGGTGAAATCTTTGTTGTTTCAGTTTGTGCCCGTTACCTCTTGTCCCATCACTGGATATCAGGAGTGTGAAAAGAGTCTGGTTATTTTTAAACCTTCTCTTCAGGTATTTAAATACACTGATAAGAAGCACACATTTTCCCCCTTAACCCTAACCTTAAATCCTCCCACCTCTCCCTTCTGACTTTTTTGAAGATAGGATGCAATTTCTGCCAGTCATCAGGCACTTCTCACAGTCACCATGACTGTTCAAATATTTTTTAAGAATGGTGTCACAATGACATCAGCCAACTCTCTCAGTGCCTGTGGGTACAAGCCATCAGGCCTCTTGAAATTATGTAGATCCAGTGTGCTTAGCTATTCCCTGACATGACTTTCCCACAAATGGTACATTTTCCTCCCCCCAGACATTCTACTGGTCTCTGGTGCCTTTTCCAGGTCCTGTGTCACCAAGTCACCAGCTTCATTCAGCAGTGGGCCCACATCTTCCTCAGTCTTTGTTTTGCTACCTAGGTACTTACAAAAGTCCTTCCTTCTCCTTTGAATTCCCTTGCCAGATTCAACACCAGGTAGGCTTCAGTTTTTCACTGCATCTCTAAATGCTTGGACAGTATATCTGTATTTGTCCCAGGTTACCTGTCCCTGTTTCCACCCTCTTTGTGCCTCCTTTTAATTGTCTGAGCTTGACCACGAGCTCCTTGTTCTTCCATGCAGGTTTCCTGGCATTTTTCCCTGACTTTCTGCATGTTGGTATGGGCAATTCTTGAGCTTGGAAGAGGTGATATTTGAGTATGAAACAGCTTTCATAAACTTTTCTTCCTAGAAGGCTTCTTTTGATGGGAGTTTTCCAAGCAGGTTCTAGAGAGAAAAAAAGTTGTCTCTCTTGAAGTCCAGGGATGTGACCTTGTTTTTTTGCCTTGCTCCATCCTCTCAGGATCTTGAATTCTTCCATCTCATGATCATTGCAGCCAAGGTTGTCTCCAACCTTCACATTGCCAACAATGTTTGTAAGTGTAGGGCCCAGGAGAGCACATTTCCTTGTTAGCTGCTCTGTCACCTGTGCCAGGAAGCTGTCAATATGCTCCCCAAACCTCATGGATTCCTAGTGCCCTTTTGTGTTGCCCCTTGAATAAATGTCAGGGTGATTCAAGTCACCCATAAGGTAAAATTCTTCTGGTTTCCTGAAGAAGAACTCAACGGTTTCTTCCTCCTGAACAGGCATTCTGTAGCAAACACCCACCACAGCATATCCCGCGTTGATCTGCCCTCTAATCCTGACCCATCAGCTCTCAGATGTCTCATCACCCATTGCAAGGCAGAACTGTGTGCAGTCCTGCTGCTTTCTCATATAAATGGCAATTTGTCCTCTCCTCCTGTCTTGTCCTTCCCCAAAAATCTGTATCCACCCATGACAACACCCTAATTGTGTGAACTATTCCACTGCGTCTCTGTAATGGTATCATAGTCCTGCAGCTAATTTCTCTCATGTGTTCCCTGTATTGCATATGTGAACATATAGGTTCTTCAGGGATGTACCCATGTGTGTTGTTTTCGTAGAAAAGATACAAAAGCTTTCCCCATAGTAGTTGATCATGGTTATGGTTCTTCTGTATTAAGAATGTATTTCATGGTCATTATGCTATTCAGCAAGGGACATATGTTGTTTCTCTGATGATACAAGGCATGAAGGAGGATTACATCTACCATTTGATTTATGGTCTTAAGTGTCATACTTGTTTTGCTGTCTTTTTGTTCTACTTTTCCTCACCTAATTTGTATGTCTTTTTCCTTTCAGTAACACTATCTCCTGATGCATAGTAGTCGAGACTAACAGGCATTCTCCTTCTCAGTATTGTCAAGATTTGGGTTTTGGTAAAGTGAAAAGGGAAATGATATATAAATTTTCTGTCTACCAACAGAGCACTAGACATGGATTTCATCTGCTTCTCAGGGAATTGGCAGAATCATGTTTCTCCCCAGTTAGAACTGTCAAACTCAGCTCATGTTCCTTATTCTGTGATGTGAAAGTTATGAAGATGTGCAGCTTCTTCCTCTCTCCCATCCAAACTGGATTTCCTTTGGCCCTGAAGCAGTGACTTCTGAGCTGGCACCCCTTGAGTTAGTGATAGAATGCTAAGTGTGACTGTGTGAATACTGAGTCCAGCAATGTGGTACTTTGCTAGGGGACAGATAACTCAGGAATTTCTGTTCTGCAATCCATTGTTTGGTGTAAACAATCAGAAATTGTGTCAAAAAGAAGCGTCATTTGCATAATATGTATGTTCACTTTTTTTATTGCCTCTGTCTGCAGATTTGCATGATTAATGTCATTATCATAAAGTTAGAAAGGGAGAAAAAACTGACAGCTTAGTGCAGTTATACCCTGCGTGTGCATTTGCTTAGATATTCTGAGTGTCTGAGGAAACCTGAAAATATTGTAGGCATTTGCAGCAATATAGCTGTTTATTTTTAACTCACAAAGGTAATACCCATGGTTAATGAGATTAAAAAAAAAAACAAAAAGAAACAAGGCATAAAATTTAAAATATTTTTAAACTGAAGAACAGGGAAACATACCCATATAAGACAAAAAAACCCAAACCACAAAACAAACAAACAAAAACACAACAAAAAAAACAAACTTTAATTAACTCCTCCATCTTCCCACAATCATATTCTGATAATTCCAATAAGCAATTTCTCCCAGGGCTATAGATCACTGAAATAGCAACTTTACACATTCAAGTTTTAATAGTCTAAAGCAAAAGACTGAGCAATATGCCTATTCATCTAATAAACCCTATTGATTCAGATTCAATTAGGATTTCCTAAGGGCAGGGGAAGTATTCCACAGATTGCTTGAGTCCATTGATCATTTACTCTGATGCCTTTTCTTGATAGAAGAGGGAAAAAAATGTCTTCTAAAAATTATTTGGGTAGAAGTACAGCCTGAATAGGTTTGTTATCAAATAAACCTGAATCATGCCTGAATACTAACGTATGTAAAACAATCTGTCTGTGATAACTGAATTCCTAGGAAAAAAAATATCTAAAAGATATCTTGACCATTGTTGGGACTTGAAGGGATAGGAGTGAGTTATTGCATTGGTAATCTAGTATAATAAAATCCATCCCAAAGCATCATATAAAATCTGAAGTTAAACTAGTATGAAATGTAACAGTTCACTTTGCTTTCTCTGTGGTTTTGTATCTGGCATAGTTATGTCTTAGACAATGGAGTTTGCAGGGTTTAAAAATAACTGGGTTTTGGGTGGTTTTTTTCTAAGTCTACTGCTTCATTCAAATGGAGTGAAGGTTTTGAACATTTCAGAATTATGAATATGAAAGTTAAGCTTCTTCCAAAATAATTTGGTTTGAATTCTTATGGTATCATTTAGGCTTTAAAATAAATATGACAGACAAGTGCTGTAACTATCAATTTGCAAAGATTATGATTCCTTTGAAGAGTAGATTGTCATGGTTTAAACCCTGTCGGCAAGTCAGCCATGTAGTTTCTCTCTCACCCCCCCTTCTTGCTCTCCCAGTGCTCCCAGAGGGATGAGGAGGAGAATCAAAAGAATGCAACTCCCACAGGTTGGGATAAGAACAGTTTAGTAACGAAGGTATAACACAAATCACTACTGCTGCCACCAACAATAATAATGATAAGGGAAATAACAAGGGAAGAGAATACAACACCTCACCATCCGCCGACCGATAACTTTCCCCCCCCAGCCCAACAGAGCACCAACGAATACCTAGTCCAACCCCGCAGTCCACTAGCCCTTCTGGGTAACTCTCAGTTGCATCCTGGGCATGACGTGCTGTGATATGGAACACCTCTTTGGCTAGTTTGGGTCACGTGTCCTGTCTCTGCTTCCTCCCGGCTTCCCCTCCTCCCTGGCAGAGCATGAGGCTCACAAAGTCCTTGGACAGTCTAAACATTTGAGCAGTAATTAAAAACACAGCTCTGCACCAGCTACTAAGAAGAAGAAAAATGTCTGCTACTGCTGAACCCAGGACAGTACAATTATGGCTTTTGAGTCAATTAGAATAAATTGTAACGAAAATGCTATACAAACCTAGAGCATGAAAATTAAAAACACATGCAATTGTTCCCCACAAAAACTCACATGAGAAAAAAATTAGTTAATCAAACCCTGAAAACCAAGAAAATATGTCATAAATTGTTATTCAACAGTTCACTATTTCTGAGGGAAAAAACCAAAAGTAACAACTTCACTTGACTTTCATATCTGCATATATCCATATTCCTTTGACCTGTTAATTAGGTTAAAAGAAAATTTAAGACTATTTTTCCTCATGAGATAAGAGGTATGTTGCTTTTCTGTAAGAGGAACTTTGTATCATTCTTTTCTTAACTGGCAGAGTTACACCATGCCATTGCTGAAATAGATGACAGGGTGATGTTTCATCTTGCCTTAAATGGTGTTTCAGGTCATAAATAGCTACTAATTGTAAAGCTTTTGCTTCTGAGTACAAATTGGTATTTGTGAGATCATCTCTACAAAGGAATCAGAACATTAATAGAACGTAGTCTCATTTTTGTAACATATGTGAAAGACCTAATCAATTAAATTTTGTAAATTCTTCAAGTGGATAGTCAGCTTTTCATCAGTGTATTAACTGAAAATATGGCTAGAAATCTGTGCAGCTCAGGAATAAGCCTGAAGAACACCAAACAGAAATTGGTTTCAAAGGTATGTAGATTTGTGAAGGATGGGTAGATGTACTCATGCACAGAATTATCTCAGGAGGTAATTATATCTCAGGAGATAAATATATATAATGTCTCAGGAGTGTTCTTAGAATTTTAAGGAAAAATGAGAAAAAATAGCATTTTTAGATTAAAGATTTCAGGACACTAATTCTCCAAGTGGACTTTTGCTTTGTTTTATGAATTAATTTCTAAGCTAAGGATAAGCATGTCCCCCTCCACTAACACTTTCCTCCCCTGCTGAGCAGTAAAAAAAAAAAAAAAAAAAATCAAACAATATTCTTTCTCCCTTTGTATTTTAACACATGTGGGTAATAAATAATGAATATAACTTTACCACTTTGTTAAAACTGTGCATTTCTACAGGTATGTAAAATTTTGCAACGTTTTCACTTTTTCCCCACCACCCTTTGCTACTGTAGGCGAGCACACTCCACTGAAGAAATGATTTTTGAAAAGCAGAATTGTTAAGTGCAAGGCAACTTATTGGTTTTTTTTGTACTTTTGAACATGCATACCTCACTGACAAAAAAATTAGTCTTCATTTTATGAGTAGAAGTATATACTTTAAATTTTTAGAGAAATATGTCATACAATGAAACCTAAATTGTCCTATGTGGGTATTAACACAGAAGCAGCCAACAATATATTGCTTGTGCCTAAATGGAAAAGGAGAATCACAGGTAAGTATTTAAAGAAGAACACTGGAAGTTATAGGCACAGTTTTTCGTGTTTTGATTACAATGCATTTATCTGAAGGTGTGGAAAAGCAGCTATGTTTACCCCTCCACTCTCCACCACTTAACTCTTAATAACTTATTTCAAGTGAGCTGTCATAAATATGTAGAGGTCTCATTGATATTAATCTTCAACAAGCTTTAGGTATAGAAGTGGCCCAAGAAAAATGATCCTGTATATTGTAATATATTTGCCCAACTAAGACAAGGCTTGTGGCAGGAGTTAATTTCTTCGGAGTCTTAAAAGAATCCACACCAACAGTTTTTTAATGTCTCCCTGCTGCAAGAAACTCATCAGTCAGGGCTCACAAACCAACCCTGAGACACAAATCTATAGGAACCCAGGTTTCATTAATTCCAGTCCTCATAAAACTGCTTGGCTTGCAAAAAGAAACTGAAGATTCTTCAGATTTTTAACAAAGTTTCTTTTTGAACATGTAGATGTTCACAAACATACAACATTTAAGAATTCTAACTATTGTCAGACAACATTCAGTGTGATGTTATTGTTAGAACTAGCATAATTCTAGCTATATATCATTGTGATCTGGTTTGTGTCATTTTACCTTTCAAAATTCACACTACTTGAATCTCCTTCTTACAGTGCTGGCTGTTTTTTTTCTCATAATAGAGAGTCATAGAAATGCTCCCACAGTATCTTCACTTTATATGCTCATTAAAATGTTAGAGTTGAGTCTTCTTACACAGATAAAGCTGAGAGTATCCTAAGGTCTTTGAAAGAGTGATGTCCTTGTGATCATAAATAAACATTGATAATGTAATGTTAAGACAGGATAAAATTCTCTATTTCAAATGGTGCCAATCTGAGAATATGCGAATTTTATATGTAACACTTGTTTTTAGTATAATTCTTGGTGCATCTTTTAAAAAAATATGAAGGAAAGACATTGAAGCAAAATTGGATAAGAAACTAAGTTAATTGCTCTTTGCTCAAAACCAAGGTTTTCCCATGACAGTTTTATCTTCTCACAGGCTGGCTGGATGAGTAAGTGCACATTGTAATCTGTACATTAGTAAAGTGATGAATCAGATTCCTGGGTGAATCAATTTGTTGTCCTGCCATTTGATCCATCTCAATTAGTGATGAACAAGTTTCATTCTGTGTTTTAAAGAACAAATTAATGAAATACATCATGAAACACTGAAGAAACATTGCCAATCCCAGCTGGTTTCCCTCCCCCCACCTGCTTAGAAAGGTGATAAAGGGAGCAGAGTAAGTCTCTAAAAAAATGAACTGAAATTAAACAGACATTTGATAGCAATGCTGAGGCTGCTGAAGTTGCACTATAGCAAGGTGCCATTGATTTTGATTCTTCCAGCCTAAGCCTACAAGCTGCAGGAACAAGACCATTTTCTAAACTTCTTTGAGCTTCCTCAGCCTTGTAATGTTGCGCAGAGTATACTCAAAACACACAAGGACTGCTACACACATGCATTGAAGGCACTACTTATACATACTTGGAATAGTTTGTAGAAGCCTAGGATTGCATGTAAAGAAAGGTAATGAATCCAGGTGCAAAGAGTATATCAAACTGGAACCATCATGTTAAATGTGACATGGCTTTACTTTGTAAACACATTTGAGAAATTATTTGTTGTACTTTGTGCAGTGAAAACAAAATAATGCCAATTTCACTCGTCCAGTAAAAGAAAAAAAAAAAAACAAAACAAACCCAACCTACCAACAAACCCATAAGCCAAAACAAAGCAAACCAACCAACCAACCAAAAAAAAAACCAAACCAAACAGCAACTCAAAGGACAGTAAAAAGTAAATTTGCAGTCAGATTGGTGTATATCTTTCATATTCCCAGATGAAGATATACTGGGTTTAAAGTAAGGATGAAGCTTAGCTGGGGCTTAACACCTTTAAATTATGAAATCACTACCTTAATGAAATTCTAAAATGACACATTAAGTTAATGAAGGTAAACATTGCTTTGCTTCTCCTGAAGAGAACAAGGATTAGAACATTTCATATATAATCCTACCTAAAGCAATTGGAACTTTGTCCTGGGTTCAGCAGTAGCAGTCATGTTTCTCCTTTGTGTTAGCTGGTGCAGTGCTGTGTTTTGACTTCCAGCCTGGGAACAGTGGTGGTGAAGCCGATGTTTTCGGTTGTTGCTAAGTGATGTTTACCCTGACCAAGGACTTTGTGAGGCTCATGCTCTGCCAGGGAGGAGGGGAAGCTGTGAGGAAGCAGAGATGGGGCGCCTGACCCGGGCTAGCCAGGGAGGTATTCCATACCACAGCACGTCATGCCGGGGGTGGGGGGTAACTGGGAGTTACCTGGAAGGACACGGGCTTCCGGGTGGAACTCGTTTTTCTTGGCCGGTGGTATCGTATTCTCTTCCTTTGTTATTTTCCCTTATCATTGTTGTAGTTGATAGTAGCGGTGGTGATTTGTGTTGTACATTGGTTGCTGGACTGTTCTTGTTTCAACCCGTAGGAGTTGCACTCTTTCGATCCTCCTCCCTCTTCCTCCGGGAGCGGGGAAGGGGAGAGCCCCGGTGTGGGGAGGGGGGGAGACGGACACGGACCTCGATTGTTGTCAGCTCGACACCACTCACTGGGAGTGAGTGAACAAGTTACCTGACTGGGTTTAAACCACGACAAACCTAAACAATATTTGCAGCATTTTTAAATGAAAGTAAAAAAAAAAGCAAACTAGCCTACTTCCAAGTATCCTGTGGAAACAAATGTGTTTCACATAGGTAGATTAATAAGAAAAGCCTTCTGGACTGCCCTTTTGGTCTTCATCAAACACATGGCCAGACCTGCACTAAGAAGGGTGCAGGCTGCACATTCAGATAACCCCAAGGAAACTCAAGCTGGAGGAGGAAGAACTCAGGAAGACGGTAACTTGCTGTGGGCTTCCCCCATCCCATTTTCCTAAAAAGAAACTGAAACTGTTGAGATTAGCACCCAAAATGCATTGGAAGAGTAAGCATACCACCAAGAAAAGGAGTAGATGATAGGAAGGGATTTTTGTCTAACAGTTTTAGCCATAATGCTAATGAGGCTTTCCTGCATTTGATAATTTGGACTCACACTGTCAAAATGATACTTGGACAATGCATTCTTGTCTCTGTATACATGGTGTGTTCCCTCTCATGGCATGTCAGTTTCAAAACTTGGAGTAACAGGACCAGAACTGTGTGCAGTGTTCAAGAAGTCAGCGTACCAAAGCTTTATATAGCAGCAAAATGACACCATCTGTCTCATTCTCAATATCCTTCCTGATTATACCCAACATTTTGTTGGCTCATTTGCCTGCCACTTGAACACTGAACAGCTGATTTCAGAAAACTGACAGATCGTTTTCCAGAGGTGAGACTGACTGCTCTGAGTTCAGCATCACTTAGACATGGTTTAGATTATTTTTGCTACATGTGTCACTTTACATTCATCTACACTGTAGCTCATTATTTGCTAACTTTTGGCTCCCACACACCACTGTGAAATCCTTCTGCCATTTGTCACCACTGGTTTGGTATTTGACTACCTGGAAGAGCTTAAACAACTGCAGACATGGTAATTACATTGTGTACTGACTTGTCCAAGTCTCTCAATAAAGATACTGAGTAAAATCAAGTCAAAGATTGATTTACTGATGAGCCAAAATTTCACTTGTCCCTGTTATAAAATTTGATCTTCAAGATTTCGTCCTATTTTTGAAGGAATTTTCTATCTGGGAAAAAGGAATAAATCCTTTACAAAGCAAGGAACTTTTCTCCAGTCCATGGTAGCTCAGTTTCCTGATGATTTTTAGTCTAGAAATTTGTCAAGTGGGTTTGAAAATCCAAATGTTCTGTGCCTACCTGGAACTCCTTATCCACGTGGTTATTGACTTCTCTTATTATTCCAGTGGCTAGTGAGCCAGAATTTCCATTACAAAAGCCAGACTGTTCCCTGATAGCCTTTCTCCACAGCCTCAATGATCATATTCTTGATTACAAACTCATTCTATAAGAGAAGGAAGTCAGATTCACCAACTTGCAGTTCCCAGAATTCTCTGTAGAATCTTACTCTATAGAGATTTTATAGCATATCCTGGTATCCTGTAGAGTTTCCCTTGTCTAGATGAGTGTTACAAAAGCAGCTATCTGGCACTGTGACCATGTGCAATGCAGTCGCAGTTGGCTGGAACTTATCCAATTCCACTTTTGAATTTTCCCAGAATGTGAAAATATAACTTAAATTATGATTGCTATGAGCTTTTTTTTCTGTAAAAAAAAAAACAAACAAACAGTACCTGGGAAGCTATAACAGTTTTGTCATATTTTCATCCTACAATATGCAGTTAATGCACCAAGAAAGTTTAATTGCAGAAAGTAAGTTCTATAAAGGCTTTTTCCAATATCTTTTTCTACATAAAATAAAAAACATCATAAGTTGTGGTGTATGGGAAGAAAAACAACCAACATGGAAAATAAGTCAGTTTTTTAGGACATAGTTTTCCATCTGAATATACTGATGTGGAAGAAGTAAAACCTATCAATCATTTTAAAGTACCGATTTGTAAAATCTTATTGTCCTATATTGTAAAGGAAAAGCCATGGAACTTGGAACAATTTATTTCATGTGAAGATCAGCATTATACCAGTGATTTTTTTCCCATCTGTGCAAGGCAGTCCTATTGGATAACATGCTGTAAGGCTTGCAAAACAGTCTTCAAAAACAAACATTCAATAGAAAATGCTTTGGTAGCATCTACAGGAAATTGTGATTTGTATGCTGTATCAATCATCAAAGTATTTGAACTGATAAAATAGATTAATGTGCAAATGAACAGGGTGTTTTAATATACAAATAACTCTAGAACTCTAGTTGCAGGAACATGCTTTTAATAGTGCAAAGGTGGATATTGAATTTAAAAAAGAGGGAAAAGCAGATGTATTTGTTAAGGGGAATGATTTAAATAAAACTGACCTACTTCTTGTCCCACTGAAAACAGCAATATCCCCAAACGAATCATAGAATCATATGATCATTTAGGTTGGAAAATACTTTTAAGATCATTGAGTCCAACTGTAAAGCTAACATGAGGTTCACTACTAAACCTAAGTCCATCTATTTAAATCCTTTTAAATACCTACAGGGATGGTGACCCATTCACTTCCCTGGGCAGCCTACTCCAGTACTTCATAACCAAAATTAGACAAAAATATTTCATGATGTCTTCTTTGAACTTATATTTAAATTAAAATAATATTTTTACTGTCTTTCCCTTCTCTTCTCTCTAAAGAATACCTAGGTCAGTTATTAACATTTTACAACATGCAAGGACTTGAATGGAACATTAAGAGTATGGTATGAGAAGAAGAATTATGTAGGTCTGTTCATGTTCATCTGTGATTTTTTTTTTATTATTTTTTTTTTAACTTCTGTAACACCATGGAATAAACAGGTCTTGGAAATTTTGGAAATTCTTCCTTACTGAGACTAATGGATTTGAGTGAGAAAATGATTTTTTAAAGTAGTCTTAATACGTTGTGCTGCACAGATCAGTGTGGCTCTATATTGAACAAGATAGAGGTATTACTGGTGAGAAAATACAAGAGTTCTGAATGCTTTTGTAAGACGGTAGTTAGTGTCACATGAAAAAAAATCAAGTTTTCCACTGTGTCAGCAGTATCGCATAAGGTAAAGATTAGATGAAGGTGTGTGCTTGAACAAGAGCAAAAAAAATTGTCTTTTATCTGAATAGTTTGGTTGTGAGATTGGTAGTTCTTTTTAAATAAAAAAAGTAATTTTTCTATTTTTTTTCTGTACCCTAGAAAGCTATAAAACAGCCCAGGAATGAGACTGGAAATCTTGATATTCAAAGGCTTATGTATATAGCAGGAACATGAAGTTGAAATGAAGAAATATCAATTCTCTATTCAGAAATATCTGACTTGACTGAAGAATATGTATGAGACAAGTTGTCAGAAGAGCTGGTTTGCATATCCTTATTTCATGTCTTCTTTTAAATATCTTGGGGGAATCGGTGTTTAAATAGCTGGCTATGCGCCTTCAGCCTCAAAGAAATGTTTTCCCTGTGTTAGATAATGAATGACTTTGAAAAAGTATCTCACCAAATGAACTCATGTAGAAGGTTCTGTCCTTCTGTGTCTTCTATGGCTTTCTCTTCTCTCTCCCTTCTCAGAAACACAGAAGTGATTTCCCTGTCATAAATTATGCTATAGGATTTTTGATCCCTAAACTGAGTGAATAAAATCATGCTGTTAATTGCTTATTCAGCTTCATGTGTAATTTATCCAGAAATGCTTATGCATTTTTCTGATTGCATGTGTGTGATCTCAGTGGGAATCCCAGTGGATGAGACTTTTTCAGCTTCAGTTCCTACCTAAGTATTCTTTCTGATCTGAGCATAACTAGGAACTATTAAATGTAAGCCATTTATTTTATTGTGAGTGTCTGAACACCTATTTGAATGGAAAGCTTTTCTTTTCAGTCTTGTTCCTGCATGTATTTTTTTTTTTTTTTGGAAATAAGGATTGTAAACCAATATATCATCCTCTCTTGTTAACGTCATCTTAGGATCACTAATAATATCAAGATTTACTGAGATATTTACAGTGTCTCAGCAGCAACAAACTCCTGAAATTTGAAAAAAAGGTCCTCCCAGGAAATAGGTTTCTTCCTTTCATAATTAGAAGTTTCTTCTTGATTTTTTTCCCTTAAAAAAGAACAAAAAAGAAAGAAAAAAAAATAAAGAAAAAAAGAAACAGCTTGCCTCAGAACAATTTATGCCCTAAACACAGAAGTGTTGAGACTCAAAAATTTTCCAGAAAGATACACCTAATCAGTTTCAGCAGGATAAGCATGATGTGGACCACTTGGAAAACAGAACACTTTGGAAGGTAATTGCTGCTGACTTTATTTTGTAATTCTTTCTCAAGAAAATTTCTTACAGGGATTAAACAGTTTCAAGAGCTGAACAGCATTGACTGGATGCTTTATTGGCCTTTCAAAATCCTGAGAGATTTCCTCACATTATGCTAGGATAAAAATTAAATAAATAATAATGCTCAGAGACAGGAAAGCAAAAACAAGGCAAGGAGATATGCATAATAATGTGAAACAAAAATACAATCGCAAATTGAAATGGAGCAAGATTCCCCTAGGGCCTGCCAAATTTGTTTTCAGTTTAAGTGAGGTTTGCTTTTTACATTCTTGCTATAATTTACTTAGCAGAAGTACAAATCAAAACAATAAATACATCTGTGCCTGCTGTGCATTAGGCATGGATTTTGGAAATAAATATCTTTTGTTAATGATATGCAAGGTCAGATACATCCAGGGGAAAAGGGGGATCAGGCTTAGAAATGGAGCATTTTAGAGATGCATCAGTTTGTATGTATGCATCTTTATGTATGTAGAAACCAATCTTGGAAGGTCTGCATGCAGAAATAAGATTTTGCTGTTGTTTTGTTGTTTAAATTAAGCTTCCTTTTCAATTTATTATTTAATACACACAAATTACTCATTTAGTAACTGGAAAAGGTGGGACGGAGAAGAAGTGATTTGATTTCGCAAAGTTCTCAGCAATGTCTCATTTATTTTTTGTCTGGCTTCCAGAGCAATTGGAGGTCTGGATTACCTAGAGCATAATTTACTTATTTCTTGGCTGTAACTTCTGCTTAGTCCTTCACTGCATCTAGAGTTATGAAAGAAATCATGGTAGCAAAAATATTCTAATTTTCTTGAAATTGCTTTTTTTTGTTTCTTCTGTATAATATGTACAGAATTACCCATTTTGTACAATTAATAACTAGCATACAACTAGAATTTTTTAACTAGATATTAAAGGAAGTGATATCCATGTCAACTACAAATTACTTTGATTTAAATAAGCAAACTCTTCAATTTCTTTTTAACTTACTTTAGCAATAAATTCTCTTGAGAGATATTAAATAGTAATTACTACATACGTTCTTATCCTATCATAACATTATGAAATGAAAATGCATTTCACTGTCTGGCTTGAGGAATTTTTTTTTAATGGCTTCAAGGGCTATGTTTCATACTTTATTCACATTGATTATTATCTGCTACTGAAAATCCTAATTTCAAATGGAACAACTTATTGAATTAATTACTAAGCAATCTAAGAAGAGAGATATTACTATGATGAATTGACTGAATGACAGTAAATATTGCAAAAAAGGTGTTTTACTATTTTTTCCCCAAACTCCAGGGTTTTTTCTAAATGTTTTCAGCATAACTTTATATATAGGCATACAAGGTATTTCTCAGAATCACAGTCATATAATCACCTAGGTTGGAAAAGAAGCTAAGAGCACATCCAATTGTACATCTAGCACTGCCAAGTCCACTGCTAAACCTTGTCCTTATATGCCACATCTATATGTGTTTTAAATACACCCAGGGATTGTGACTCAACCATCTTAACCTAATGGGCTTTATTTATTTGCAATAACAATGACCCATAATATAAGATTACCTTCAGAGAAAAATACAGTTCTTGGTAGAACTGTGGAGCAGAAGTCATGTTTTTCCAGTTACAAAAGTCATTCATGATTTCCTGTTATACGATTCTTTTTTTCCAGTTCTTACGTTTAGTCGAGTCATAACTCTTCTGCTGAATTTTTCAGGTCTTTAATTTCACACTTGATATTTGCCCAACCTACTGGGTCGGAGGTGATGAGGTGGAAGAAGACTGGGAAAAACCCTAAAGGGAAGTACAAATTAACAAACCAGTTGTTTCAAGTTTAAGAATACAAACAAAGAAACAAGCAAATAAACAAAGTCTCCCACCCCCCAAAAAATCATAGAACCAAAAAATCCCCACAAACAAAAGACAACAAACAAATCAAACCCAAACCAAACCCAAACTAAACCAAAACAAACTCAACCCAAACCAAGCAAAACCCTCACAAACAGAAATGAACTCTATAATTGCCGTATGTCTGCTGACAGCAAGTATCTGCAGAACAGTCAAGATACACCTTACTCTGCAGAATTTTGTCAGCTCAGAAACATTTACCTATCATGAGTAATACCCTCTAGTATCTAGTTAGACAGGTGGCTTGTACTATGTAGATAAAATCTGACACTAGTTATTCCTAGTTCTTATTCCTTAAAGTTACATGTTAAAACTTTAGATCCTACCAAAGAATAATTGCAAGACTATCAACTTAAGATTTCATTCATGTATTTTTAGTTTCATTTTCTTGGTTGTCCTTTTCTGGACAATTTAAAAAAAAGAAAAAAAAGTTTTCAGAAGAAATAAACGTAAAGGTAATCAGAAGGCAGAAGAAAATAATTTTAAAATATAAAGCATTAAACTGATGGCAGAATACTAAGAGGATAAGGAGAAGAAAGAAGGAAAGAAGGAGAGAATAGACAAGCTTGAATATGCAAGATTTAAAAGGCAAGTACAATTACTGAACCCATCTTCAGCACCTTTTGAACCATATTTTAATCAGTTGTAGATTTGGGAAAATGTTTCAGAACAGTTTTATGTTTTGAGTAGCAACGTCCAGTCTAGCCACAGCGGAATGGAAAGCAGTGTGAGCCATGGACTAGGCTGAGGTGTCAAGACATTTCTTGTTGACAGTCCACATTAAGAACACTGCATACCTACTTTGCAATCAGGTGAACTTCTGATTAGCCATATTAGTCATATTTTCTGAGAGCAAGATAACTATATATTGAGGCTTAGAGCTCAAAGAAGAGACTATTGTCATATCTAATAATTCATTCTAATAATTAACCTCACATTTACACCTTATAAATTCATGTTTGCTATAAACTTGTTGGCTTGAATGAATGACTGAATGAATGGATGAATGAAAGAATGAAGTCTTGTATGAATATTTGGTGTTATAGTATGTAAGTGGTCAAAATTCAGAGGGGTTTGTTTCCTGGCACCTAGTTAGTAATGGCAATTTGCAAGTGAATACTCAGATTAAACATTTGAGGAATACTCTTTAGACTGGTGTACAGTTAGGTATTGCCCTGGGTTCAGCAGTAGCAGTAATTTTTCTCCTTCTTAGTGGCTGGTGCAATGCTGTGTTTTTGACTTTCAGCCTGGGAACAGCACTGAAAACATGAATGCTTTTAATTACTGCTCAAATGTTTAGACTGACCAAGGATTTTGTGAGCCTCATGCTCTGCCAGAGAGGAGGGGAAGCCAGGAGGAAGCAGAGACAGGACACCTGACCCAAACTTGCCAAAGGGGTATTCCATACCACAGCACATCATGCCCAGTATATAAACTGGGGGTAGTTATGCAGGAGGGCTAGATCACTGCTTGGGTTGGGCTGGGTGTCGGTCAGTAGGTGGTGAGTGATTATATTCTCTTCCTTTGTTATTCCCATTATTATTATTAATATTATTATTATTGATGGTAGCAGTAGTGGTTTGTGTTATACCTTAGTTACTGGACTGTTCTTATCTTAACCCGTGGGAGTTACATTCTTTGAATTCTCTTGGGGGAAAAGGGAGGGAATGAGCGAGCAACTGTGTAGTTCTGGGTTGCCGGCTGGACTTAAAGCACGACAGGTATAGACATGGTTTGTTATATCCTCAAATTCACTTTTTTTTTTTTTCCAGTCATTTTTCCTCAAACTGAACCCAGAAACAGGCACACTGGTTCAAAATGAGACTACATCTATCATAGTGTTTTGCCTCAAGCTGTGGCTATCAGCAGACGCCTAGAAAAGTCTGAATACAGATCAAGTATGTTCATCTACAGGTTGCATCTATGATACACTTTGGCAGGATCCCAAATGATGCTGTTCTGTGAAAAAGAAAACTATCTTTGAATTCATTTGAAACTCCCATTCTTTTCACGGTATTACTTTCTTCTATTAGAAGGAGTGAATAATGGGTTATTTTAGATCTTCCTGATTTTGTAGAACTTGATTATATACATCTAAATCCTTTCCTTCTAAGCTGAGGAACTTTGGATACTTAGTTCTTTTGTCATGTGGAATCTGTTTCATACTTTTTTTTTTCTGAACATACTGCAGTTTTCATACATCTCTTTTGAAGTGAATTGTATTTTGTACTGCTATTTTATATGCTATTCTATATATTAATCTTCAAACTTCACCTCTAAAGAAAATTTCAAACTGTTTGCAGAATGTTACTGAACCTAAAAACCTTGCAAGCAGACAGAAAGAAATGCAGAGCTCTCTGTTTACAAGAATGTCCCTTTAACAAGAAGATCAATGTGCAGTATGCAAAACTAGCAGTTCAGGTAAATATTCGAGGAGTATCAAAGCATTTTATTGCTAATGTTGATGAAAGGGGCACAGAGATCAGAGACTGACAGATAAAAATGGAAGAACATGAATACAATAAATCTGGTTGGAAAATCCTGTTTATTTTAATTTATCCAAGATGTGTCAGTGCTTTTCAAGGTGGTGATGTATGTGTGGGGAAACTAAGCACCTTTGATATTTTTTATTTTCTGCTGTTTCCAAAGATTCAGATTATTCCAGATGCTATCAGATTTTTGTCTAGGTATAGAAATAGTAATGTCCAGATTTGTACTTAACTTCAAATCATGTAGGTAATATTAAGAAAGATTGTAATTTCATTTGTACACAATAAGAAAAGAAGGAAAAGATAGCCTCTTTAGCTCAATTGTTACAACATTAATATTTTTCTTTTTTTCATCTTCCCTGTTTCACTAAACTCCAGTTTAATATCTTTCATTAATGTATTTCCAGGTTAAATCACACTTATGTGTATAAAGTGTGGAATGCATTTATTCAAAAATATTATTTCCTATTATTTTTCTGCCCTTCAGAATATAGCAGATCTTTTAATATTAAAAAATGATTTCTTGTTTAGACAAAAACATAGCTTTGGATAATCTTATTGTGCCTTCTTATCAGATTTTTTTTTCCTTTCGTCCACTCTGATTTCTTGAAATCTCCTTCACACTTAGAAAAATAAAAAGCATGTTTAAGCTTAACTTTCAGTTTATTACAGCTTTTTTTCCCCCTAGCATTAAAAATAGCTTTTATAATGGTCTTTCCAAGATAGACAGATGTATGCATTTTACTACTAGCACAATGTTTCAGTTTCAGGGATAACTTAATCATACCAAAGTACTTTCTTTAAGTACTTTTATCTACAAAACCCATGAATTAATGAATAGATGTTTGTTCTGCATAAAGCTGACCTTATAGTGAGTATTTTAACTTTCAGATAGCTTTCTTTACACCAATGTCAGACTTAAACAAATATTCTCAGTTGTGCATAATCAATGCTAAAAAAACTTAGACTGTATTTAATTGAAAGCTCCTCTTCTCCTTAGCCTTTCAGTGGTAAAAAAGAATTTTTCAAATAACATCCATCTAAATTTAATATGAAAATCTAAATAACAGTTTTGATTCTTCTTTAATAATCAAAAAGGAAACAATTTTTACTTGGCAACTTGAAAATATTTTAATGTCGAAGACTGGTACTGTTTAACTTCATAGCAAAAAGGTTTTACTAGAGCTGTAGTTGACTTTGTTTTCTTGGGTAGAGGGAACAAATATTCCTTTTCTGTGTCTTTGAATAGAGCTACCTTTGGAGTACTCTGTTCCATTCTCGAAGAAGACTTACTGGTTACCAGCTTTGACACACAAGTCAAAAAAAAAAAATTTTTTTCTTTCTCACTTAGGATATTATATTTACAATGAAAATCACTTGCAATAATTTAATACAAGGTATCTCAAGGAAAAGTTCACATTTATTCAAATTGATATTTAAATAAAAATCCTGCAAATGAAAACAGTAGGGCAAGAGGAAAATTCATGTATTAGCACTTACAGAACTATACAAAGACTTCATCAACAGTGTAATTTATCAATTGCCTAAAAAGTCCTTTTATAAATAACATATTTTGAACTTTGAGTGCATTTGTAATGGCTTTGCTGATTTCAAGCTTTAATGGAGATAATGAATTAGATTAATTGAAGACACAGTAGTTAATATAATGGGAGGAGCAAAATCAAAGTTAGTGAAAAAAACCCAAGTATTTATTATTAGCTGCAAAGACACTCTGACTTACAAGAGTTTAAGCAGCAGTCCTGGATTCTCACACAATTTATTAAATTTGATTTCTTTTGAATCTTAAATTTAATATCATAACCATTTTGTATTGAAATTCATGATCCAATAATCAGCCATTTAATTAATTTGATTAAATGTAGAAAATTAGACTAAGTGTAAACATGACTTCTCTAAAGATGGCAAAATAATAGCAAGAACTTCATTTTTGACCTTGGTAACCTTTTCAGATGCAGTTTTGATATTGACCAACCAATTGCTAATGATACACTGATGAATGACCTAAAGAAAGTGAATGAGTACCTTAGTTATTTTTTGTAGAAAAAGCAGATGGATCAGGAACAGACATGTTTCTGATACATGTCCAAAAGACCATTATGCATTTTATCAGGGAAGACTATTATAAAATATGCAAATAGGTCTTAAAGGAGCAGGAAATTTTTACTTTTTTTTTTTTTTTAAAAGCTAAAGACGTAAAAAATTTGATCCATCCTATATATTAAAATTCCCTATAAAGCATACATGTGATACTTTAAAGACAGATATATTCTACTTAGTTGAACTTCAATGTAATACTTAAACTGTGGCTTATAAAAGTTTAGTAGCTGTGACAACAAGCTTCATGTGTGGAACCAGAAAAATTTACCAGAGTAAAGTGGACCCCAGCCCAACCATTGCCTTTGAAGATAGTGAGCAGAGATTTCTGTTAATAAATTGAAAAACTGGAAATGCTAAATGAGAGTATATGAAAAGTTTCCTATAGGCACATGAAACATATGGCTGACTGATCAGATGTTTTGTCAAGTTCTCACCCTGTGAAAATCCAAACTGGAAGATATTACAAGAAAAATGACTGTTCTAGAAACTTGGATTGCTGGCTTTCATCTATTGTTCGAGTAAACAAAAGCAGATCTGCCAGGACTGTACGTGCAAGGAACCAGCCAGGCCATAGGCCTATGGGGAATTATTGGGGGGCATTTCAAATTTCCAACATAAAAACTATGATCATCTGTCCTGATTCAGTAGGTGTGAATCTACCATGCCACAGTTCAAAGTGATCTCATACAACATTTGTAAAGCCAAGGGATATGTGGATGTATATTTCACATAATCTGAAAAAGAACCAGTGCTAGGTTTCAAGATCATGGAATCATAGAATCATAGAATGGTTAGGGTTGGAAAGGACCTTAAGATCATCTAGTTCCAGCTCCATGCCATGGGCAGGGACACCTCACACTAAACCATCTCACCCAAGGCTCTGTCCAACCTGGCCTTGAAACTGCTGAAACCTTTTTTTTTTTTCTTTTTTGACCAGATACTGATATTTATTATTCTATCTATGATGGGTGCAAAAGAAATTATTTTGAGGTCTCACACTCACTGTTTTTGTGATGAACAATGTGTATGTCAACACATGGGAGATTTATAGATACACAAAACGTAACTGTGTTGCATAGAATTATAATGTTAAGTGCAGAGGAAAAGGAAGAGTTTAGAAAGCAAGGGTTGACAATACAGAATCATAGAATCATAGAATGGTTTGGGTTGGAAAAGAACTTAAGATCATCTAGTTCCAACCCCCTTGCCATGGGCAGGAACACCTCACCCGAGACCATGTCACCCGAGGCTCTGTCCAGCCTGGCCTTGAACATGATAGGGATGGAGCATTCACAACTTCCCTCCCTGGGCAACCTATTCCAGTGCCTCACCACAGTAAAGAACTTATTCCTTATATCTAACCTGAAGTTCCCCTGTTTAAGTTTAAACCCGTTAGCCCTTGTCCCATCACTACAGACGCTGATGCAGTGTCCCTCTACAGCATCCTTGTAGGCCCCCTTCAGATACTGGAAGGCTGCTATGAGGTCTCTACACAACCTTCTCTTCTCCAGGCTGAACACACCTGATTTTCTTAGCCTGTCTTCATAAATGAGCAGCTCCATGTTTTTGAGTTACCGTCTGGGCTTCAACCAGTACAGGCCCCATCAGAGAAGGCCACCAAATTGGTCAGTGAAGTTTTCCCCTTCGTGAAGCTATGCTGTCGGTCACCAACCACTTCATTGCTTTTCATGTGTATGTTTTCCAGGAGAATCTGCTCCATGATCCTGCAGGGCACAGAGGTGAGACTGGCTGGTCTGTAGTTCCCTGGGTCTTCCATATTCCTGTTCTTGAAAATGGGGTTATAGTTCCCTTTTTCCAGTCATCAGGAACTTCACCTGACTGCCATGATTTTGCAAATATGATGGACAGTGGCTTAGCAACTTCATCCATGAGCTCCTTCAGGACCCACGAATGGATTTCATCAGGTCCCATGGACTTGTGCACATAAAAAGGGTGTCCCAGGCTGGTTTCCCATCCTGGTAGTAAGCTGATAGTCCCTGCTTGGCTTCTAAGGTCTGGCAACTTTAGGATAGCCTGCCTGCACACTGTCCCCAGAGAAATAGGCAAGATTTACAAATAATCAGTTTTTTCTCCTCAGATGCTTGAGTCTAGGAAACATGTGCTGCTGCAAGTATCATTTAACTGGAAAAAAGAAAGGAGCAATGTTTAAACCCAAAACACAAAGTAGTAGCAGTAATTAAATAGTACTCGCAGAATAATAATTATCTGGAAGAAATTAAATAGGGTGTTCACATACAGTGACTCCTCAAAATGCAGAGTAAAAAATTATACAGGCAAGTTTCCTTTCCAGATACTAAGGAATTAAATATTTTCAGCTGAAATAAAAACATGTCAGGTAAAGAGATTTTCTGTAGATATTTCCTTTTCTTTCTAGCAGAGAAATAGCAAAACTTCTGCAAAGGAATTAAAACCAAGAAAGTAGATTGTCATTCCATTTTCTGCATGTGAAAAAATGCCTGAGCAATTCCAAGTCAGCTACAGAATTATATTTCATAGGCATCTGTTCTTACCTCTGCAGCAGATTTGCTATCTGTTCCTTGGTGTGGGCCTGAAACATTTATATATTCAAATTAAGTATCTGGTCTAGCTCACCTGTTTGCTTTAATTGTATCCATAGAATCATAGAATTATAGAATAGTATGTACCCATGCTTTGCTTGAGCAGCATGCCCTGCTGACTCCTTGCCCTAATATTGTACACAGTTTTATTCCTAAAAATTGAGCCCTCATGTGTCACACTGCATAGTTGACTTAATATAGGGTCTGCTTTTTAACTGAAGTAATGAGGGTGAGATCACTGCCTTGAATTATGAGAAAGAGACAATCTATCCGTCTTACTAGGTGCTCGCAGAAATCATAAATGCTCAAGCAAGTCGTTCTCTCCTCTCTGCCATACATGCACTATGAGTTTTCCTTTGGGTTGGCCAAACCATATTATGGGTTCAGCTTGCTGACAGCTGAAAAGGGAGCTCATAGCACTTTGCACTGAAGAGCTGGGATTTGGATTTAAACCACAGCCTCCATGTTGATACTGGGCATGTAATTTATGTATTCTTTTGCTCTAGATTGAGTTTTCACTTCAAGTAGAGTTTGCTCTATTTATGGTACATTTTATTTAAGATATGGGTAGAACAGTGCCATAAGCAGAACAAATTGCCTTAGGAAAATATTTAGGAAATACCATCAGAGAGATAACAGGTTCTGAACTTGAATACATTATATGTAAGAGAAGGTCTTTTCCGCTCTGTAATACAACTTTGAATTAATATAGTATGTATGGATTTAAACATGTTTTGTTTTGGAGCTATAGAAGAGCAAGTACAACTAGATGTTTTTTAAAACTTTATCGGATATACAGTGAACTCTATATCAAATTTAGATAGGCACCACCTGCTTTAAAATATGTCCTACAACTGTACTTTTATAATCACTTTCTGTCCCATTTAATCAGAAAAATAGGTCAAAAATAAAAGTGATCTTGATTAATGTGAGTAAAACTGCTATATTAATCACCGGGCTTTAAAGGATATATTTTGCTAAAGGTAAGAATTATTTCGTTGCTTTTCAGATTTTTTTTCTTTACTCCTCTAACAGATAAAATAAAAAAAAAAAAGACAGAGAAGGAAAGACATACAGTAATCTGATATTACTAAGGTTCTGTCTGCTTTATTCTTGGCCCCAGACTTAGACGAAACCTTCTTTGCTTGTGGCTACTTTGAATCCTTTTTGAAAGTTTGATGCAGTTGTAAGGTTAACTCTATGGCAGGAAACTTTCTAATACAATCATTGATTTCTTCATTGACTTAGAAATACTAAGAAAATGTGATGTTTTGTGTACAAACTTTACCAGAATTGGAAAATATATGCATGAGTTCTTTGACTGAAAATCTAGATTGACCCTTGTTGGAAATAACCCTTGTTTTGTTATTTACATAGTTACAGGGGACTTTTAGATAAAAGATAGTCTTCAATCTCATTCCATGCTCAGACACTCCTGGACTGGAACTTAAAAAAACAATGAATCATTGCCTAGTTATGGTTTCATTATTTATTTATTTATTTATTAAAGGCTTGATATATTCTCCTTGGGACAGTCTTGGAAGTCATTTCTAAATCATGATAATAGAGAATTGGGGAAGAGATACTTTCTTCCCCAATAGGTGTCATAAATTCAAATACTGTGAATGTGTGACATTCAGAAAACATTATAATAAGGGTTGTGCAACTATTTTAGGTAAGATGATACTCCTATTATAGTTATTAATTATTGACTGAAAATTTAGTAACAAATTCATCATGTTTTTTCTGTTGCAACTGCAGAGTTCAGTTTTGGAATACATGTTATTGCAATGAGTAGTATAAAAAAATTGTGTCAAATCTAATACAAAGGATTCGACATGCATTCACAAATCTTCCTTACTCTAAATCTTCAGTTTTCAGTGAGAACATTTCAGCCACAATTTAGCAATCATACTATTATTTATGTTTTGTTAAGATTTTGCTATATATTTTAAATTCTTACTGGGAAAAAAAAAATATACATATACAACAAAAAAATACCTAACAGGAATCTCTGCTTAAGTGTACCTGAATCTGAAGGGGTTGTCATTAAGTCATTTGAATTAATTAGGATTTTTGTGATTTTCTTTCTATTGCATGCAGAATGTATGGGAAGAATTCTTCAGGAAAAGATTACATAGTTCTAATATAACTTTTACTGGGAATTTTGTGGTATTAAGTTTTACTCATGACACCAAATGAGGCCTGAACCACAGTTCTTTTCATACAGTAAAAATGTTAGCTTCCATTGTTTTCTTGGAGGAGAAACGGGAAGAAGGGAAGAAGGAAGAGGGCATGCATATATGTTCAAGAAGTTTGTAATTTATGTGGGACAAAGAAACAGTTTGCTTTCAAACTTTATTTATAAAAAAATGAGAATGCTAAGCCTTCCAACCAGCTAAAGAATCAATTTATTTGAAAAATAAAAACTAAAAAAAATCACGTGGCTCCTTTAGGAACACTTTGGGAACTTTCATAGGAAGAGTTTCAGTTATTCAAACATTATTTTTTACAATCTAGGCACCAGACAGTTACTGCATGGCTTAAAGAGGAAAGGGTATGACAATCTTAGTACTTCTCTAGTCCTTTTCCTCAGGAAATTTTAAGTTCACAACCTCTTTATGGACCATTATTTGGATAGAGGATCCATCTTGCAAGTGATAATAAGGTATCCCTTCTTTTCAAATAATGTATACAAAATTATTCAGTATTTTTAATAAAAATATATTGAATAATGAATATTAACATTGAACTACTCCTAAGTACATCCGTACCTTCAAAAAAGCTAGCAAAAATACCTAATAGATCAAATTATAAAGAAATTTCAGTAAAAGAGAAACCTTTTTGAGTAGAAAAGACTAATTAATTCAGTAAAGTATTTCGTGATTTACTCAATTCACTTGGAAGAGCAAGGTTTATAAGAATGATTTAATTGTTCGGTGATTCAGTCTGAAAAACTTCTATTCCCTGAAAGGCAGGTTCATTTTAATTTTATATTGTCTGTCCAGAAATGTAATGAAATATTAGTTGCATTTGCAAACCTTGTCTGTCTTTCTAGGTTATCAATCCATCTTTCATTCCTGTACACTAATGAGAAAAAGGCACAAGTAATTAATAGATTTTGGACATTATCCAAGAAGTAATGAAATATTTCCAAATCAATACAATTGCTTTAATATGGGCTCATATGTTTCTTCTTCAAAACAAAATGCAATGAGCAAACTCCCACCCTCACTAGAAGGTGTCAAGAAAACCTCCTTGTCATCCTAGGAGAAAGGAAAGTTTTCTCTTTTGTAACGTGCAGCAAAAAATATGGTGTAAATACAAATTCTGTTACTATTCACAGATTAGGATTTTCCTTTTCTCCTTTGAGTGGTTCATAATCAGCAGGACAAGTTCTTTCAGTCATTCCAGTTTCTTATCTTGTCATTCCAACACAGGACAGGACAATCACTGTACCTGAGCAGCTACAACACAGTTCAAGGGTTTGTTTATTTGGTAAGAATCTCAGCTACAGCACTTATAGCCAGGTTTGTGATCTTGACAAAACTGAACAACATAACGTTTGTTGGAGCTGTGGGTGCCACAGGGCAATCAAATAAAAGTTAATAACTGATGCACACCACCAAAAAATAGGATTACAGTTTGAAGATCTGCTTTTGTTCTTGCTGCTGCAATCAAAACTCAACCTAAAGGCAGTAAAAGCTACAAAGGGCTACTCTTTGGGAATGCAACTTCAGTGCTTGGTAGACTGATACATGTAAGTCAATTAGTGCCATTTATTTACAAGACAGTACCAAAACATTTCTGAACATAAAATTTATACTGTACTTGTAAATAAACTAGATTATTTTCAGAGATTATGAGAGATTGTCTTGTCACTTTAATAATTCCCTAGTGTCATTCTTGCCATGTTGTTAACTGAACAAAGCTTTGAGATCTTTAATACTAGCAAAAATATCTTGCAAGAAATCTGATGCCTCTGGCACAATGTACACATTCTGTTCTCTGTTTTTCAAAAGCCCATTGGTAACAAATTCATTGTACACTGTAAACTAATGGCAACAGCAGCCTTTATAGAAAACCATTATCTTTAAATAGGAAATTATATTTTTTAGGAATATCTGATAATACTGTTTTGTTAATGAAATAAAATAAATTTAATATTTTCAAAGATCAAAAATATGAGTTTATTTCTGTATGAAAAAATGTACACATTCTTACAGAAAAATGAATGTCTCACCAGAGCAGAGTAGAGGGGCAAAATCACCTCCCTTGGCTTACTGGCCATGCATTTTTGGATGCAGCCCAAGATATGATTGGCCTTCTGGGCTGCAAATGCACATTGCCAGCTCATATCCAGTCTTTCATTCACCAGTACCAAGTCCTTCTCCACAGGGCTGCTCTCAATCCCTTCATCCCCCAGCCTGTGTTGATATTGGGCATTGCCTCAACACAGGTGCAGGTCCCTGCATCTGGCCCTGTTGAACCTCATGAAGTTTGCATGTGCCCACCTCTCAAGCCTGTCCAAGTCCCTCTGGATATCTTCCCATCACTCAAGTGTGTCAATTGCACCACTCAAATATCACCTAAATGCTGACTGAGAAATATGAAATTCAGCAGCTCATAAATCAGATGCTGTGTGATGTGAGTATTGCCAGCTTCATCTGTCATCTCTCAGAAGCTGGAGAGGTGAAATTTGTTGTGCAGCACCAGCTCTGATGGCCAAAATCAAAATCATCTGTGGAAAGAGATGTGCTGGCTGGATTCAAAGGATGTACCTGACATGCATGGTTGGAGCAGTTTTACTTGAACTATTCTGTGCAATGGTTAGCCAGCCAAAAATGACATCCCTGGAGCCCAGGAAAAATTTACAATGGAGAAGGTGAGTCCCTATTAAGCATCCTCATATCTTTCTCTAAGGGGTTCTGGCAGGAAGTTTTATATTTTCTTCACAAGCTTCCTGGTAAAGTATATAGAGTATATCGGTGCTCTCAGTGATTTAATGCATTTGAAAGTACCTCACCATTTGCTAAATAATCAGTAGTTGAGATAACTTGGTTGGAAGTTAAAATATGTGTGATAATGTTTTAGCCTAAAGTACATACTAGTTTTTATTTTCTTTTTTCTCACAGTAGCTTTTCTTCCCTCACACAGTGATAAGCAATGATAAAATCCAATTATTAAGTTGGGAGCACTATTGTAAGAAAAGATAAGTGTAGCTTGTTTCTAAATGTTTTGGCCTTTACCAGTAAATTGAATTTTGACAGTAAAAAATTGATATTTTATGAAATTGAAGTTTAGCCAGATCTGATATGCTCACTGAATGAAATGAAAGAAATGCATTTAATGCATAAACTTATAGATAGTTTATTTTCATTAATATTTGTCAACCAGTATTTATGTAATTGTCAAGTAAGAGGTGAGTGACTAGATTTTTCAGGGATTAACTTGCATTAAGGTTGTATTCCAAAGTTATACTGAAAATGACGTTTAACATTTTGAATGTAAAGGAAGTCAAATTATATTTATGGATTATAGCATATATTCTATCTAATGTAATATGATTTAAAATATGTATAGAGCATTTATTTTTAAAAGATGCATATGCAGCTCTTAACTGTATAGTTCATTAGTCTTTTAAAATGAAAGCAAATAGCAGAACCCCTTAGTCTTTACTGCTAAACACTTTTATGGAATATTTAAATTCATTATTCCATCTAGGTCTCAACAGTCCATACAACAGCCGCAGTTCATACAACAAGACAACACAAAATATGGATTAAACTAGTGATGGGTAAATCTCAAAAGCCTTGGCAATTCACTTAAAACTAAAAAAACACCCCAAAAAAAACAGAATATCTGAAAAACTTCCAGGATCCAGGTTGATTATTCAAACCTTCTGGACCTGAAAATCTGGGTAACAAAATACTGTGAGAACTGCTTGTGGTGTTCTGACTTCTTGTGTCCAGTCATAGCTGGATGATGGCAGAACCAAGACACAAAGCATTTACAGCATGAATAAAAAAGAATTGGCGTTTTCCAGCTGACTGAGGCAGAATAGCTTCCAAGTCATTTCAAGTAAAGGGAGGAAGGAAAGCTGTACCTTTGTTTTACCAGAATAATCCAATTGGCTCACATGGGTACTAAAACTAGTGTTTGTTAGTACACTGCCATGTTTTAGCAAATGCCTACTTATACCTACAAAAGAAAGTAATAACACAGCAGTGGTATTGTTTTATATGTTTCATAATTTGGATGCAGCAGACTGTCCACCAGCAAAGAAGCAATAATGGATTTTGCAATCATTGAAATTTCAGCAAGTCAGTTCATAAATTTGTCATGTCCTGATAATTTTATTTCAGGCAGTCTATAGACTATATAATACATATGCTTCAAAGCTAGGACATCCGTTGCAAATTTACAAACACAAGGTAGTGTGCCAAACTACCCAACAAAGACAGGAGCACACCTGCTCAAACAAGTTGGAAGAATTATAAATGTACAAACTTGACCTAGGCTTTATGAAACAGCAACAATGATTTCATAAGGCTAAAAAAAAGTATATGAAATGTCAGCTACCTGATCTGCAATTTATTGAATGATGAATGCATCTGTTCATTTAATATTCATAACCAATGCCAAGGAAATGATGCTTCTTTACAGAAGCCCATTTCTATAAATGGAAGGATTATAAAAGGTCTCTTATGTTTTGATTTTCAAAGTAGAATAAAAAATCCAGTACTACATGGTACACCTCAGTGAATATGTTGAACAGGATGGTATTTTAGGAGAGAAAAATAGCTAGACAAGCTTAATGAACTAGAAAATATCAGCTGAAGCCAACAGGATTCTGTGTTGGCTGAATTCCCACTGGATCAGGCTCTGTGTGAAGGGACAGCCACAGTGGGGAATAGGATCTCATCTAATCTAGTCTCTCGTAATGGGACCTCTATTATCTGCTCTAATGAAAGATATGTCTACAGAGTGTTTTGCAGGCAGATGTGAATTTACTCTGCTAGTTTCCTAACCTGCCTGGAAGCTCTGTGTTTCAGACAATGAACCTTAGCTAATGCACATTGTTTCTCATCACAGCTTATTAGCCTAGATTTGACATTATCTAGTGTACCTACTTTGTTTCTGATGTGTAAGTGGCTGGCTACCAACTGGCTGCAAGTGTGGGCAGTTGTCATTGTTGTGTTCAGCTGCATCTGAGCTTGAAATGCTATGTAGACATACTTTCAGCATTTAAGAAAAAGAGATAAATACTGTTACCATGAAAAGTAAAGTTTGATGCCTTGTTATCAAACCATACAAACAGGAAAGAAAGATGAGAAATTCTGTTTTGGTGATGACAAACACTCAGTTATTACCAAAGAAGAAAAGCTTTATGAGGACAGATTCTCATAAAGGAAAAAACCAGAACTTCTAGCAATATTTTTTTAGATTTGAAAGTGAGATTACAGGCATAACAATACACTATAAAACAGTGCTTCTTGGGTAGGACAAAGACTTTTCTGTCCCTGAGTATTATCAGACCATGTCTCTGGGACTTCTGAATGAACTTTAAGGCATGTAAATGGAGCTGATATTAAAAGAAAATGTCTAATTCTCATGCAGAACCCTGGATGAAAGACTAGATTTTCCTGTACAAGATCAATTTCAATGGCAACTGTAGGAGCTATGTGTATAAGAGCTATATGTAGAGGCTATACGTATGGACTCACAACTAAACTGTAACAGCTGAGTTACCCAGCTGGTAACTCAGTATTAAGCAGCCATTTGCTCACTCCTTCCATTCCCCCTCTCTGGGTGGAATGGGGAGGAGAACTGGAAGAATGTAAAACCCACAGGTTGAGATAAGAGCAGTTTAATAATTAAAATACAATATAATAATATTACTAATAATAATCATAAGGGAAATAACAAGGGGAGAAAATATAAAACTAAAAAGGAAAAAGGAAAAATAAACTCAATAAAAAGCAGTGATGCGCAATAAAATTGCTTACCATCCACTGACCGATACTGCATCCTGTCGCTGAACAGCAATCACCCCCTTCAGTGTAACTCCCCCGATTTATATACTGGGCATGATGTGCTGTGGTATGGAATACCCCTTTGGCTAGTTTGGGTTAGATGTCCTGTCTCTGCTCTCTCCCAGATTCTCATGCCCCTCCTCCCTGGCAAAGCATGAGAGACTGAAAAGTCCTTGTTCAGGGTAACTGCTACGTAGCAACAACTAAAACATCAGTGTGTTATCAGCATTGTTCTCAGACTAAAGCCAAAACACAGCACTGCACCAGCTATTAGGAATAAAATTAACTCTATCCCAGCCAAAAACAGGACATATATTTTGAATATTTTCCTATTGATGAGCTAGGTCATGAGGATCATAGAATTACAGAATGGTTTGTGTTGGGAGGGACCTTAATGATCATCTAGTCCAAACCCCTACCAAAGGCAGGGAAAACTTCCACTAGTCCAGCTTGCTCAAAGCCCCATTCAACCTGGACTTCAGTGTTTCCAGGGAGGTAGCATCCACAGCTCCTTGGGGCAACCTGTTTTAGTGTCTCACCACATTCCCATAAAGAACTTCTTCCTTATATCTTCTCTTAATCTACCATCTTTCAGTTTAAAGTCATTCTCCCTTGCCCTCTCGCTACCTGCATTTGTAAAAAGTCCCACATTGGATTTCTTGTAGGCCCTCTTTAGGTACTAGAAGGCTGCTATTATGTCTCCCTGAAGTCTTCTCTTCTCCAGGCTGAGCAAGCCCAACTCTCTCAGGCTGTACACATAGGAGAGCTGCCCCAGCCCTCTGGTCGTAAGGCAACCTAAAGCACAATGCTGCTAATGCAGCTCAAATCTCTGGGAAGGTATCCACAAAATGAGGCATTGGTGCAGCTTACCTGGCACTACATCACAAAGAGACAGTACAATGTTTTTGCTTAACATGAAGTAAAAAACATAATATTCAGTAAAAATAGTAAGTTAATAGTACTGATAAGGCTTTGGAAAACAGCAGAGTAAATAATAGCTCATCACTCCTACTACTTGTCATTTTTCCAATGTTTTTATGCATGTGGGAGTTTCAAGTAAAAGTAAACTCTTCTGTTCCCAAAGTGTTGCATCCTACCTCCTTGTGCACACAGTTAACAGCCAGACATACTACTCTGAATTCACAGACACACACGCCCACAAAACCTCAGCCCTCTAGTGTACAGTCTGCAACCAGCCCACATCACATATAAAATATCTTTTTAAATTCCCTTTTAACGTAAAAAAAACACAGACATTCCAGTCTCATTCTGAAAAAGAATGAACAGATGGGATGATGCAGTACAGAGAAGCAGTAGTAAACTCAGACAAAGTAATCCGAGTGATAAAAGGTTGAAAAGCATCATAACTCAGAGTTAGTCCTCAGGAGAACACTGAGGTTTATAGAAACTAGAAAACTATAAAAACATAAAACATGGTAAAAGGAAAAGAAAAAAATATATTAATAATTAAGGTATTTTAGAAACCTTTTAGAATTTCCCATTTTTCTAGTCTTGGTGCACCTTTCATGAAAAATTAAATGTTTCAGTCAGTAACTATAATGAAACCTTGATAACTCCTCATTTTACATTACTCATTCATCTTCAATCACTCACTGAGGACAGGATGTGCATATGAGAAAGGGAGGAATGGAGGGGGGAGAGAGGGAAAAATGCAGGAAAGCGCACGGACATAAAGAGAGGAAAAAAGAAACTATATTGTTGTATATGTTCCTATGGTAATGGCAAGAAAGAAGGAACTGAAGCTTTTTGTTTCATTTTTTATTAAAAGAAAAGGTCATGTTGGATGAAAAGCTGGACATAAGCCAGTAATGTACACTGGCAGCCCAGAAAGGCTACCATATCCTTGGGCTGCATCAAAATAAGCATGACCAGCAGGTTGAATGAGGTGGCTCTCCCTCTCTGCTCTGGTGAGACCCTACCTGGAGTACTGCATCCAGCTTTGGAGTGCTCAGTACAGGAAAGACATGGACCTGTTTGAGTAACGAGGGCTGCAAAAATGACCCAAGGGATGGAGTACCTCTCCTATGGAGAAAGGCTGAGAGATCTGGGGTTGTTTAACCTGGAGAAGAGAAGGCTCCAGGGATACCTTACAGTGACCTTTCAGTAATTTAAGGGGGCTTGTAAGAAAGATTGGGTCAAACTCTAGCAAGGGTTCTTGCGATAAGACAAAGTGTAATGTTTTTGAACTAGAAGAGGTAGACCTAGACTAGCTATTAGGAAGAAATTTTTTACAATAAGGGTGGTAAAACACTGGAACAGGTTGTCCAGAGAAATGGTAGATACCCCATCCCTGGGAGTGTTCATGGCTAGGTTGGATGGGGTTTTGAACAACCTGATCTAGTTGAAGACATTATTGCAGATGGGTTGGACTAGATGAACTTCAAAGTCTCTTCCTACGCAATCTATTCTATGATTATGTTACCAAGCAGAAAATACTAAAAGAAGAAATCTTTCTACTGTACGTGTCCTGTGAACATAGATTGAAATCCTTGGGCTATGAAAAATTCTGCAAAAGAGGATGAAACTAGAGTTTTTCTTATAATTCACCAAGTAGTAAGGAAGCAAGGTAGACCACAGGTTCATCTGTTCATGAGAACACCTAGCAGTATACGTAATATTTCATGGCGTTTATATTTTTGGTCATAAATACAGTTCTAGTTTACTATAAAATGTCTTCTAACATACCGAAGTCTAGTTATATATAACATTTTTCTTCTTTTTACATTCCTTTTAGGAAACAGCTTTTAGGAATGAATGAATACTTTGGGGGTTTGTAATTTCTGAAAGCAAGTTCATAGTGATTTAAGGACTGTATCTCTATTATATATCTGTGTCAGGTTTATTTTGCCTTCTTTGGTATAAACAGTGTGCTGTAATTGAAATAAGAAAGCCAGAAGAATACTGTCTTTGATGGACCAGTGTTGCTGCTCCATTATCACTGGGATTTCCTGATTTTAAGCAGCTTTTCATTTGTGACTCTGTCAGTGTATTAGCACAAGTCTTTTGTTTCATATTTTTCTTTTGCAGTTCTATTAATTTTATTTTTAAAGCTTTCAATTTTTCAGGAAGTATTCAAAAAACCCATCAAAGACAGGACTTCAGTAAGCAACTTTAATATAGAAGTCAGCTTTGAAACATTGCTGCTAGTTCTTTCTGCTCTAAAATCTTTACTCTTTCCTTTTGAGCTTTTAAAATCATGTCCTGTTCTCAGACCCTTGAAGGAAACAAATATTTTTTAAAAGCTGAGGTTTTTTTCCTAAATAAAAATCTTAAACAAGTGCCTGACTTAGAGTTCTTTTCTTATATTTTGTCATGCAAGTTACAACCTTGTTTTTTTCTCATTTCTCTGATTTCACTGTAATCAATTTTAAATACTGCTGCTGCACTTATGCTGCTGCTCACCTAGGTATTGATTTTCTGTGGTGGTGGCTGCATAGAACCTTACTTTTGCGCAGTGTATAAATCTTATTTCTTGCTCTTAGCGCCAGTTAATGACTAAATGAGAGACTTTCAGTTACACTTTCAGGACTCTGCTCTTAGGACTTCTGAAGTGTGGCACAATCTCAGAACAGATGACCCATTTCTTATTGCTAAATGTTTAAATTATATGGGTAAGCCTCTTTATATTTAAATTGTGGTTTTTGAGACGCAAAATTTGCTCTACAGTGAAATATTAAATCAGTAATCAACTAATTCAAACAAGTCACCTGTGAGACAGCAATAAACTATTTTTTGTGTGTTAGAAAGACATCTGTAAGAATTTTATGCACCATATTTTACACCAAACATCTTCCTTTACACTTTGGCACTCGTAAGTAGTAAAGCTACAAAAGTTAATATTACATAAAACCCAAAAGTAGATCAATGAAGAGAAGTGAGAGGGAGGAGATGAGATCTGCTCTCTTCTGTTGTGTGGTGACATTGCACTTGGCAGCACCAGACTCCTAACTGATCTGAAGAAACACCCAAAGCATTACTCAAGTGGAAAAGGAGAGCACTAAAGCCTCTCCCCAAATGAGACATGGATCCAAGCCACTCCCCCACCCCACCCCCTCCCCCCCCCCCCAGCATGCAAGGACCTTGCAGGGCATGGAAAAAGATGCTTCTATGTCCGATTATGTAGTGGATCCAGGTCTGGAGTAGATGAGCATTCAATGATTGAAAGGAAGATTTATAATATGAGTAAAAATAGCTTACCAGGTAAAATGACATCATAAATTTGAAAGTAAATATGACACAAGAATAAATGGAAGATAGATAGCATGATGCAAGTAGCTTTAATTAGCATAACCTGTTTCTCAGATTGTTACAGTGCTTTGACTACAGTGATAACGGATAAGCTGCATCTCTTACTTTTTACCTATTATGCTGACACTGTTACATTTGCAGGCATTTTTGATAGTTGCGCGCAAGAGCCGGGACCTGTCCCATTTCTCAGCCCTTAAATCCACACTGATGATTCAGGCGCAGACTGAATGTGCCTTCATTAATGTTTTCAATATGTTCTGCTCTTCAGAGCAGAGTTAGTACTGGACTGTGGACTGAAGAGAGAAAAGCGCAATCAGGAGTCACCACATTGTCAAACTAATCAATTTAAAGTTTTCCTTTGATAAGAGAGCTAGTGAATGGAAAATAACTGGTGTGATTTAGTCTTTTTTCTTTTTTTTTCTGTTGAGACAGGAGTGTTCCCTGTTATCCAGTGTTGTGTCCATGTACTAATAGGAACAAAATAGAAAAAAAGCCAGCCAAACAAATTATATGAGCCCTGTGTTTACCTCCACTGCAGATGGACAATGCCCACTGAATATTATCAAAAAACATAGTTCTTCCCAGTGCTGCTTTCTGGGTGTATTTTTGAAAATTGGCACACCCTCTGCTCAATGGCAGGAAGGACATGGAATACAGTTTTTATCACTCAGGGGTTCTGAACATCTTCAGATTTCTTATTAGTGCTTGCCTTATGCAGAAGTGGGGAGTAAACCTGTGAAATAGAATGGCAATGGCACAGTTTATTTGTTTGTTATACTTTTATTTCATTTTAAAGTTGCTTCTGAATTTAAGTTTTGAACTTTTAAGCAAGTCTTTTTAAAGTTACAATATGTACTTTCTGATTTATTAACCTGAAATTCCAGCAGATTTCATTTAATATCTAAATAGTCTAAGCATAGTACGATATAAAGTGTACCTGACATATTTTTGTTCTCTGGAGATACCTGCTGAGCTGTGTTTAACCTTCAGCTTAAGAAAGAACAGTTATTTGCAGCCTCATAAAGTCAAAAATCTTTCTCTATTATGTCCATCTTCTTCTCCATGTTAAGAACTAATTATTTCTGAGAAGCATTTTCCCTGTATCTTCTTGAAAATGTGTAGTGGATTTGACCTTGGCTGGCTGCCAGATGCTCCTTGAGCTGCTTTCTCACCCCTCCTCATCAACAGGACAGGAGGAGAAAATAAGGTGAAAACCTCTTGAGTCAAGATAAAGACATTAAGCTGTCTCACCTGTTACCATCACAAGATAAACAGACTTACTTTGGGAAATTAGTTTATTTTTTGCCAATTAAAAATAGAGTAGGATGATGAGACACAAATACAGAACTGAAACGACCAGTCGTGTGAGTGTCATGTCCCGTCCTGTCCCGTCCCCCCCCCTTCCTTTTTCCCAGGCTGAACTTCATCCTTCATCCCTGATTCCTCTACCTCCTCAGTCTGCCCTGAGCCATGCAGTGGTGGGGGCTGGCGATTGTGGTCAGTCTACGTCAGTTCCTCTCTGTCACTGTTTCCTCTTTGCACCTTTCCCCTGTTCCTGAAGGGGTCCTTCCATGGGCCTTCAGGACAGACCTTCTCCATCTTGAATCCTTCCCAGGGGCTGCAGTTTTTCAGCTCACCTTGGTACTCACAGGGCTGTTTCTTACACTTCCTCCCTCCTGGACAGCATTTTGCCTTTTTTTACACAAGCTTTCCCAGAAGTGCCACTATCTAATAAACTAATGAACACTAATAAACTAATGTTTAATAAAGCATTATTTTATTAATGACTAATGCAGAGTTTTTTTTTATGGCCGCTGTTGCTTACAATTTAAAGGGTCACAAAGCTTCTTTTAAAGCTTCATTCGCTGGCTCATGTTGCAACCAATTTCTGCCTTCCAGAATGTGAACACTGCCAGCATCTCCCTCTGGAGTAGTTATTTTCTTCCAAAGATAATGTAACTGATGTAAAATTTCTGTTTTTCTTTATATGGAGTATTGGAGTATTTCATTACTCTGTAGTATTTCATTACTTTGTTTTAAGCTGACATTATGAGCCATTTTAAGAACTATGTATTTTCATAGGGGTTTTGTGTTCCTTACTTATGTGTACATGAAAAAGTAATATTAATTAAAATATGTATTACCTTTTCTCTCCCCAGCTACTAGTCTTATCACTAGAGAATGCTTGTGGATCTTCTCAAAGCATTGTTCAAGTACAAGTGGCTTTGGATAGTGGACAGCTATAGTGCATTAAAGGAGAGTGCATTTTGTACTGAATGAGATTGTTCCAACCACATGCTTAATTTAAATGACAGACACATTAGGTGGTAAAATATATTCCAACTTTTAGTCCGAAAAACTTGATAGTTAGCAGATGCCTCACATGTGAAATCATTAGGCGTGTGCCCCAATAGGGACATGTTTGTATATTTGCAAATTCATGTGCCGAGGTACTTCAACATTATATTGACTTGGGACATTCTGGAGAGACTTCACTCCTTTAAAGGAAAGAAGAAAACACATGGCAGCTCAGGACAGATGATGCAGGTAACATATGTTTCCTGCTATTTTAAAGAGAAATCACATCTATTTCCTTCTGATGATCACACTGTGATTTCACAAGATAACAAGCACTTCCAAGAACATATAAATACAAATGCTCATGGTGGATTTCCCTTGCAGTAAAAGCTGTAATATAAAAATTTAGCTTCAAGTCAGGAATAGAGAAACTTCTTAACTAGAGTGCAACACCAGACATTAAAGCTGAAATGAGATAATACAGCAATGTAATTTTTCAGTTTGGCTAGAAATGAACAACTCATTTAGTAAAATTTCATAAAAAGCCTCTGACCTCTTTTATGCTTAGGTTGAGGAGAAGAAGAATTAAGGTTTGAGAGAGACAAGTAGTACGTTTACCTTAGGTTTTGAAATTCCATAACTCTATCCATTTCAGTATTTTAATTTATAAATGACACATTTTCAGTATGAACAAGACAATCTAAAATATGTTAATCTAATTTGTACCTGAATCTTATTCTGTGAGACACTGGAGACTCTTCTGGTCTTTATGTGCATTATGGAAAAATACATTTGCAAATTTACCTGATGTAAGGAAGTCTTCCTCAATATGCTATAACTAGCTCTCATGTTTGCATCATCCAGAATCTTTGAAATATGGAAGCTACAGTGAAACATATTTCACTAGAAGGTTTAGCCAAAGTAGGTTGTAGTCTGGCCATCTCCCTTTAGCAGGTGGTCTTGGAAATGTCAGTTGGAAGGGTTTTCTAGAGACCATTTAGTCCAACCTCCTGTCCAAAGAAGGCTATGACCAACACTAGACTGGGTCAGCCACAGCTTTTTCTGTTTTAATGTGGAAAATACCAAGGATGGAGATTCCTCCTGCAGTTCCATTGCAGTACCACCTTCTTAGCAAAGAAGCTTTGCTTAATCCCATCTGCATGTCTACCATTTCAATCTGTGGCTACTTCCCCTTGTTAAATGGAGTGTCATTTGGAAGAAACATTTAGTTCCATCATCTTTGTGGCTCCTTTTAGGTGTCTATAGGCTGCCTTAAATCAGACTTTAATTTTTTCTTTGACACACTATACAAACCCAGCACTCTCAACCTCCAAGCTCCATGTACTGAGCCTCCTAACATCTTGTTCAATGATTTCACACAATGTTAAGAAATGCAGTGACCCAGGACACCCTTTTAACTCAAGGTTTTACTATGCATATCATAGGTAAGTCCACAAAGAAAGGTTATCTGGTTCATGTTAAAGTATTTATGCCACAGAGTGCCATAACAAAGCCACAGGTCACAAAGACTGAGGCTGCAGCCCATGAAGATGCTCTTATCAATAGCATGAAAACTCATTGAGCATTAATAAAAAGGAAAAAAAAAAAATCCTCTAATGATCAATTTGTCAAAGTGGTTATAAAGTGTATAAAGGTACATGACAAATCAAATTAATTTACTACTGAAAAGTTCTTAGTTAGATGAGCTCACAAACTGACTTACTGATATATTTTGTTATATCTGTACTTTAAAAAAATATGGTGTTTTTAAAATTTTATTGCTTTTAAACTTGAAAAATTATGCAAGAGGTAAAAAGATTAAAGTCAAAAAAAGATACTACTATTTAAAAAAATATTTATAATCCCTGTCTTATATAATTCTGAAAATTAATAGTTTGGACTGATGATGCAATTTGAATAAAATAAATACTTGTGAAGGTTTTTTTCATACTATGCTAAAAAAAAACCAAATAAAATAATTATATTGACACTTAAGCGCATAGATTGCAATTTTTTCAATAGTTACATGATAGAGTTAGGATTTTAAGGTATTAACTGTTTTCAAGTATTGTAATAATTAATCAAATTAAGAGGAAAATACTAAGTCAACTCAGAATTAATTGCAGTTCTCAGGAGTCAACCAGACAAATGTGATATGAAATTCTTTTCAGCTAATGGGATCAAAGTTTCAACAAATATTAACTGAATTCTGTAAACTAGAGATAAGTAAGCTGTTTTGAAGAAATAGTTTTTGATCCATTTAATTCATTTTTTCTCTTTACCATCATGCTGATTTCTATGAATGTAACTACTGTTTATAATGGCTTGAGACAAACCTGCTTAAAATACAGATTGCCTGCTTATAGAGTCATAGAATCATAGGATAGGTAGGGTTGGAAAGGACCTTAAGATCATCTAGTTCCAACCCCCCTGCCATGGGCAGGGACACCTAACGCTAAATCATATCACCCAAGGCCTCGTCCAGCCTAGCCTTGAACACTCCCAGGGATGGAGCATTCACAACTTCCTTGGGCAACCCATTCCAGTGCCTCACCACCCTAACAGTAAAGAACTTCTTCCTTACATCCAATCTGAACTTCCCATGTTTAAGTTTTAACCCATTACCCCTTGCCCTGTTACTACAGTCCCTAATGAAGAGTCCCTCCCCAGCATCCCTATAGGCCCCCTTCAGATACTGGAAGGCTGCTATGAGGTCTCCACGCAGCCTTCTCTTCTCCAGGCTGAACAGCCCCAACTTTCTCAGGCTGCCTTCATACGGGAGGTGCTCCAGTCCCCTGATCATCCTTGCGGCCCTTCTCTGGTCTTGTTCCAACAGTTCCATGTCCTTTTTATGTTGAGGGCATCAGAACTGCACACAATACTCCAGGTGAGGTCTCACAAGAGCAGAGTAGAGGGGCAGGATCACCTCCTTTGACCCGCTGGTCACTCTCCTTTTGATGCAGCTCAGGATACATTGCTTATTTGTTATTACTGCATTTCTTTTGTGTTTGATGAGTCAGAGACACGTGGTCTTGTTTATGTTTGGCAATTTGCTGAAACAATTGAAATGAGGATAAGTATTTATGAATAGCAAATATCTCCATTTGCACAGCAATGTTGTTATTTGTACAGAATAGAGCTATTCTCCACACGCTTGGGATAAAAAACACTGTACTCATCAGTATCTTGAGTATAGCTGCCAACTAATGAGGCATGTAAATGACTCACCATGTGCCTTTTAACTAACAACTGACTTAGAAGGAGGGTAAAAGGGCACGAGACTTCTCACCTCAGTTTCCTTTTTACCGGTATTTCCATGTATGAGACTGAGCAGCTCAAAGAGAAGCCAAAACAACCTGCTAAGTTCAGATCAGAGATGGGCATTTCTGAGCCCATCAGCATAGCTTGCATGTACAGAAATAGAATGTACATTCACGGATGTGAAATAGTTTTTTTGGTTATACCTTGAAAATGTTGTGCTTGAGGACTGGGTAAAAGCATGAGCTGCAGCTTGTCCACACTTGGAGATGTTTTACCTGCCATGGAGTTGGATAGGGATGGATGTGGTGCCTCACTGGGGACAGAAAAGCTGTCTCACTTGCTATCTGCAGGCTTCCTGAGAAAGAAGAAATTCCCGTGAGATTATCCTTGCCTCATGCTAGCCTGTATCTAGAATGAGGCAAGAATAATCTTTCCAGAAAATCTTACCTCTTATTTCTGTAGTAAATCCTTTTTAATGCCATATATGCAAATATTTACAGGCATAGCAGTTGTAAAGGAAGAAAAAAAAATCATGGTGTTTTAGTAGATAAAAAAAAAGACAAATCTGATCTGGAAATGAATTTGCCACACTATATTTCAAAGAACTTTGATTTACACCTGCTCATTTCCTCAAAAAAAACCCCAACCTTTCTATCCATAGGTATATAATATTATATACCAATCTAATTAAGAAATAAAAAGGAGATGATAATAGGCTTTGAATGTTCATATTTCCTTACAAAGACTGTATGATTTCAAATTATGTGGCCTTAAACAGCTACAAATTAATACCAATCGGAAAATAATCTTAGCTCAAATAACACTTGCCCTCTCACCTAAAAATTAATTTCATGTTTAATACGGTAAAAAAGGAGACATTACTTTAAAAATATTGTGTGAATAAAAATATGATAAGAATGGTTTTGGGTGCTTTTCAATTTGCTCTACAAACTGCTATAATAAAGTTCATAGGAGATTTATCTATTTCTAGTAACCTTTACTCTTAGTAAAGCATCCTAGAAATAAGAAATTTTCTATACAGTTATTATGGATAAGTTTGGGGGGAGGGGTTAACACTTTCAAAAGTGAAAGTCCATCTCAGTTCTAGAACTCAGTTTTTCCCACATGACACTTTTTCCTTTAAGAAAAGCATATTTTGATATGATTATTTCTAGGTTGTTTGGGATCTATTACCCACCTGTTTTTGAAATTCCACCTTCAGAATTTTTTGAGATCTTTACATCTCAGTGTCTCACTTCTTGAACTACATAATAACCCCTTTCTGTAACATGTCTACTTGTCTTACTACTCTTGTCTACTCCTTTTTCATCTTCATTAGCTACTAGACATTTTCCATGTTAGAAAGGAGGATTCGCTACCAATGAAGCTTTAATTTCTATTACATTTAAGGAGTTTGCCCCTTTGGTCCAGCCAGATCTCACTGGCACTGCAGCAAGCTGAGTTCTCTGTTGCATTGCTCAATTTCTTCTCTCATTTCTTAAGCCCAAGTGAGCATTAACTGAAGACCAGCCTTAGTTTTGTAGTTTTAAGGAGACAGGATATTGATTAAAACAATGAAACTCCTGTGAGTCAAATGGACTGTGCAGGAATTAGATTAAACCTGTGTGTGAGGAGTACAGAAGTACCATATATGGATTAAACTAAAATTATTAATTACAGGAATAAGTGAAGAATGCATGCAGAGGCACTCACTGTGACTTAGCTGACAAGTAGGTTTTGATTAACCTGTAGACAAATGGATATTATGGGTTGGTGTCTATCAGCTTGAGCCAAGTAAATATTCAGAAATATAGAAATACATTTTTCTTAGTTCTAAGTAAAGATATTTCTGAAGAAGTTATATTCTGGGATCAGGAAAGGAAAAGAATAATCTCATTTTTATGCCAGAATAGTGGATTAATCTGTACATTTGCGGTATTTTTACAGTAATATCAAAGCTTTTCAGACATACCTAGAATATTGGGTTAAAAAAAAGTTCCCCAAACCAGAAAAGTGGTTAAAATATGTAATCCTCATAGTGGGAAAAAGCAATAAATAAAAGATTATAGGAATTCTAAAAAAAAACCTGCAAGCAGTAGCAAAGAACCAGTCTGTACTATAAGAGAAATTAAAAGAACCGCAAATCTCCAGTAAATTATAAGTGACAAAATCATGACAAGAATATAAGTTATAATATGCTGCAAATACTGTAACAGGTGATTACTGCATACAATTATTGTTGGTGTATTTTTTCTACTAAAAGCACGGATGAACTGGTACAGTGACATCCATCTATGTAATGCTAGAAATATAAAAAACAATCTCTAAAGAATGTGATAATAATTAAAAATACTGCTTTTTAAGTAAACAAAATAAACACAGGGGTTTACTTTTTTATTCCATGTGGATGCCTAAAATGCTGAAAAAATATATTCTGTCCAAATAAGCATGTCAGAAGGTCATTCGGGAATGACAAACTCTGGCCCCATCATGCTATCTAAAATGTTTATAAAAGTGGAACTAGTCAGAACACTGCATTAATTTATACAACTAATAAATTAGAAGAATCTGCATTTTTTGGTAGACAAGGTAATTTGTTTTCTATGCTTTATGTAATATTTGTTGTATGCATCTATATATCACCTACTATAAAACTTATTATATAAGAACTTGTTATACTTGTTATATAAGAAGGATAAGACTCTTATTTTCTCTAGATACATTGAAAATCTGGTCCTGTAAAATAGGTTTGATATTTCCGAATTCAAAATTATGCCACTGGATTTCATTCCATTTTTTTTAATTCAAATCCATCCTGTCATTCTGCAGTTACCCCTACTACTTTTGAAAAGTGCTGCTTCATGTCCAAGCATCTGGCAAACAAGAAATTTCTCTTTTATCAACATATAATTAGATTTTGAAAAGCTTAACTTCTAGGCATGTAGGATGAGATTCTGAACTGATATCTTCAGTGCTTAAAATGGAATTTAAGTCTTCAGCCTCTGAGATGAGGAGGCAAACACTTGCTGCAGCAAACACGATCTGGGAAGCATGTAAAAATGCAACAGATGTGTATGTGAGCAGTCCGAATCTTTCACAGAAATAAGACCTAGGTCCAGAGAACAGTGGGGATTATGTCACAAGTGCTACTTGTCAAAAATTGACATACTTTTATGTCACTTTGAGAAAATATAGAAGCAAAGAATGTTCAGTACTATGTATACAGACCTCTATGGATTAGACCAGTTGCCAGCCTCAGACAGCAGTACACTGTACAAATGAGGAATTTCCTGTCTCAGTTTCCACAGGTTTATAAGAGCGCAAATAAGCCCAGTGGTTCTGGAAATAATTTATCTGTGAGTAAGTACGGCAAAGTTCAAGTAAAATATGAAATGATACAGAGTACCATTACATTTTTATGGAAAATTTATTGTCTTATACATTCATTTTTGACCTGTTTTAAAAATCCAATTATTACAGTCCATCTATTTTGTAACATAAACTGTACAGTAGAAAGAAGGAAATCTTTAATAGATTTTCTTTTTTGTTGTTGTTAAGTAGCACAAAAGGCCTACTAGGAATAGCAGAAGAAATGGGGAGATTACCTTATGAGAGGCAGCTTGTGGTGCTTTTATGATGTAAAATCAAAGCTGGCCAGCAGGCATAGCCAAGGCACACCTTGATTTCTCAAGGTACCACCACTGTAGCTACCCAGCCCTGACAATGTTTCAGAACATTGTTCCCCTGTGAGCCCGTGCCAGATTCTAAATGCTTGGAAATGCATTAGGGACTTTTGCTGTACAGAATTTTATGAGCAGTTTTGCATGTTAAGCCTAGTAACATGATGATGTGGAAGACATAGCTCATGTCAGACTGAAGGATTAATACAAGAGAGAGAAAAGAGTTACATCTCATAAAAGACAAAAGGCACAAGAACAAATGGGAATATGTTGGCTGGTGATACATTCAAGGTTGAAATATGTGAGAGAATTTCTGCATCAACTTCACAGTTACAGTCCTTTATTTGTTCTCTCACAGATGATGTAAGGAGATAGTCACATAAAATAAGCCAGTCTCTCTACCAGCCTCAGCAGGTAGTCTCGGAATACTTCACCATTCAGTGGTACTGTATACTCATGGGTTGCAAGATGGCTTTCTGTCTTCAACTTGATTAGTCTCGAGTCATTTTTATAAATCTGTTAAATGAACAAGAAAGAAATTACACTATCTCCTTACTGACTTGGAAAAAACTGCTTGCCTATGTTTTGATCAAATTACTTCTAACACAGTTTTTCTAGTTATTGTGGCAAAGTACTCAAAAAAGGTTCAAAGGCTAGTTATCTTCCTCTCACCAGCTCTTTCAAAAACATATGTTCTTATATGCAGCAAGGAAGAAAAGTTTGCGTTCAGAAGTCTGATTTCTGCACAAAATATATCATTTTAACCCTCTGCATCTGCTTCAGATAGTTCAGGACTTTTGGTCTTACCCCTATTCACGTTAGGACCTCCTTAGTTCTGTCATCGTCTTTCTCTCCCAGTAAATGAAGCTGTCCAATTTCCTCATCCTGGTGCCATCTACCTTGGCATTTCTGAAATTCTTTTCTTTCCCTTCCACAGATAAGCATTCCTTTTGTCCTGTCCTGTCCTGACAAAGAGCTTGATTCATTTGCCAGTTCTGTAGAGAGCTTGACAGTTCGTGCTATCATTTTATGACTCATGGTGTCAGCACATGCAGGCCATTGATATCACTGCCATATATCTTTACCTTGAGTCACTCTGGCATTGTAACTTCACTGAGGTTTTGAAGAAGCGCAGGTGAAAAGTGCCACTGGATTGGAACAAATACTCAACTACCTTAAGCTGAAGCTTTCAGGTGAACCACTTAGGGAAGTTATTGCATGAAGTGATGATCTGTGATATTGGGAGGCAGGGCTACACAATTCAGCCTTTGCAGTGTTCTCTTTCTGTAGGGAAAAAAAAACCGAAACAAACCCAACAACAAAAACAAACAAAAAATCATCAAAACAAAACGAGACCTGCAAACCTACTTACAAAACTTTGTGATTGTTCTCCCCCTCCCACACATTTTTTCATGTCTACATGATGTTATGAGAAATATGCTTAACTATAATACAAATTTCATAACTGCCCCTTCATTTTTTTCTGTTTTCCAATTTGGAGTGCACATTAAAGCTAACAGCTTCAGTTCTCTCTCTGTGAGCAGTTTTGCAACTAACATAAAGTTGAACCTGAAGGTACAGGAATATCTGACAGTTTTATTGGGTTTGTTTGTTCTGGTTTATGGCCATGTTAAGCTTAAAATAAGAATTGACCATACTAAATATAAAATGAGAATTAAGGTAATTTAATTCAGGGAAAAAATGCTTAGGAACTTTTAACAGGCTATTTGTGTGTTCTAGAAAAAATAGATTAGTTGAAACACTTTCTTCTCTTGTACTTAGTATTTTCAAAGACTAAATTGTCAGCAGTAAAGATCAATGTACCCTAGTAAATGAAATTTATTAATCCTTCTCATGATATTGATGTGGATATCTGTGTTATATATGGTGATACCTTTTAAAAAATATCTGTTTATTTTTTACTAAAGTTTTAGTTTACTTTGCCCTAGCTGATAGGTATATTCTAAATTATAACAAAGCACTTTAAGTTGTTCTCTTTTATGATCTACAGTAATACCCTAAGTCTTTTCAGTATTGATTACTCTTACAGAGCTGGATTTAGTTTCAGGGGGAAAGTAATTTTTGAAGGGAGTTAGGATCAGTCTTCAAGATAATGCTGTGTATATAGTCAGATTTTAGATAGTTTTCAAATATACTACAAAAAGCCATATTAAAAAGGGGACTGTATGAACAGGAGAGGCTATTTACTGTGTTAAGTATAAGACAAACACAAACATAATCACTTTTACAGATAAAGTTATATACCATTGTAGCAGCCAATTACACAAATATGAATCTTCTTCAATATATAGATCTCCATCAATGTAAAGTAAGTTATTTGCTTGTTTTTTCTGATATACTTTTTTGCTTTGTTTTGTTTACTTCAGACTCTTTCTGTACAAATTAGGTTATACCAGCATCCTAGTAGCATCCTAGTCAGAATTCACAGAAATCTATATCTGGAGAACAATAACCTTTACAATCTCACCTAAGAGTATGGATCTAAATATACCCTGCTGTTGGACTACTTGCTTTGCCTTACAGGGTATACATGTATTGCTATCTGTAATTAACCAGAACCTATCTGGTCTTTTAATTCTCAAGCTGAGAGGGAACTGAAATGTAGACTTTATAGCTGTATAGTCAGCTGGAATTCAGCTCCTTACATGGAGGAGTATATTAGGTTACTCAGATATTTTGTGCAGATTTTCTGTTGATGAAGGTGTGATGCTATGTTTTTTTACTTTCAAAAATATGTAGAGAAGACTAGGGAGAGAGAGGAGTGGTTTGTTTCTACTATAAGCCATTTAGTGGATTCCAGTGGGAAGTAAACCGAGAGACAGCATTGTGATTCCTTCTCTTGTACATGAGACAGCACATTGTAAAGGGCAGTGTAGAAGCCCCCAGACTACTTGCATATGATTAATATTTTCCTGTAATGTGAATGCCTCCCAATGGTTGAATACTAGAGAATTATCAATAACAAAATAAGAATTCAGGTTAAATCCATCCCTTCAAACTGAAAAAATTAGATGTAGCAAGACACAAGCACATGATTTGCACTGTTGGAACTCAAAAGACCCGGTGACTGCATCAATACTGAGACCCAAATGATAGATGCTTTGTAGGAAATAAAAAGAAAACGGAAAGCAAGAAAAAAAGATTAGGACATTTCAACAATTCTCAGATGTTATTCTTCTGTGAGATAGTCATTCTGGCTACTTGTTCAAAAATAATTTTTATGGATAATCTGCATATCTCAAGCTGATCTAAACCAACAGCTCACTAGTTATGTAAGCCATTTTAGCTAACAAACATTTGGGACAATACATGAATACTCATGAACACATGAGTTCATGAGTGTATAATTTTAAGAAATAAGCTTGAGAAATATTTTATTTACCTCCAGACTATAACTTTCTTTGTACCTAATGAAACATAATTTTGCATAGCAGCACCAGGAGAATTAGTGTGATGGAGATTAAATTAATATTCATATAATAATAAAAAAAAAAAGAACAAAACTGAAAAGGATATTTTCTAGTCTGTCAGTAAAAATATATGCATGCATGCTTTCAGACACTGCAGAATAAAAACTTGGTTAGGAAAGCATTACTAAAGCTATCTTTGTTATTAGCATAAATGTGATCTTACTGCTCTCTATATACAGAGGTAACTTTTTAAACTGACTGAATTCCAAGTTCATCCTGGAATTATTGAGATGCATAGTTGAAAATGAGCTACTTTCATCTACTTCAACTGTGCAGATTTGGTCAGCATTTGAAATCTAAAGTGTATGTCAGCAAAAATGCATAATGCAAGTGGAAAGAGAACAATGCAACATAGCTAATATTTTGGTAAGTATATCTGCTGATACATGCCAAAAATAATTATTCTAATTCAGTTTTCAGGTCTCATGATAATGGTCAGTCTACAAAAACCAAAAGTGTGTCTCCTCTGAATATTTACTATTAACAAGAGGAAAAAAAAATAAAAGAAAAAAAACCAAACCTCCAGAGTTTTTCTTCTTTTAAGGGAAGGAACTGGGGCATATAAATTGTCTGCTAAAGTAAGTAAAATCGTGACATATGAGAAAAAATGAAATTATCACCTCAGGGAAACTTAACTAATATGCCAAACTTTGTAATATTTTATAAACTGACTCATTAAAACCATGCCAAGCCTTAAGGATGAATTTCTATAATAAAATGTGGTATCCTGTAACAAAACAAGAAAAACCTCTGCTCCTATTTTTGAAACAGAAGGAATTTTGAGCAAAAGAGACTGTTCTAATGAACTCTAAGAGCCAGTGTGGTCTTAATGCATACATTTGTTAGGAGATGATTACCGGAATTTGTCAGTGTTTAGCTGAAAGGACTAAATTTTTAACTAACTATATTTTAGCTCTTATAAAAATACTCAAAACTGAATTGTGATGGATCATAAGTATTCATTGGCTAAGTTTTTTTCTGTCTCTTGAGCTAACAGTGCCCAAGTCTTAGCTTTTTCGTTAACTTATACATGGTGAGCTTTGTGAAGGATTTGAGCTTTCTCACTGTGTTTGTAGTCTCTCATGGAAAGAAGAGGGAGAAAACCAGCTAGTGTGTAATCTGTGACTCAGCTGATTCATCCCTGGCATTCTCAGAAACATGGTCTGAAATTTATTCCTTTACAATTGGCTTTATGGAGACTTAGTCCCAGAAAACATGTTCCCATTAAGACTGCCATTTGCCCAGGAATATATCATTGCCGTATCTTCATTCTTCCATCGGTAATCAGCTGTGCCTTTACCACATTCCTACCCATACTGTAACCTATTCTGAGGGCTTTGAATAAATCAACTTTCCACTCCGTCATCACCTTTCAAAACAAATTTAAAGGTTTCTTGGTTGTGACATGGATTTCCCAGTTAGCACATTCCTGAGACCTCATTAGAATAATTGTATACATGTTCCAAACAAGATTTCAGGTGTTCATCCACTGATAGCTTCTACCCCACCTTTTGCTTTTCCTGTAATCAGGTCTTTATTCAAACCAACGACTTCTGCTTTGTCCTATTTAAATCTTTACCTTCTCATGAACTAAATTAATTCTGATCTCTTCTCCTGCCTTTGAATTTGTTACTTGACACCTTTTCTCAATTTCCACTAAGTCTCTGATGCAGATATACCTTTAAAGGTAGGAAAAAATGTTCCTCAATGGCACATAGCAACAAATTATCAGAATGGAAATTTGCTGGAAATTTGCTCATGTCTGCTTGTATATATTAGTCCTTCTCAACAAGTACTCCACAGTACTGACTTCCTTTCCTTGAGTTTTTTGTTCTGACACATTGCTCATCCTGTTTTATGGAAAATAGTTAAAAGAGAGATTGTCTGCTGTCATAGAACCAATGTAAGTATTTGTAAATATTTGTTAATATTTCTTTTTCTATGTCCACTGGTTTTAATTTTGGACTTTATTGATCATTTTGTCAAAAAGAAATGGGGGGGAAAAGGTGCTGCACTAAAAAGTAATCAGACCAAATGAAAATTCTGTCAGTATTTGATACAAGTGTATATTCCAGGTTACAAAGTAAAGCAAAGTTCATTTTCCCTTTCAGTGATGGCTAACTATTATCCTTCCTGATACTTCTTTAAAGCAAAAGTTTGCAAGAGGTGACCGTGATTCTATGACACTGTCACTAACATGGCTGGTATATTGGTATTATTGGTATATCCACCCTGCAGTTGGAAGGAGAAGAGTTAGGTTTTCTGGCACATGCATGAATCCCCACTTTTACTTTGTGTATTACATTGCAATTGTTCTGTGCACTGCTGGGAAAGAAGAAAAAGGTAAACTGTACCATTAAGCTACGATTCTTGAGGACTGAATGAGCACTGATGGCATGATTACATTACAAAAATTAAGTACTGTGTTAGAACCTGAGACTGCTGCTGAATATGTTGGCGTAGCAGCAGCACAGCACAATGTAACACCAATGGTGGTGGCAGAGTATCTATACCAGCATGTCACACCACATACTTTTTGAGATGTGCTAATAAGCTCTATCCGTGGAAGGATCTATGCTAGCATGGCTTTCTTGCTGACAGGCCTGGCCTAGCTTCCAGGATGCTCTGTAGAAGAGACATTGTAGCAAACCTTAACAATGTTATTAGACAGCAGTTGCAGCAATCATAACTGATGGTACACCATACTTCTGAACTGTCTTACATTAATCTTTTACATTTTTTACAATTATAACTAAAATATCATATACCAAACAGTACTTCAGAAGGTAATATTTCTCCATTCTTGCCACAACTTCATTCAGGCAATTGCATTTTATTTTATTTTTTTCCCTATAGGGTTCTTCTTAATGGAAACAACAGTTGCATTGCATTTTGTGATTATCCTGTTTTAGCAGCCATGCCCTAATAATGCTCTCTAAACAAGAGACAAGAAAAGGCATGTCAACTTAAATACTTTTGGATAGTTTAGGTGGAAGGTGTGTGTTGAGCAGCTTAGCTTTTTCAAGACTGAGATATGTGTGGTTATATATTTAACTAGGGGCTTCCTTTTAAAAACATTAATGTTGGAAATTGAAGCCATGTTTAATAATGTGAAATGCTCTGCAACAATACTAGTTTTGGAGCATTACCTCCATACTGGCTTCACTGCTCATTCCCACCTCTTTGTGTTGCTCTTTCTTTACAAGTTCTGTCATGCATTGCCAACAGTGTCTGATAAATTATCTAAAGAAAATTTAACGGTTACAAAAAAGACAGGTTTTTATTTTTAATTTTGTTCCTTTTTTCTTTTTTCTTGTGCTATTTTTCTCTAATCAGACTCATACCCAGATATACAAATAACTGTGCTGTCTGGCATAGTGGTGATGTGCAGTGCATAGATGGCAAAAACGCTCAAGAAGAATGGGAGTGTTATAAATCAGTTTTGCTCCTGAATTGCTTGCTGAAATCACAGCATATGGGAAATTTTCAGACTTAAATCTCTGGATTTAGGTGGCTGAATCCATTTTGGTACCCTCATTTTCTGTATCCAACCTGAGCATATTTCCCATACAATCACAAGGATGTTCTGTGTTATATAGAATGGTGATGTATCTAGCATCTGTGGTCATATAGACCATATTATAACTACCTATGGTAGGCTAAGAAAAAAACAAAAAACCAGCCCTCCCACCCCCCCCAAAAAGAAAAAAGAACAAAAAAAAACCGCAAAAGAAATAGTGTTAATCATTCAGACATTACTGATTTTCACTCTCCCTATGAGACCACTGAAGTTGATAGGAATCTTAGACTATTTCTATTCTTGGATGTTCCAAAGGGGAAAAGGATGTTGATTACTGGGGCTAAGGTGAAAACTGGAGGGGTGAACTCACATGAAAATAAGATATTTTGAATATAAATTATGAAAGCTGATGATAATAGATAAATTTATTGAAAGGAAGAAACTCTAAACACTTCAGCTTTTTTTTTTATTTATTTTTTATTTTACTTTAATGAGTTTGAAATTCTCTCCTACCTTTTAGAAGCCTCCATTGTACAGATATAGGGTAAAGGTGAAAAAAATTTAGGCACTGTGGCACAGTGGCACTTTCAATTTGTTTAGCATTCAGTTCAATTTTTCCTCTGTGTCAATCAAAGACAAAGAGACTTGGAAGCTGATGGAAGTGGAGAAGTACTTGCTGGCATTAGGCATTTTTTTTGCTGTTCATATGGTGTTGCTCAGTGAAGTGATTCACTTTTAATGGATTGCTTTGTTGGGGAGACCGAGGGAAAAGTAAAAATGAGTAAGAAGAGTTTGTGTTATACTCATCCCAGTGACTTCACCTGTAATACTCATTGACAGATCTTCAGCTGTTATAAATTGCAATAATTACATATAAATCAAATCAGTAATGTTTAATTATATCATCATAGTATCTTATCCTATTATTATAATTGTTAATTTGGGGGACTTCATAAATATGTACTATGAAGGATATCAGTACATGATACCTACAGTGCCTTACAATGAAACCATTTAGATGAATTAGGAAATTTTAAATTCTGGGGATTATGAGTGAATAGAACAAATTGTTATGAGTGCTTTTCTGGACAAATACTCTGATTTATCACTTTAGATAGCATTTACATTGCTGTAATTAGGTTCTGATCTTCTGGAGACTTAATGACCACCTTTAACTTCCATTTTTCCTGTGTGGACCAGGGCTGCTGGTCTGGTGATACCAACCAACAGCATACCTTATGTGTAGCTTGCTGCCAGGGAGTTGAATAAACCTGGCCTGGCACCAAGAAACTGGTTTTGTGTGGACAGAAAGTTTATTCTGCACATGGATTAGTCCTGGGCTGGTCACAACTGAATTGTCTGGGTAGTATGCATCTAAGGGGTGGCTCACAAACCTTCCCAAAATTCAAGCACCTTCCCAGGTATTTTAACTGAAGTATTTCAACCAGTGACTCTTCCCATCCTTTTCATCCACAGGGTATATACCCATCTTTGTCCTATCTTGCCATAGTTATGGCTTATTATTGTCCAATTAAAGTAGAATCTCCTACCTTTAAGTTACTCCCTATCATGCCTATCTCTGAATTTTATCTATCTTTGTCTATATAAAGAAGTACTATAGACATTAGACTGCCTAAATAATAGACGTTAGGCCTAAATGCCTAATATGCTGTGTAGCATATTTTCTGAATGCTCCGATATCAGGTTAAATACAGTATCTATTTCATGAGCCAACTAAACAGAAGCTCTGGGTGAGCTAAAAGTTCAAACTAATCACATTGACATGTAACACTGCGTACGCTTATTTTAGTCAACATAATAGTAGCCTGCACTTAGAGGACTGCAGCATAATGCGCAGCCATGGTCTTGTTAAAAAGAATAATAAATCCTTTAATTCTCATTAACTGCCTCTCAGGCAAGGGAAAGGTATACACATTGTTATGTGTAATTATTTTGTGTACATTATATATATATATATATAGTGAGCATCACAGTGTATGTTTTCAAGTCAGCAGAAGATTTTTTAATACTTGTTTGGACTGTAAAGCTGCTAGATGTGATTAAAGTACAGATGGTAATTTGGGAAACTTAAAGGAAGATCTAATTACTGAGTTTTGAAAAATTGTGACACTGCCCCTTTTTCCTTTTCAGCAGTAGGACTGAGACATAGAATGCCTTATTTATCTTATTTCTGCTTTATTTATCCAGTTTCTACTTTGATAGCAATCCTGTCCTTAAGTGTTTTCTCTCATTGTCTCAATTCAAGCTTATTTTCAGTCACCAGAAAATATTTTTTGCCTTATTTGTCTTTCTCATGAAAAAATGCAGTTTCTTTTAAAATAAAAATTAAAAAAGAATTTTTAATCCTTTTTTTGAAAAAGAGTTGGAATCTTCCGTGGAAATCAACCACATGGTACTAAATAATTTCAGCTAAAAATTTGCTGTGTCTTGACCATGATAAGATATAAAAACACATAAATGAAGGGCAATATCTCATTCAACAGACAACATACAAATACATATTTTTTATTTTTTTTGGGGTACTTTTCTCATCTTCTTTTCCAATCACAGAATACATCCTTTCACGAGCATTATTTTTCTTTTATTTTTTACTGGGTTTTGTGATTAAATCAATGTCATCTGGAGAACATAGAGCTTTACATCTCTTGTTTTTTCTAAGGTGCAAAAGCTTCCTTGCTTCATTCAGTTTTCTTAACTGAATTGTTGAAGTTCAGATATTCATAAGTGGCATTTCACACCCTTTTTTTTTTTTGTTTAAGCTCTACTATCAGCAAGTTTAATTTATGGTTTTCAATATGCATTTATTTTCCTTTTTGACAATTAGATCACTGTATGTCAGCATTGGCTTCATCTTGGTTGCTACTGGGAACATTTTAATAGATGAAGGAAAGGTCATCATTCAGCAAATGTTTACCATTAAAGAGATGTATTCAACAGACATCTCAGTTTAGTAACATCTCAGTATAGTGATGTGCCTTTTATAGACAGAAGAAACAGAACATTTGAAAAATCTATGAGAACTTCAGCTTCTATTTGGAACATATCATTCTGATCATGTAGAAAAATGGATACTTGAATAAATTTGCTTAAAAGTTTTGACTTGTAAAAATACAGTATTTTCAGAAGTTAACATTTATAATCAAAATATTTCCCTTGTTTTCCTACAAACTAAAGCGCACCCCACAATGTAGAGTTTTCTCTTCTTTGAGAAGGTGCCGGAAGCTTCCCTCTTGCCTAATAGAGCCAATGCCATCTGCCTTTAAGTCGGACTCGCCACTAGTCAAGGTAGAGCCCATCAGTGATGGTGGTAGTACCTCCATAATAATGTTGAAGAACAAGGGAAAAAATGTGTGCAGAACAGCAGGAGCAGATAGAGGAGTGAGAATATGTGAGAGAAACTGCTCTGCAGACAGCAAGATCGGTGCAGGTGTGGAGAAGGTGCTCCAGGCACTGGAGCAGAGATTCCCATTCAGCCCATGGAGGTCCATGGAGGAGCAGGCCGCCACCTGCTGCCCATGGAGGAACCCACACTAGAGCAGGGGGATGCTTGAAGAAGGCTGTGACCCCTTGGGAATTCCACACTGGATCGGGTTCCTGGAGAGAGGAGCCCACACTGGAGCAGGTTTGCTGGCAGGACTGATTACCCCATGGGGGACCCACTCTGGAGAAGACCCATGCTGGAACAGACTTGTTCCTGAAAGATGCACCTCATGGAAGGGATCTACACTGGAGCAGTTCTTGAAGAACTGTAGTCTATGGGAAGAATCATGTTGAAGAGGTTCCTGGAGGACTGTTTCCTGTGGGAGTGACTTCAGGCTGGAGGAAGGGAAGAGTGTGAGCAGTCCTCCACCGGAGGGGGAAGGAGTGTCAAAGACAATGTGTGAGATGATAAACTGACCTCAGCCTCCCTTTCCATTTCCCCCTGCACCACTGGGGGTGAGGAGGGAGAGAAAAACAGGAATAATGTTGAGACAAGTAGAAGGGAGAAGTGGGAGAAAGGTGTTGTAGTTTTTATTTTCATTACTTTGCTCTGGTGAGAAAATTAAACTAATTTCCTCAAGTTTAGTCTGCTTTGCCCATGACAATAATTTCTGAGTGATCTCTCCCTGCCCTTACCTCCACACATGAGCCTTTTTCAATGTTTTTTTCCCCCTGTTCACTTGAGGAGGGGAGTGACAGAGTAGCTCCAGTGGGTAACTTGCATCCAGCCAGGGTTAACCCACCACAGGTTAATAAAATCAAAATAAAATAATAAATAATAAAATCTAATTTTAACACAATTTTTGTCAATCTTTATCACTATTTTCTACAAAACTAAATTCTTTTTTAAATTAGGCTTCACAAAAATATTGTGTCCCTTTCTCATAACACTGAAAAGATATTTGCATTGATAGCTGACATTCTGCTGTCTGGGGACTTAGTTCAGCAATATGACAATTTGGTACTTTTGAAGCTAATACAGCAATAGAGAAAAATGTGACAAGCAAGATGGAAAATACTGATTATAGTAGAAAGTTAATTTGAAAACTAAGAGCCATGATACTGGTTTTTAATGGCTTTAGAAGAACAGGTTTTGGTTCAGAGAGGAAGCTTTGAATGATTTATTGAGTGTTATTCATATTACTGTCTTGCGAAAACAAAATGGTCATTTATGTACAATACTTTCCCTCAAGAAGCACTATACAAAAGGTTTTGTTACCTCAGACAAATGAACTTTTTTCTGTGTTTTGTGAAAAAGTGAAAAAAAAAAATATTGCTAGGTATTGACAAACTAATACAATCATCTATTTTAGAAGAACTGTAGAAAGATAACGACAACAGAAAAGTCACTATTGGGTTCAGATGAACAATTGAAACATTATAGAAAATAAACATTAAGACACTGAAAGGTTTTATTGTAAGGGGTACAAAAGACTTTTAAGATTCAAAGATATTGTCCTAGCTAAATTAATCTAAAAATATTGGTACTTAGTAAAAAAATACTTTAATTGCACATGCTTGAAAAGCTTGTATTTTCAGTGCAGAAGCACATTTTGTGAGACTGTACTTCTCTACAAAATGTTTGGAAAGAATTGTAGACTGGTTTGGGTTGGAAGGGACCTTTAAGGATGATCTAGGCCAACCCCTTGCAATGAGCAGGGACATTTTCAACTAGATCAGGTTGCTCAGCTCCTCATCCAAGATGGTCTAGAATGTTTCCAGAGATGGAGCATCTATCATCTCTCTTGGCAACACGGTCCAATATCTCACCATCCTAACTGTAAAAGATTTCTTCCCTACATCTTGTCTAAATCTCCTCTTTTTGTTTAAAACCATCACCCCACATCCTAAAGAAAGATGTTTTTTATCTGATGAAGAGATAAATTTGCAAGTGCTTAAGAGTTTCTTCACACTGTGCTTAACTGTCTGAATTGTTGCCATATTAACTGTAAGAAGCATTTAATTCAATAGTGCGTTTCCATGCTCCTAGCTTCAAAATCTGACTCGGGAGAGTTGGAACATATAAACTCATTTCCCTAGCATTTTTTCACTTTAAGGTTACAAACAGTCAAATCAGTTACTCATGTTATTTATAAAGGGCACTACACTGAAGCTGCCGTTTCTTCATTTTGAGAAGTGTTCACATTGTAGTCAGAAATTAAGTTTACTACTTCTATATTCCATGTCCCTGTAATTCAGGCACTGCAACACATGCAGTCACAACACAGGAAACTACATGAAGTTTATCAGCATGTTTTCATGACAACAAATCCCCAGAATGAGGTGGCCTGAGAGTTTCTTATGAAATCACATGTTCAAATTAAAATTAATGAACTAAACTCATTTAGAACTTCAAATTATTTTATTTCAGTAAAATTTCAAATCTGCATATTCTATAACAATGCATTACTAGTTCTTAATGTGCAAAGATCATTCTTTCTTGGAGACAAAGTGTCTGTCTTTGGATATAGTCATTAAAGAAGCATGATTCTATGTATGTCTTTCCTACTGCAGTTTCAGGTGACAAGAGCAATTAAAAAAAAAAAAGTCAAACCAAACCCAACTGTCGTGGTTTAAACCCAGCCAGACAGCTCGTTCACTCACTCCCCCCCTTCTTTTCCTCCCCCTACTCCCGGAGGGACGGAGGGGAGAATTGAAATGAATGCAACTCCCACGGGTTGAAATAAGAACAGTTTAGTAACTAAGGTATAACACAAATCACTACTGCTACCACTAATGACAACAATGATAAAGGAAATAACAAGAGAAGAGAATACAACACCTCACCACCAGCTGACTAATAACTCGCCCCCCAAGCCCAACCAAGCACCGACTGATACCTCCTCCAACCCCGCAGTCTACCAGTCCTTCTGGGTAACTCCCAGTTACATCCTGGGCATGACGTGCTGTGGTATGGAATACCTCTTTTGTCAATTTGGGTCAGGTGTCCTGTCTCTGCTTCCTGCTGGCTTCCCCTCCTCCCTGGCAGAGCATGAGGCTCACAGAGTCCTTGGCCAGACCAAAACATCGGTGTTATCAGCTCTGTTCACAGACCGAAAGTCAAAACGCAGCACTGCACCAGCTACCAAGAAGGAGAAAAATGACTGCTACTGCTGACCCCAGGACACCCAACCAAAACAAAAAAAAAAAAACATATCTCAAAGAATATTAGGATTGCAAAGTGAAGCAATTGAATATTAGTAAATACAAAAATTCACACATGCCACCCTTTGCATATCCGTAATGACACACACTCCAATAACATATTCCAGTAACACTTTCACAGCCTTCACTTCCCACAGGACTTCCAAGCTACAGCAGACCATATTCATTAGAGCTCCCTTCATTCCAGTCCATTAAAATAGGAAACAAGGATAATCCCTGCAGACATTAGCAGCTGGTGTCCAAGCAGCCCAGACTGGGATGTGTACTGAATTCTCACTAGCAATCTCCAGTATTAGTGTAATTAGAGCTTACACTGCAAGCATAGAAATACAGACTGATTCTTTCATGCAAATGGCAGGCAGAACAAACTTGTAAAAGTCCTCCTGAGCACCTGCACATTGGTCAGTTTAAGTGGCTTTGTGAAGTTAATAAATGTGGAGTCATATAGCAAACCCTGATAGATATCTAATGTATAAGGAAACTCGAAACTTTCTGAGGACGTGTATCAACATAAGTGTAGAAATGTATGAATGTACGTTTAGGCATCTTTTAGAAGAAATGAAAATGTCAAGCCTCTAGGATCAGTAAGCAAGCCTACTTTTTGCAGACTTCAAATGCCATTGAGAAAGTCTCACTGTTTCCAATCACGTGTGTGAGATCTATTTATTGATAGATAGGAACAAAACAATGCATTTCTTCCAATCTTGTTTGGAAAGAATGAATATATTGTCTGAAAATTAAAAAAGATAATCAATCTTATGTGCTGGAAAAAGAAAATGTCAACTGAAGTGCTTTATGTTTTGCATAGTTATAATCATCTGAAAACAAGAGTTTGTAATGGAAAGTGTCAAATAATCTTAACTGCCTTTAAAACATTATTATTGAACTGCCTATAAAAAATGCCTACTATTATTATGGGAGAACACATAGCTCTTTTTAAAAGTAGCATTGGTTTGGAAGACTGAAAACAAAAGAATGAGCACTTAAAGTGAATAGACCTATGATTTTAATCCATTTTATTATATATTTTATATGAATATGTATATACAGATCCTTGAAGCATTAATTCAAAGCTATTCTACAATCAACAGATGAAAAATATGCAGGAGATACAAAGCTGAATTCTGACCACCTCCACAGTCTCAGTTTATCAAGCACATGCCATCTAATTTCAGGCAAGTCTGAGAAAACCCCAGTCTCCATTAAATGTTTGTACAGTAGGAAAAGAAGATACCTGAGCAGATAGAAATATCTTATAACCATGGAGAAAAGGTGGAAAACATGAGATAATTTTTGAAGGATTGTATTATATTCCTTGTGGCACACAGCCAAAGAAGGGTGGCTTATATGGAAGTCTACTACCATGAAGAGATGGGAAACTGAAAATTAGAGCTACTGGCCTAGAAGAGACAATCCTGGCAAGTTGCGTTGGCAGCTGAAAATGTGGATAGCAACATCTGAGTGGGATCATACCAGACTGTCCGATGTGAGAGACAAATCCAGTTACTCAGTACTCTAATAAGGTAGAAGCATATCATTGGAAAGGGAGTCTTGTTGAAATGCTCTCTAATACAAAAAGCCTCACTGACATGGATGATCTACACTGCACATCCCTTATAAGATAGTACCTGGTAATATGTCAATCTATCTTCTGTAAATTAATTATTTAATTTCGTAAAATATGGCTGAAATTTAATTTTGTAGAGTCACTGTAAGTTGTATGAAATGTCCTAATCAAACTGATTTTTAACCATGTCAGTTATGCGTTTTATTGATGTGGCATCATATTAGTTAACACTAATTATTTCAAATGAATACTGGTAATTTCATTCTTCCATAGCTAAGTGTATTTTTTTATAGCCATGAATATGCACGGCTGTTACTTTTTGCTGACAATTTCAATATTAATGGGTTCCATACATTAACAACTGATTTTCATCTAAGTGCTGAAATGCAGCACTTAATGCACTGTGCACAAATACATAGATAGTAATTTGTTGAAAGCCAAGCACCATATATTCCAGGTCTTTATATGCATTTTTGCAGCGCTGTATCATTTGTATCTATATAGACACGTACACATACATTTAAAACTTAAGCAACAGCATTTTTATTAGAAATATGAATTCTCTTATTATTATCCAATAGAATTAAAAATAAACTTTACAAGCTGTAAGGTAACATCAGGAAACTTAGTATAGCACATTTTTTCTGCAGTGAAAACCTAAATTTTATAAACAGATAGGATTTCTATAAAGAACTCTGTGGCTGGCAAAATCTTGGAGCAGATTCTCCTGGAAGGCATGTTAAGGCACATGAAAATCAACAACGTGCTTGGTGACAGCCATCATGGCTTCACTGAGGGGTGTCGTGGTTTAAACCCAGTCAGGTAACTTGTTCACTCACTCCCAGTGAGTGGTGCCGAGCTGACAACAATCGAGGTCCGTTTCCCCCCCCACCGGGGTTCTCCCCCACTCCCGGAGGAATGGGGAGGAGGATCGAAAGAGTGCAACTCCCACGGGTTGAGACAAGAACAGTCCAGCAACCAATGTACACAAATCACCACCGCTACTATCAACTACAACAATGATAAGGGAAAATAACAAGGGAAGAGAATACGATACCACCGGCCAAGAAAACGAGTTCCACCCGGAAGCCCCGTGTCCTTCCGGGTAACTCCCAGTCACCCCCCACCCCGGCCATGACGTGCTGTGGTATGGAATACCTCCCTGGCTAGCCCGAGTCAGGCGCCCCATCTCTGCTTCCTCCCGGCTTCCCCTCCTGGCAGAGCATGAGCCTCACAAAGTCCTTGGTCAGGGTAAACATCACTTAGCAACAACTGAAAACATCGGCTTCACCAACACTGTTCTCAGGCTGGAAGTCAAAACACAGCACTGCACAAGCTAGCACAAAGGGAAAAAAAAAAAAAAAAACATGACTGCTACTGCTGAACCCAGGACAGGGGAAATCCTGCCTGACTAATTTGGTGGCCTTCTATGATGGGGCTACAGAACTGATGGACAGGGGTAGAGCACTTGATGTCATCTACCTGGACTTGTGTAAAGCGTTTGACACTGTCCCACAAAACATCCTTGTATCTAAATTGGAGCGACATCAATTTGATGGATGGACCACTCGATGGATAAAGAACTGGCTGGACGGGCGCATGCAAAGAGTTGTGGTCAATGGCTCAATGTCTGGCTGGAGACCAGTAACGAGTGGTGTCCCTCAGGGATCAGTGTTGGGACCGGTCTTGTTCAACATCTTCGTCACTGACCTGGACAGTGGGATTGAGTGCGCCCTCAGCAAGTTTGCCAATGACACCAAGCTGTGTGGTTCGGTTGATACGCTGGAGGGAAGGAATGCCATCCAGAGGGACCTCGACATGCTTGTGAGGTGGGCTGATGCCAACCTCATGAAGTTTAACCATGCCAAGTGCAATTTCCTACAAGGTCCTGGGTCGGAGCAATCCCAGGCACAGCTACAGGTTGGGCAGAGAAGAGATTCAGAGCAGCCCTGCAGAGAAGGACTTGGGGTGTTGGTTGATGAGAGAATGAACATGGGCTGGCAGTGTGTGCTTGCAGCCCAGAAAGCCAACCGTATCCTGGGCTGCATCAAAAGGAGCATGACCAGCAGGTCGAAGGAGGTGATCCTGCCCCTTTCCTCTGCTCTTGTGAGACCTCACCTGGAGTATTGTGTGCATTTCTGGTGTCCTCAACATAAAAAGGACATGGAACTGTTGGAATAAGTCCATAAAAAGGCCATGAGGATGATCAGGGGACTGGAGAACCTCCCATATGAAGATAGGCTGAGAAAGTTGGGGCTGTTCAGCCTGGAGAAGAGAAGGCTGCATGGAGACCTCAGAGCAACCTTCCAGTATCTGAAGGGGGCCTATAGGGATTCTGGGGAGGGACTCTTCATTAGGGACTGTAGGGATAGCACAAGGGGTAACAGGTTAAAACTTAAACAGGGGAAGTTTAGATTGGATATAAGGAGGAAATTCTTTCCTGTTAGGGTTGTGAGGCACTGGAATAGGTTGCGCAGGGAGGTTGTGAATGCTCCATGCCTGGCCATGATCAACCCATTCAAGATCAGGTTGGATGAGGCCTTGGGTGATGTGGTTTAGTGTGAGGTGTCCCTGCCCATGGCAGGTGGGTTGGAACTTGATGATCTTAAGGCCCTTTCCAACCCTAACTATTCTATGATTCTATGATTCTGTTTTCTTTTCTTATTCACAATTTCTATTAAAGTCACTAAAATTAAAAAAAAAAAGAAAAAGAAAGTTAAAAGATTAGACAAAAAACTGATTATAATTGAATGCAAGCTGAAGGAGTTGGGCTTGTTCAGCCTGGAGAAGAGAAGGCCCTGGGAAGACCTTATAGCAGCCTTCCAGTACCTAAAGGCGGCTGCAAGAAATCTGGAGAGACACTTTTTACAAGGACATGTAGTGACAAGACAAGAGGGAATGGCTTTAAAATGAAAGAGAGGAGGTTTAGATTAGACATTAGGAAGAAATTCTTATCTATGAGGGTAGTGAGACCCTGGAACATGTTGCCCAGAGAAGCTGGGTCTGCCCCATTCTTGGAAGAGTTTAAGGCCAGGTGGGACAAGGCTTTGAGCAACCTGGTCTAGTGGAAGTTGTCCCTGCCCATGGCAGAGGGGTTGGAACTAGTGATCACTAAAGTCCCTTTCAACCCTAACCATTGTATGATTCTATGACTGTACTACTGTGTTGCTCCTATTCAGCATAAAGTAGCTTGCACTTTTTATTCTCTTTTGTAACATCTTTAGTCAAACTACTACAAAATAATTCTGAGTTTAACTTACATAAACACAAGCAGATATACTAACTACTGAAGATTTAGTAATCAATTTTTGCGACACTACGTTATGGTCATGAATCCTGAACAATGTAAATCTGCCAAAAACAGTAACGATTTTTTGATACAGAAAGATGTTAACAGATACATTTTTTGTCAAGAGACACTGGGAGTCAGAAATACTTGGAAAAGTATTCATATTCCCTTTAAAGTATTTTAAATTGCCAAATAAAGTGGAAAAATATGTTTCATTATGCATAAATACCAGACAGATACAAAGGCAGACCCTGTTTGAAAAGTTGGTCTTTGTACTTTTGTATGTGTTAATCTTGTTTCAAAAGTGGTAATCCTTTTAGTCAACACTCCTGTTCACCATGGCCTTTTTATTATACTAATGATAAATCATAGCACTGTGAACATCAAACAAAATTTTTACATTCTGCCCCATCACGATTAGAATTAAAAAATTGTAACTTTTGTGTGTTCTGTTTTTGTGGTATGCTGCATCTTTTATCTTGATATAAAAAGGAATGAGGTTTATAGTGGTTTAGTATTTGCAACTCTTGAGGGTTTTTTTAGTTATATATTTTTAGTTATGTAAGTATGTAACTAAAATGCATATATTAGTTATATAAAATATATATTTTTTTAGGGTATTTTTTTAGTTATATATATATATATATATGTATTTAGAAATATCTTAGGTGTGCCCTACTATAAACAAACAATGGATTTTTTTTAGCAATGGATTTAAAACATTTATTCTTAGTGTAGTGTCGTGGTTTAAATCCTGTCGGCAAGTCAGCCACACAGCCCACTCCCTCACTCCCCTCACCTTCTTCCCCACCCTGCTCCCAGAGGGGCGGGGAAGAGAATCAAAAGAATGTTGAAAGTTAACTCCCATGGGCTGAGAAAAGATCAGTCCAGTAACTAAGGTACAACACACACCACTACTGCTACCACCAATAATGATAATAAGGGAAATAACAAGGAAAGAGAATACAATAACACCCTTTGATACCAAGCCCAGCTGAGCAGTGCACTAGCCCTTCTGGCTAACGCTCAGTTTCATCCTGGGCATGACATGTTGTGGTATGGAATACCTCTTTGGCCAGTTTGGGTCAGGTGTCCTGTCTCTTCTTCCTCCCAGCTTTCCCTCCTCCCTGGCAGAGCATGAGACTCACGAAGTCCTTGGTCAGACTAAACATTTGAGCAGTAACTAAAAACATTGGTGTTATCAACACTGCTCTCAGGCTGAAAGTCAAAAATACAGTGCTGCACCAGCTACTAAGAAGGAGAAAAAATGACTGCTACTGCTGAACCCAGGACATGTAGTCACATTTTTTTTCTTAAAACACAATCCCTCTCTTTTGGGCACTGAATTAACAAGAGGACCAGATTGCCAGGGGAGTGGGAAAGAAGCACTTAAATATCTTCAAAACTAGGAGCTACTCATATTAACTGGTTACTCATGTTAGCTAGGAAAATTAACAGACTTCTAGGAAGTACAGGGGAAAAGACTGGATTTTCTTGAGGCAGAGTTTGATCATGTTTCTGAAGAAATCCTATGGCATGAGGACATGAGAAAGAGCTCAATGAATCAACAAATCCCTGTAAGTCCTATGATAACTTATGAAAGACTATGTAAGTTTTGTTAAAGCAGCTAAAAACTGATCTGGAGAAGAAGAGGACTGTAGGTTTCTGAACAAGTTCAAATCCTGTCATTTTCAGATATGCATCTATGCTAATTATTAGAGAGTTCTTCAAACTTCTGCTTACATCAGTGTCAAATCTACTTAGTTTAGAAGAAATGCAGGCCTGGTGTGTTTAGTGGAAGAAATACTGGGGAAGGCCATGGAGACCTATTGACTGACCAATATCTGCTATGAATATTTATGAACCAAACCATCAAGATGCATTTGCTAAGCAATTATTGACTTATTTACTCAGAATTTAGGATAAAGGGCTTAATAGATTGAAAGGAAATGCTTTTACTTCTGTTAATCCCCTTTAGTGGAAGCCACTGAGCTTTGCTATTGCCTTTCCATGGCAGCAAACCCCAACTCTCTTAAGTGCCTCTGATGCATAATATTACAAAGGTGTAAATAAATAAATATGCATTTATATAAGACTTCAGTTACTAACTGCATTGATTGCTATGCTGAATTCCCTTTGACTCAGTTATGTACCCAGAAAGAATGACTTCCTTATTCAACTTTAGAATATTTATTTACTCTTACATGCAAATGTTTCAAAACGAAGTGCAAAGTGCACTGTACTATTAAAACAAGCATAAACGAAACCATATTGGGTTTAATGAGTTTAAAAGGCATTTTGTGAGGATTCAGGCAATCATTCATAATACCAAACCTGGAGAAAATCAACTTATTGAGTTTAATGACCTATTAATAAATTGCAAAGAAAAAAAAATATGTAAGATTAGTCATAGCTAATTTTGGTTTTAAAATGTGTTTTAGTTTCAGATTCTGCATTGAAGATGTTACTGCTTCTATGTTTTTTGTTGTTGTGTTTTTTTTTTTTTCCAAGGAGGATTTCACCATTTTGTGGCTTTAACACCCCGGAGCAGAGGACTTCAAAACTTTTATATCTGTGTGCTATCACTGTGCTTAGGCTTTAGAGCTAATGCAGCTCCCAATTCTTAATGGAAGAGGAACAAAATGTGCATTGGAGTCCCTGCTGGGCAAGTCAGCAAAAGTTAAAGGCATCTGAAATTCTAAGTAGCTATGAAAAGCGATTGCAAGTTAAGTGCCTGCTGTTTTCTCTTAAACCACTGCAATAATGTATAAATTAAGCTGTATAAGAAAGAGAAAACTGTTAAGAAGCAGTTTGGGTTCTCTGTATGTGAAGATAAATCACTAAGCCCTACTGGATAATTTTATATGGAGAGAGACACCAATGAAGATTTCAATTATTTCTAGTGTTAACTTATTAAAGGATAGTTTGGCCTATAATTCTTTATCTGATGAAAATGTACATATCATTTTTAAATAGTATATATTAGAGGAAAACCACTGACATACAGAGCTGCTTTCTATCTTTTCTACAAGAAGGACACAGAGGATTGCACTAGCATACATCAGAGTCTTAAACTGATCACTTTAATTCATTGTTTTGAAAGACCTGAGGGAGTCCCAATATAAGCTGAAGAGAAGTTTTGGCTTTACTTGCTGCTTGCAAGGATAGTCTGGAGGATTGGGATTTTTCCAGCCTTGCTTGACTGACTGATAAATAAAACATCCATTTAAAACTCTCCACAAAAACTATTCTAGTTATATTTTCTTTTCTTTATATGGAGGTAATGTTTCCAGTAACAGATTATATTAATGTTGGCTCTCTCTGTTTCTATGTTACTGTGGTTTATGATGTCTCAGGATTCTTTGTAACTATGTAAATTGGAGCAGAAACACTTCTTCAACAAACCTATTGATTTAACTTCTTTCCTTTCACTTTGATGAAGTTCATTACTATTATTCTCCCTCTGTATGATGTGGGCTGGAATTTTTTTTTGTACAACAGGTAAGGTAGTTTCAGTGAGTTCTAAAAAATCAAAAAAACCAGAATAAATATAAAGACCTCATACCCAGCTGAAGAAAGTAATTTACATAATATTACATTTTTAAACTTGACATTTCACTTGTAATTCCTAACTGCATAACTCATATGTGGATAAATAAATATTACTAAATCTAAATAAATATTGGGAGTAGGAAACTGAAGGAAGGAATATGGTAAAATATAAAGGAGGCAAATTAAAAATACCTCTCACCTCTTCCTAAGAAACATCAAAACCTAGCATTGAATAAAATGAGAAAAAAAGATTGAAAATAGGATTGAAATGACAGATACAAAATTAGAAATAGGAAATGAATGAATTAACATTGGAAAGAGTGATTAAAAAAAATCACGTGTTGCTTTAATAGTCTCACTGTAGAACGTGTATATATTATATATTTGCTCATTTTTTGTTTCATTCTCATTAAGGGCTTGATTTAAAAAATGTAATTTTATTTTCTCCCTGTCATAATTTTTTCTGCCTTTTTTCCTGTCTCAAATCTTTTACAAAATTGCTATAATATTCCCCATTTTGAGATTCTGTATGCGTACAGCAATTTCAACAACAAAGGCAGCTGCTTGGGAACCTTTTCAAGAGGCTAATGCAGACACTTCAGATTACTCGGGTGGGTTTTTAATCAGACGTTCAAACTGAAAATCAATGATAGGAATTAGAACCTGGAATGTTTGACTTTGAGTCCTATCCTACAGCCTTAGTTCCTTTGCGCATCCGTAATTGCAACAGAAAACCTTTTCATAATTCATAAGAGGACATACGTCAGATGTTCTCAACATGCTGTATACTCCATACCGTTAATCTAAAGCAATAATTAGTATAACTAAAGACTTAAAGTAGGTAGAAGTACAAGGATTCTGAAGGATACTATATCATTGAATCCAATAAGCTTCATTTATCCAAATTTAGTCTCCTTTGGGGCATTCAGAAATATTGTGTTTATTATCCATTCCTACTAAGTTTTTCTTCTTATACAACAAAAACTTGGTATGATGGCAGAACAATACATCATCATTTTTCTTTAATCAAGCTGATCATGTTAAAATGCATTTTTTTCATGAATAAATTTTCACATTTCATTGTACAGCTAGTCATATTGATGAAAACCAATACAATTTGATCCCTTTCTCAAAAAACCCTAAAGAAAACTACCAATATTTTCACAAGCATCTCTTGCCTTTTAAGGCTTTCCTTCATCGAGTGTCAGTCTTGCACACTTTCTTAATCTGTTACTGTGGCTGAGAATGCTGAGAATGAATTAATTCTAACCAGAATTAGTCTGGTTAAATTAGGTGGTTAAACTACTGAAAAATAAAATTTTGAGAATGAGATTTTTAAGGGAAATTAAAATGGACATTAGTGGAAATTTTTGCAAAGAAGAAAAATAAATTCCAAAAATACTCAGTGATATTTTTTTTTACAGACCCTTATCCATGTTTAATAGCAGAAATATCTCAGTTGTGACTTAAAAAGAAGAAATCCAGATGCATGGATAACCATTTCTAAAGAACCTCTCTAAACATATGTATCTGTGTTACGCGCAACACCCTGAGACACTCCACTAAAGAAAACAGAATTTTAATCCCTTCTGTAATCGGGATTTCTTATTAATTTCCCTCTGCTTCACCTTCTTCCTATTCTCCACTGAGAATGCCAACATTTCTATCTGGTTCTTCGAGCTCTTCTATTCTTACAAGAATATTGTCTAAGCATTGCACAAGCTTGTAATACTGAAATTGTTGCACAAGCTTACAAGAAGGGTTAGACTTTGGGGAGAAATTCAATTAGAAAGAGATGAGGTTTTACAGTCATTAACCTACACTTCTTCCCTAAACATCAAGTGACACAGTATGAAGTGTTAGATTAATAGCTGGATGATGATCTTACAGGGTTTTTCTAGCCTACATGATTCTGTTATTCTGTGAAGTCTACAGTTAAGATATTATGGCCTCCCAACCATGTGTTAGCACAGTGATTTAATTGATTTCCAAACAGGGACTGAATTCTGTGCAGACATTTGGTCCAGCTCCATGCTTCTCTAAATTTTATTGATCCCCATCTGGTAGAACCAAAGACTATTCTTTAAGAACTAAAGGGTGACTCACCTCTGTCATAAAAGAAAGAGAAGAAGGGGAGAAAATAATTAAAGCATATGAAATGACTGTGAATTGAAAAGGGGCCTTACCAGACATTAAATTGTGTAAAAAATAAAAATAAGTTTTTATAATCTCTTTTTATTTTGCCATATTGATTTTTAAGCTATGTATTTAAACATGCAACACATAAACTATTTGAAGAAGTAGTTTAAGAAGCTCTGAAAGGGAAAAATGTCATTGAGATAGTTTCTGAAAAAGTTAGGAGATATTTAAATGTCTAAGTGTTTGGGTAAGATAAGTAAGAGGAAAATAAATCAGATTTAGCCCAAATCTAAATGCAATCATTCAGTCTATAAATTTCTTTTCAGGTAGTTGATTATAATAATGCAAGTAAATAAGACTGATAGAATCAGGAGCTAAAATGTGTTTGCTGGTGTTTTGACTAATAATTCTGAAAGACATTAGTTTCCAAAAGAATACAAAATATTCTGTTCTGTGGATCTAATCGCCATCTGGCAAAATTATATAAGATTTGCAACATAAAAAAAAATAAATTAAAAGATATAGCTCTTTGTCTCTCAAGCAGAGTGTGTTGAAAATAGAAGTGAATGTGAATCCAGAGATACAGGTGGTTCTAGAAGTCTGCCCTGAGAGCCCTTGGAGGGTGTTGCTGATAAATGCAAGTCAGGGGCAGAGACACGTAGAAATCTTCTGGACTGGGGCTATTTTATTTGGTGGCAGGTAGGGGTGTGTTTCCTATTAACTGGGTACAGTTAACCTAATTGTTTTAAACTGACAAGACTATTTACAAATTTTGCATCCTAGTGACTGTGGCACACATTGCCTTGACTGGTAACAGGGCTACTAATATCAATCAACACTGAACAGCACAACTCTCCATCCCTGGCTTTTTGTTGACAGAAAGGACCTTGTCCTGGGTTCAGCAGTAGCAGTCATGTTTCTCCTCCTTGGTAGCTGGTGCAGTGCAGTGTTTTGACTTTCGGCTCGGGAACAGAGCTGATAGAGATGTTTTGGTTTGGCCAAGGACTTTGTGAGCCTCATGCTCTGCCAGGGAGGAGGGGAAGCCAGGAGGAAGCAGAGACAGGACACCTGACCCAAACTGACCAAAGAGGTATTCCATACCACAGCACGTCATGCCCAGGATGTAACTGGGAGTGAGCCGGAAGGGCTGGGAGACTGCAGGGTTGGAGGAGGTATCGGTCGGAGCTTGGTTGGGCTTGGGGGGCGAGTTATCGGTCAGCGGGTGGTGAGGTGTTGTATTCTGTTCCCTTGTTATTTCCTTTATCATTATTATCATTGGTGGTAGCAGTAGTGATTTGTGTTATACCTTAGTTACTAAACTGTTCTTATCTCAACCCGTGGGAGTTGCATTCTTTTGATTCTCCTCTCCGTTCCTCCGAGAGCAGGGGGAGGGCAAGAAAGGGGGGGAAGTGAGCGAACGAATTACCTGACTGGGTTTAAACCACGACAGACCTTCATGCAATACCAGGTGGACTCAAGCTCTCTCAGGGTAATAAGTACTGTTTCTGCATTTAAGATAATATTGCCCTTGAGTTCTGGGAGGAATGAGACCTAATTAACCTCCATTCACTGTCTCTTTATCTTCTCTCAAGAAGCCACCTGTGTAACTAGAACCTGATTACTTTATACTTTCCCATACAGCAGTAGAGCTTACTCTGGGTAGCACGTTTCTTGACACTGGCATTTATGTGCCTCTCACAGACAAGATGAATTTAGGTGGATTTTCTCATGCATCTGTTTTCACCAAAATACCTTCAAAAGCCTGAGCTGCCAACTGTTAATATGAAAAATTAAGTAGATTGTTCCTAGCTTCTGCTTACAGCTTGGCTGCTCTTACACTGCCCATGGCAGTGGGTATGATGAGGAAATAATTGCTTAATTTATTTGCTTCTGGGTGATGGTGCACATCTGGCACTTTCTTATTTCATTGAAATTATTCTAATTACATTATTTCTTATTTCACTGGTACTTTTCTTATTTCATTTATGCAGTCTTACTACGTATGACAGGAGCTAACTATGCTCAATAAGAAGCATTTGTCGTTTCAGCCACCTCAAGTACGAAGTGGTAGCACAGTCTGGTACAGCTACAGGTAAAACAATTATCAAATAACATGTAATGATACAAACATTTTTGAAAGTGTAATTCTTCTACAGCACACTACTTTGTGAATTGCTCATGATGACTCCAGTATCCTGTCATGCTGCCTGTATTGCTCACTTGGACCATGCACTCAGAAAATATAAGAAATAAACAGGAACTTTCTGGTGCAGTAGACAAATGAAAAGTTTCTTCTGAAGCTTCTGGCACCTGTAAAAGTACTTTTAAAGCACAGTAGCTATGCTTCATGATTTGTGATGTATGAGTTCCCCAAAATTATGAACCCATTATTTTAATATATATCTCCCTATTGATCCCTGCTCTGTCCCTGCCAAGAGACATGTATATCAAAGATGGAGGCTTATCCTGCATGGAAATACATGTTGACTGAAGGTGCAACACATGAAACTATTGATGACTGGTGTAGTGAAGGGCAAAAATGACCTTAAGCTTGGTGCAACTCTGTAAGAATTGTTGACAGAGGCCACAGATGGAGACTGCAAGATATAGCAGAGCAAAGGTAGCAGGCAAAGGTGATCAGAATGACACAGAAATAGAAGTTTGTAAGGATCTGAGAGTTGCATTCAAAAGGAGGATGCAGCACTTGAAAACTTTGTAATATGAACCACCTGAATCTCCTAAGGATCCCAGGAACAGCTGGTGATAAAAGGGTAGTGTGGGGGTACTGGGCACATGCCGGGGTGTTGGGGAGGGGTGGTCTGGAGCCCACATAGAAAGATTCCACCAAAAAGGAATTTAGATCAAACTCACCAAAACCATTTTGAGACAAAAGAAACCGCAGAAAGCAATAAAAAATAACAAGAGGTTTCTCATAATAAAATAATTGTTGCTCAAAGTTGCTAATACATGTTCACATGGAGGCAGAGCTCACAAAAGGAATTGAAAAATTTGATTCAATTTAGACTTCTAAAACAATTAATTAAATTTTGAACTTATTTGAATGGCCAGTTATTAATTTAACAAGGATTAGTACTTATGTAAAAAAAAAAAAAAAAATTAGGAAAACATCATATGTGGTAACTAACTACTGTTTGAAGTGGGAGACAACAGCATGATCCAACAGGGAGTTAAAAATGCCCTGACATAACAATTCTTCTTTGAATAACCAATGCTTTCAAGGTGGGAAAAAAGTTAAGGTTTTATGATTTGCATAAGAAAAGTTTATCTTCAATACAAAAATAAAGGGAAATGAAAAATACAATAGCTGTTTATTCCAAGAACTATGCCACTTCCCCTCCTCAGGACACACCATCAGAATTAAATTTTTTATTAGCCATCAAAAAATTTGTGATTTCTGAAACAGATATCTTACATGAAAGCTAAATCTTGATTCCAAATAATCAGTCTCTCTTTCAGTATGCATGGGTGAAAATGTATTTCTTTGCTAACTAGCAAGTAAGGCATAAAACTAATTAGCTTCCAGCCAAAGTGAATAATTAAGAAACCTTGGTGACAATTAATAACAATTGGTTATAATGAATAATTCCCTAGCTGTATTTCTTACTAATTAAATTTCATGAATAGAATATTAATATATAGCTGAAATAGTGTTCATGTTGCAAATATAGAAGGGGGGTCTGTGTTCTCACTCTTATTAAGGCAATTCATCTGATATGCAGTAGGTATTCTCAGTTTATATTGTCATACAATATAAAAAAGTATTCAATATAGTTATCAAAAAAAGTAAGGTGCAAAAAATATTGTATGAATAGCATGCATCAGTTCTTGAGTGCAAAAGTTCTACTTGCCACTTAATAATGCTACCACAATCCAAATACATTACTTTTTGATTATTTTTTTTCTTTTGAGTATAATCAGATTGTGAAGATGAATGAGAGGAGGTTGGGGGTGAGAGAGAGCTTATTAATTTGTTCCTGGAGAACCATCATATTTCTAGTAGTACCTAGATTTAGCAAAATAGTGGACCATCTGTAAGAGTGTCCTGGGTTCAGCAGTAGCAGTCATGTTTTGTTTCCTTTGTGGTAGCTGGTGCAGTGCTGTGTTTTGACTTCTAGTTTGAGAACAGTGTTGGTGAAGCCGATGTTTTCAGTTGTTGCTAAGTGATGTTTACCCTGACCAAGGACTCTGTGAGGCTCATGCTCTGCCAGGGAGGAGGGGAAGCTGTGAGGAAGCAGAGATGGGGCGCCTGACCCGGGATAACCAGGGAGATATTCCATACCACAGCACGTCATGGCCGGGGTGGGGGGTGACTGGGAGTTACCCGGAAGGACACGGGCTTCCGGGTGGGACTCGTTTTCTTGGCCGGTGGTATTGTATTCTCTTCCCTTGTTATTTTCCCTCATCATTGTTGTAGTTGGTAGTAGCAGTGGTGATTTGTGTTGTACGTTGGTTGCTGGACCGTTCTTGTCCCAACCTGTAGGAGTTGCACTCTTTCAATCCTCCTCCCCGTTCCTTCAGGAGTGGGGAAGGGGAGAGCCCCGGTGGGGGGGGACACGGACCTCGATTGTTGTCAGCTCAGCACCACTCACTGGGAGTGAGTGAACAAGTTATCTGACTGGGTTTAAACCACGACAAAGAGACATACATAATCCCTGGAGACAGAATTCCCTGTTTGAGGCTCTCAGTGATCTGAATTCATAATAGCCAACAGTTCACTGCTGGGGTAAGGGTAAGCCAAACAGTATGCATGTCTGAAATTTTTCCACCCTCTAGAGGAAAAAGACATGTGAAGCGGCAGCTCACTAAATGAGCTGAAATGGAAATGATCTTTGGAAATATTAGCTTAGTCCTATAAGTTGGAGGAAGGAGGTACACAGGCTGAATAATGAAGATGAGGTTCCTGGTTTGCCTTCTAGTCAGCTGTTACTATTGGTTCATGGGTATGGCACTTCATGTTGCAGTTCTGAAGCAAATCTTAAATCTAGTCTTGACTAATTTTAGATTTAGTCACTCCTTCCACCTAACCCCTAATTTAGTTTCCATAGTTTTTTAATGGAACTATTTCTGGATCTCTGTATCTGGCCAGGTTATGATTACTGCCACAAACATAATCCTAATAAAGTTTACTGTGCACCTACCACCCACCACCCAGTAGGATCTTATTACATAAAGAAATGAACATATAACATTTTTCACATGTTGACAAGATCTTAATTGCCTTTTAAGTAATGTTAATGTCCATCAAATAAATACAGATTTCCTGAATTACTTTAAAGGACAGCCACTTGGAAATGTTAAAGCCTTTGTACTGTATTGAATCTTAGGCTAGCATCTGTTTTCAAAAAGGATGACAGGAGAAAATCTCACAGTTAATGGGTACACTTGAAGTAATTATTTTTTGTGGAAAAGCAAGTCAGAGAGTACACAACTAGAATTCAAAGGCTAATGATTTTTCCTGTTTATTCAAAGGAAATGATCTTATTCTAGTCCCTTTGGGGATAGGGGAGGAAGAGGGGAACTGTGAAATAAAGTTGTTTAGAAATGTTTTCTTAAAAAATAATGTTGTATAAGGTTAACGTATTTAAAAAGAACAAACAGAAAACTAAGCAGATTATTTTGTTGTTTCTCTCTGTTCATGCAAGTCAGAAGAAAGAAATAAGAAAATAAAAGTTAAAAGTTTTATTAGACTGACACTATTTGAACATTATTTCCATGGTACACAATAGTATTGCTCTCACTTATACTGGAGACAATGGTAGGTCCTATTCCTTCTAGAGCTGGTTGTCTATAGAGGTCTTGGATTTTCTTGGCAGAAGCATTATCAAAAAGTGGGTTTAATGATAAAAATCCACTCCTCTTTCCCACTTTCATCACAGCTATAGTATTGTTATTGGTATACTCTCTCTTCATCATTCCAGAATTTATTATGCTGTCAACAAAACACATGTGAAGTATATAAGTAAGATTTAGGCCAGAAATTAACTAGTTTTTTGTGCCATAGTCTTTGTGGAAAAAAAAAAAAATCAATTTTTATCCAAGACATAGGAAATACAATCTAGTTTCATTTTTTTACTCTGGAATTATACACATGGTAATTAGGACCACTTACATATAGATATTTACTAGCCAAATTCTAATGATATGCACCAAGGCTCCAATCCTCAAAGATACTTAAATCTCACCTGAAATTACATGTAAGCATTTAAATATCGTTGAAAACCTGGGCCATATTTATATAGAAATGAATGGAAAATTCTTTCAATTCACTCCTGAAATACTTTGTGTCCTAGCTAACAGCAATACCCTTGGCTTCTTAAAGAATTTCTATGATTCTATGATCCTAATTTTAAATTCTTAAAGTCTTTAATATTTTGACTCCTCTTTTTTTCTGAGAAATTAATGGTCCTTCGATCTGTCTCTCTTCTGTCACCCTGTCATTTTGGATGTATCTTCATATTGCACATGTCCATAGGTATTGCTTTTTTTCACTCTAAAATATTTCTGCTTCTTCCTAATCTAGTGGGGTTTATATTGCATTAACAATAATAATTCTGAATTTTGGCATGTACAAAGTTAGACACTTTTACAGTAAAAAGATATATCATTAATAATATGAAAACATGACAAATGCAAAGTGTACTGAAACTGTAAAATTGTACTTGTTAGGTACTAAAATATGCATGCAGATGTGTGTGCCATATTTGCCTATATTACTGTGGCAAATACAAATTACTTGTTGCAAGGCTGCCCTGGCTCCCCCCAGTTTTCCTGCTTCTGGCTGGGGTGTGGGTCAGGCCCTGTCTGCCCTGGCACAGAGGGAGCCTCTGGTCATGGTGGCACCTTGACATGATTTCTTTTTTTTTTCTGCTTTTCTTGTCACAGATCAGAAACAGAGGTCAGGCAGGTGGTAGATTGGCTTCTTTCCCGGAGCGCTAGGAAAGAGTTGTGAGGCTGAGCAGCTGCACTATAAATTTCTCCAATGACCACTTTTTTGACTCTCACAAAAACTTCCAACTATCTTCTCTCTTATGCATAAAGTGGATTTAGTAGGCAAGGACACTACTCCTTGACTTCTGATGTCTGCAGCAATCACATCTGTAATAAACTGTTAACTGAAAGTAGTTAAGGATTTTCATCACTTATTTCTCTAAATCTGTTATGAACTTTTGTACCCATGGTAATATGCAGTGAGGTTTCCAGCTGTATTCTCTATTTTCACTCCCTGCAGAAAACCTTCATCAGTATGTTCTGCAGCTTGAAGTGTTTTATTTATTCACTTTGCAGTGTTTTTATTTCAAATCTTCCTATGCTGTTACAGTATGCACAGTAATTATTAATCTTGGTAGTAACTCCTAGTCTACTGTAATTGTCATAATAGATACTAATTTCATAAGTCCTTCATGGTGCATTCCATTTGCTGAGGTAGAGGCAGGAAACCTTTTAAAAGTTGTTTCAGTTAGAGAGGAAACCTATAGCAGTAGACAGAGATTAGGCCGTGGTCGCACAATAGTAATTCTGGAATACCCATAAGAAGATTTTAAATTGTCAATGTCATTAAAGTCTACACACTTAATTCACAAGAAGATAGGCTAGTTACAAGTCTGTGAAGCATGTGTGGCTCATTTTCATTAGCTTCCTTAACAGGCTGTTGTGATTTAGTCGCAGCTGTCAACTAAGTATCAAGCAGCTGCTTGCTCAGTCTCTCCCCTGGTGGGATGGGGAGGAGAACTGTATTGGACAAAAAGTCATTGCTTTTTAGACGGGCTGTATGTTGATTAATTATTGCCAGATTTAAAAATTGAAGTGATCCTGTTCTCCAGTAATCTGATTAAGATTGGCCTTTGTGCAATATGTCAAATCCAACATAAAAGATACACTGAGAAAAGTGTACCTGAGCCCACTCTATTGGTGTAATCAGAATAGCAGAGAAAATACTTAGTTGCTTATTTCTGCCAATAATTTGCACTCCAGTTTATTAATATTGAATTAAATGTAATTTTCTTTTTCTGATAGTACTTTAATGTAATTCAATGGAATGATGTAGAAAGTTAAATTTTCTTCATGCATTTTACAACTGTTCATGCCAATCGCAATTTATAAATAACAAAATTAATAAAATAAAATAAAAGAAAGGTGTGTGTATTTCAGAAGAGTCCAAAAATATTTAAAATATTTCTTCTTGAGAGTATGTTCAAATCAGACTCCTATCTATAAGCTGAGTTTTTGTTGTTATCAACATGCTTTCATTGCTGAGGTGTTCAATAAGTATATGGTGCTGTCGTGGTTTAAGCCCAGCCTGCCAATTCAGCCATGCAGCCCTCGCTCACGCCCCCTGCTTCCTCCCCCCACTCCCAGAGGGATGAGGAGGAGAATCAAAAGAATGTAGCTCCCACAGGTTGAGGCAAGAACAGTCCAGTAACTAAGGTGTAACACAAACCACTACTGCTATGACCAATAATAATAATGATAAGGGAAATAACAACCTCTCACCACCCACTGACCAATACCCAGCCCGACCCCCGCAGTGATACCCCGACCCAAGGAGTGATCTAACCCTTCTGGCTAACTGCCCTCAGTTGTACCTCCTGGGCATGATGTGCTGTGGTATGGAATACCTCTTTGGTCAGTTTGGGTCAGGTGTCCTGTCTCTGCTTTCTCCCGGCTTCCCCTCCGTCCTGGAAGAGCATGAAGCTCACAAAGTCCTTGGTCAGAGTAAACATTACTAAGCAGCAACTAAAAACATCGGTGTTATTAGCATTGTTCTCAGGCTGAGAGTCACAAACACAGCACTGCCCCAGCTACTAAGAAGGAGAAAAATGACTGCTACTGCTGAACCCAGGACACCTGCTTATCAGGGTATTAACATCATTACTTCCAAAGCAATGTCACCACTACCATTATCAGCCAGTTGATGTGAAGACCTCATGTGGCTTATATCTGATACTGCAGGAACATGGGCTTTGCAGAAAGCTTGGGAAATTTCGAACACTTATTTGGGAAAGGAATGTAACGTCTAGTTTGAGTACGGTAGATATAATGCCTGGCGTTTTCATTATATACCTGAAGATGGAAGCTTCCTCTTCACTTTCTAGGTATGACTCCATTAACTAACTAATTAACTAACTGTAATACATTCATACACATATCCAGGAAAACATTTGAAGACTTAAATAATTTTTACTTCCCTTTTTATATTCTTCTTTAAGCTGTCATCACTGTTGCTCCAAAACATTTCAAGTGATATGGTACATATTAAAGTTACTTCATGATAAAACAATACATCAACAAACAGCAAATTTAACTGAGCTCAGATGTAAAAAGGGACAGCATAATATAAATTTTCATCAATAACCAATGAATTATGCACTGCCTTGAAATGTTTTTGTCCTGGTTTTATCCTTGTAAATCATTTTGTATCTTCCACACTGAGTTTAGAATTAAAATACTGAAGCTGCTCTTTCTTCAGAAGCATGAGAAGTGTAACTGTATTTTTTATTTTTCTTTTATTTTTTGCATTAACATTCTAGTTATGGGACAAGATGAATGAATTATCCTGGTAGCAAAAATGTCTTGAAAACTAATTGGAAAAAAAAAAAAGCCAACACAAAAACCACAAAAGAAAACAAAAAAACAAAAACCTCAACAACACTGTAATATAATTTTATTTCCATTGCTTCAAATTTAAAAATAGAATAGTTATCAAATGTTCTGAACCACAGTCAATTTGCTTTGAACATTTCAGCATGTCCGGAGGCAAATTTCTATATGACCTTATTCAACTTTCAACCCCAAGAAGGTTCTGAAGTATCACAGTTGACAGAAATATGCATTCTAATTGAATATTCTCCATGTTCTCCAAATATTCAATTGAATATTCTCCACTGTTTGACTGACGTGAAGCTGGAGAGAGTCCTTGGCTACAATGACCACAAAATGGTGGAGTTTGAGATCCTTAGGGTGGTAAGGAGTGTGCACAGCAAATTCACCGCCCTGAACTTCAGGAGAGTGGACTTTGGCCCCTTTCACCTAACCCCATCAGGGGTAAATCCCATGGGTTTAGAGATTTCACTTAATCCCATCAATCTGTTGGTAGAAAATAACCATACACACTGAGAAAACCCAAATAGAACTAACCCTGATTGCCACAATAGTTATCTCTGAATGAGGCGGGGAGAGGAGTGGAACAAATTGCAGCGGGAAGCAACATTAACATCTTCGAGATTAACTTCCTATTGTTCAGCAGTGTACTTTGTTCATGACTGTGCACCTGACAAGTAATGCAAGTACTGACTAACAAAAGGTTTGGCAGGACAGAAGCTTGTGTAGTGGTAGAATACAGTGTAGATGCAGATAATAATAATTTGCAAAATTGTGGGTTTTTTTATTTCTGCTGGGAAGAAGTGGGAGATCAATGGACGCACACTGGTGATGAAAATAGGCAGGAAAATAGGCTTATATTTCTGTATCTGAGCTTCTTACTTTTTAAATATTTACAGGTGGGAAGAGCAGAATGGAAACTGATTAAATACATATTTTTCATGTAACCCATCACTGCTCTTCTTTTTCTTTTTCCTACAGTAGCTTGCTTCTGAAAAGGCTGTGCTGGGTGTCCTTTGGTCATTCAAGAGACATTTGGCATCCCCTGTTTTCCTGTTTTGTTATTAAAAAGTTGCATGTGGAAACTAAAGGTAAAACAGGACGCTGTTTTTTTGACATTTCTCATGAAAGGAGAGAACAGTTTTTTGGAGGAAAAGATGGGTGAATATAAACAAAGTTATTTTGTAGTTGTTGTATAAAATCACTTGGAGACAGAGAAAGGAGGATATATATTTATTCTTTCAAATTTAGCTTCAAATAAATATTTATTCTGAAATAATAATAAGGTCTAGAAACTGTGAAATTTTAATGACATAAGGTTCCAAGTCAAAAAAGACAGTTTATTGTACATATATGATTTCTGTAATATTCAGTAAAATTCTGGAAGTTGTCAAATATCCTTAACGTTCATTAAAGTAACTAGGATGTTTGAAGTATTCTCACTATTCTTCAGGAAACAGTCATTTCAGCATGAAATTATTAGTGAGGTAATAATGCACTAATTATTGTTTGCAAAGTGTTTTGGAATTCCAGATGAAGGACATTATGAGATAGTAAGTGTTATAATGAAGATAGTGTGTAAAATACTTTTTTTTTTAAATAAAAACTCCAGCTGGACTTGTCCCAGCTTCATTCCTCAGAATATTTTCTGAATTCAATGAAAAGGAAACCTGTAAAATTTGTTATAGCATTTTATTTTACTGATTTTTTTCCTTCGTAATTTTTATTGGACAGTTATGTGACTAAATTCTATTTTGTTTGGGTTGTTATGAAAACACAAAAAAAGGAAAATTTCTAGAAAAATTGTGAAGAACAGTACATGTCAAAGGTTTTGTGTATAGTTTTTGAACATCCTAATCAGAGGCAAATCTCAGCCTAGAACTGGATATTTAGAAAAACATATCAGGAGATATTTGACAAAGATTTGTATACATTGTATGTATGTCATAAAGGAAAAGAATAAAAGAAGAATGTAACGAAATTGAGGAAAATCAATAATATATACACCTGACTTGTTTGTTTTTTTTCCCACCTTATCCCCTCTCTCATTGTACGCACGTATATGACGGTAGGACCCTTGTGCTTCACTTGTGTTTCACTTGTTCACCTTAAAACTCCTTGTGTTTTACATAAGGAACACCTTCTGCTTAGCCTGTTTTGTTGGAACTTCCCGTTTCTCTGAAAGTCATTCAAGAATATAACTCTTCTGAGAAAAATTTCTATGCCTGGAGAATCAGATTTTACTCTACTTATGATCTAGAAATGATTGAACTGTATATGTGTCTGTATGAAGTTTCTCTCCAATTCAGATTGGAAACATAGGTCTTCACCAGTTTCTGTAGCACTTGCAAATCACAGTAAAATGAATCAACTGAAATGGTAAATTATTTTTAAATTCCTTATGTTCCTAATACCTCTTTTGCTCAAATTCAGAAATTAAACAGAAATATAACATCATATTTTTAATTATTAAAGCTGCTCCTTTTATGAAGATATGCAAGTCTTTTTCTCCAGGTTCACTGATAAAACAGTCTGAAAAAGTTTTTTAGGTAATCAAACATTTTAGAATGTTGGTCTAAAAATATTTTTTTCAAAGATCAATTAAATTTTGTAATTTCCTTATAGTCCAAATACAATATTCTTTTAGCACACTGAAGAAATGTAGCATACTTTTAATCCTATGTAAATTTTACCTTCTTGCATTTAAAAATGAGGCTCGTTATCTTACCCAACAATATTGTGCCTCTTTTCCCAATTTTGAAATAGCTAATACTCCACCTTTACTGATCAATATAATTAAATGATTATAGGCAGAATCCTATGCAAGTTATTCTGGAATTGCACAGCATTCTTATATTCAAATACAATGTAAAATTATAATAAATTATAATTAAAAATTGAGTTTGGATATGTGCTTATATTATCAGTATCATATCTCTACTGATAGCAACGACAATTCGGTGAAGTAATATAATAAATTGCTCTCTGCGAGTCCTAAAAAAAACAATAAATCACTCCTCAGAAATTTATTTCAAATAATGTAACTGATTTAATTAACCCTAAAGTAAACACACTAATTAGGTGTTACTGAAACAAAAAATTGGGACATGCTGGGATAATGAAAAGAGTGGGAAAGAGTGATTGAATTATCTTTAATCTCATGTTTCAAGGGAATCATCATGAATAAATCTTATAATTTTTAGAAAATACTTTAAAGTAGCTGCCACTCCCAATAGAAATATCCATCTGGGTAATTATTTTGCCTTCCTTCCTCCTCACAAGCCTTTCAAATCTCAAGCAAACTAGAAAATAAAAATTGACCAGTAAAAATTAATTCATGGAAAAGACTTTGTTTTTCAAAAAACATTGCAAGCCTGTTGCATGACATCAATCAATAGATTCTAGGAACTTCTGAGAATAAAGACAAAATTATTGATGGCTTCACATGCACCCAGGACTGATAAGCATACACTCTTTATCAATGAATTAAAGCTTTTACATTTAACTAAGCGATAGTCAAGAAATACCAAAGGAGAAGGTTTTGGGTCAGAACCATGCATATCAGCATCATTAACATCCCTGTTTACCCCATCACCATAGCTTAATCATTAGTTCACTTAACTAGAGAATAATATTTCAAAAATCATTTTCCTGCTTTGTCTGAAGCTTAAATACCTTGCAAAAAGGGCACTTTTTTTTTTTTTGTGGTGATCAAGTTCAAAATGGATGGTATTCACAATGAAACTACTGATTTTCAGGCAGTTCAACAAACTCTGTGTTGGGACCAAGATGTAAAAGAATTTCTTATTGGAGAATAAACACTATTGGGCATTAAATGAGAGTTTATTTGTATATTCAGAAGTATATGATATTTACTGAGCTAGACACTCATATGAATAATGCATTTCCCTTAAACTTTCATTGAAACAATGTTGAATTACTATGATCAATTACCTTTTGCATTCTATTTCATTTGATTCTTTGCTCAATAAGAAAAAAATACCTCATGACTTTTTTTTTTTCAATGGTAACAGAGAACTTAGGGAAAATATTCTTTCACATTCTCACTGGTAATCCATATATGTGTATATTTTATCCAAAGATGAATCATTTTTTCTGAAGACAAAAACTCTAAATGATGTTTCTGGTGAGATGTATTGCCTGCATGGAAATGCCATTAAGTGCATAACATAAACAATATCATATTTTTCTACAGCTCTCCCTTCATAACTGAAGGAAAAATAAGATAAATTTGCTATCCACGTGTTTCTTCCATGGCTTGGTGACAGCCAGCATGGCTTCACTAAGGGGAAATCCTGCCTGACCAATTTGGTGTCCTTCTATGATGGGGCTACAGAACTGATGGACAGGGGTAGAACAGTTGATGTCATCTACCTGGACTTGTGCAAAGTGTTTGACACTGTCCCACATGACATCCTTGTCTCTAAATTGGAGAGACATTAATTTGATGGGTGGACCACTCGGTGGATAAAGTACTGGCTGGATGTCTGGACACAAAGAGTTGTGGTCAATGGCTCAATGTCCGGCTGGAGACCAGTAACGAGTGGTGTCCCTCAGGGATCAGTGTTGGGACTGGTCTTGTTTAACATCTTCTTCACTGACATGGACAGTGGGATTGGACACTCCCTCAGCAACTCTGCCGATGACACCAAGCTGTGTGGCTCCGTTGATACCCTGGAGGGAAGGAATGCCATCCAGAGGGACCTCGATATGCTTGTGAGGTGGGCTGATGCCAACCTCATGAAGTTTAACCATGACAACTGCAAGGTCCTACAAGGTCCTGGGTCGGAGCAATCCCAGGCACAGCTACAAGTTGGGCAAAGACCTGAGAGCAGCCCTGCGGAGAAGGACTTTGGGGTGTTGGTTGATGAGAAAATGAACATGGGCCGGCAGTGTGCGTTTGCAGCCCAGAAAGCCAACTGTATCCTGGGCTGCATCAAAAGGAGCATGACCAGCAGATCGAAGGAGGTGATCCTGCCCCTTTCCTCTGCTCTTGTGAGACCTCACCTGAGTATTGTGTGCAGTTCTGGTGTCTTTAACATAAAAAGGACATGGAACTGTTGGAACAAGTGCAGAGGAGGGCCACGAGGATGATCAGGGGACTGGAGCACCTCCCATATGAAGACAGACTGAGAAAGTTGGGGTTGTTCAGCCTGGAGAAGAGAAGGCTGCATGGAGACCTCATAGCAGCTTTCCAGTATCTGAAGGGCACCTACAGGGATGCTGGGGAGGGACTCTTCATTAGAGACTGTAGTGATAGGACAAGGGGTAACGGTTCAAACTTAAACAGGGGAAGTTTAGATTGGTTATAAGGAGGAAATTCTTTCCTGTTAGGGTTGTGAGGCAGTGGAATAGGTTGCGCAGGGAGGTTGTGAATGCTCCATCCCTGGCAGTGTTCAAGACTAGGTTGGACGAGGCCTTGGGTGATATGGCTTAGTGTGAGGTGTCCCTGCCCATGGCAGGGGGGTTGGAACTAGATGATCTTAAGGTCCTTTCCTACCCTATTCTATGATTCTCTATATTTTTGTCTTCTGATCTTGAATTTTCAGACAACATTGAACTAAATAGGAATTGAGTAGCAAAACAATTTAGGAAAATGGCTTAGAAACCAATTGTTTTAAGCATATGCTAAGGTGTTTTCGTGAAGAAAGCAGAAGAGACATTGTTAGAAACTTTAAAAAGTTAAAATTTAATTATAAAACTGACAAATTTATCAACGTGTTTCATGAAAAGGCAGATTCATTTCTAGATGTCAAGTAATCATGACTACCGTTACTTTAAGAAGTAAGAGAGAACAGAGCATGTTGTTTAGCTTAAAGTGTTAAGTCATCCTGTGCAGAGATGTGGCACAGAGAATATGAAAATCCTTAAGTTTCATACAAGTACATGTTCCTAAAAACTTGGTAGAGCTTGCTCAGCAGGTGAAATTTATCTATGGAAAAAATGCTGTTTATATTGCCAGATCAGTAACTGAAATAATCATGCTGATACAGGTATTTAATTTTTCAAAACACATAGATGTATAAGTAATCAAAAGATGAAGGAAAGTAAATTGTAATTCTTCACTGGATTTGGTTGTTGGATATTACTGCATACAGGTTACAAACATACCCAAATGTTGCAAAGGTTCTGTTTTCTTCATCTCAGCTTATGTTTTACTTAGCCTGACCTTTTTCCCCATAATGAAAAAAAAATGCAACACACAACTCTCTTGTACCATTCATGCAGTAAAAAAAATAAAAAATAATAATCTGTAGTTTTTTTAAGAGCACCTATGCTTTAGCTAGGTGCTCTTAGATAGACTTTTAGATAGGGCTGCTTTATGTCATTGTGAGAAACATCCAAAAGGTAAACCAAGCATCAAATAGACTGTAAATAATTTTCCTTTACACTGATAAGCTACTTAGTGCAAGGTTGTGTAGATGACACAGGTTTTGTTCACTGAAATACTTCTGGAAGCTGATAAGTCCTAACTCAGGTCTGCAGAGCAAACAATCAACTAAGATTGGTTTGTTTGAAAATTTACTGAAATCAGAGTAAAAATGTGCATTGTGGTACAGAAAGATGTTTTGCAGGGAAGCAGAAAAATAAGAAAGCTAATAGTTTTTTTCGTTATTTGTTGATTTTATAAATGAACTTATATCCAACTGAACTTATCAAAACTTCTTGAGAGTCTCAGTCTTCCTAACCTTTAGACTCATAATTTCTTTCCATCTTTCGATACAATAATTTACTGTATACAGAACTCAGCTTCACCTCCTATTTCAATAATAAAACATCAATATTCCTTCCTCCATTCCCACTCCCTCCCCCCCAAAAAACAAACCAAACCAAACCAAACAAACAAAAATCCAACAGAAACTTAAGCCCTTGTTTCTTAAGAAACCCTTGCAAAACAATGTCAGGCTTGTCATCCAAAAAGAAAAAAAAAACATTCAAAAGAAAGGAAGAACCAGATCAGTTGCATTATTATATAGATCATGTTTACATAGTCGTTTACCAAAAAAAAACTTTCTCAGAACATGAATCAGACAATCTCTAATGAATGAATTTACTATACTTTTCTGTCATTTTAGATGGCTACCTGAACATTGTTCCTGGATTTAGAAATCCCTGCATGGAATAATGATCTGTTATTGCCAAATGATTTTTTGTTTCTTCTCAGGACTTTATTAACTGGCAACAATGCGTGTATTTCCATAGTACAAAAGATTAGTATTGGGTTTTCTTGAACAAATGTGAAGAGGTGATTAGGGTCAGCAAGTATCAGTTTATTGGGATCACCATTTGAAAAGAGTATGACTGGATATTTCAAATAGCTCAGTTTTTATAGCACATGTTCAGAATACAATAACATTGTGTCAGTGATATGTTCAGAAAATCTGAAAATCAGACTGTGTCCTCTATCAATCTGGGAACCAGGAAAGAAGAAATAGAGTGGGTGCTTATGATTCTTTGTTTCATCTTGTGAAGGGTCATCATCTTTAAAGGCTCTCACACGAAGCAATTATACCGTACAGTCAGCTAGAACTCAAACACTGATGGACATGTCTTTTCTTTCTATTGTTCTCTGATCAACGTTTTCACAGTCCTTGTCACCTTGTGTTCTTTTCCTCCTGCTCTGGTTTCTCATCTTCCTTTTCTGATTTAAACTCCTGCCCTTCTGTGTGACAATACAACTCTTCTTCCACAGTGTCTAGCTTTTTCTTTATCACTCTGCTTTCAAGTGAAGAATCTCCCTTTTCTGTGCTCGCTGCTCCATGGAATATTGAGAATCCAGAACAGATAGTTTCATTGCTACATTTTCTGATATTTATCACCATGGACATGTTCATAATCATGCACCTGATTAGTAAGACTATATTGCAAATGGCCTTAAATTTACTTTGGATTTTTCTGGGTATATGGGAAAAATTTATGAGAGTTAAAAAAAAAAAAAAAAAAAAAAGAGAGAAGTAGAGAAGATTAATATTTGGCACTGCTCTGAAGAGCTAGTGGTAACTTTTGGTACTTCTGTCAATCTACATCCTGGCTGAATTTCCCTAATTTCTGCCTCCAAAGGACTGTATTTTTTTTTTAGTAGATATCTTACTTTTTAGGATTAAGATGCATTTCAAGAAAAATGTGGAAATATGAACCAGCAGAAATGCTAGGAAATTTAACATCTTGCTAAATGGGAGGAGGGGAGAGAGTGCAGTGTAGGAACATCCTTCAGTCTGTTCTGTGTAAGCAAGCATGCAAGCAAAAAACATTAAAACAAATTATTCAATCAGGATTTTATATTGTCTGGAAATGCATGTCAGGAATTCTTTAGCTTTGTCAAAGGAATTACCAACATAAATTTACATGGATTTCACAGGACTGATTTGTAATAACATTAGAAAAATTATAGCTCTTATCTTAATTGAATGTGTAGTATAAATGAATTTGCAGAACTCCTATATTAAGAAATAACACCTAGTTAAATAAAATACATACCACCTGCAAAATATTTTTTCAATCATCATTTGATCAGACCACATAACCAACAGCAAGCAAATAAAGCAAAAAATGTTCTTTCTCTTAAAAGAAAGTAAGAGCCTGATTCAGTCCATCTTTCTCAGAGTATGTAATTTATAATTCCTCAAGTACATCTCTTGGTTTTGGTGACACTCGATGCCAAGTACTGTATTTCAAAAGAGCTGAAAAAATCTTGCTGTAGCTAATTTATTTAATTCTTACCCAGGCCTTGCAAAATATTAAACAAAATTGGCATCCAGTCTAGTTGGTGATGAAAACATAGCTCATTTAATTCATTCTGAATTTATGAAATGCTATGGTCTATAAATGATGTTGCATCATTAGGTTAGTATCTGTTCCAGGATTCATGGTGTTTTGAAGAGGAATGATTAAGGACGTTATTAGTAAACCTACCAAGAACAGGACACACAGCATTTAAACATTACCTTATCATCTGTGCAACAAATGTTCGGCATCATTATGTTTCCACGATAGCAATTTGCTATTGCTCTGTGGGGTAAGCAATCAATACAGGCAAGTGATGCTTTTCATATCAATAGAAAGAGAGTACAGCTTAGACCATTCCAGCCTTTACAAAATCAATAAGCATGTCTCTATATGGCAGAAAATTGGTCTCAGTTGCAGATGAGAGTGGCAAGGTATGAGCTTTAATTAACACAGGAAAGCCTTACAAAGTATTCATCCCTCTGTAAAATGTCATACAACTTTTTGCTGAGTATTAAATGTCAGTATTGTTTATATCAGTCACTAATCCACAAAGAGTTGCCTTGAATCTTAATTCTTTCACAGCAAAGTTATAGCCTCTAAAAATGACGTTGTCAGAGTTTTTAGCAGAGTACACAAAGCATGCCTAATACCTATCTGGATCTGTGTATGGAGAGAAACTTTATTTTTTAAAAAAGAGAATAAATGCATTTCAAATAACACTCAATAAGACGAAGTGCATGAGAACAGTTCTGCAGTGAGTGGTTGCCGTCAGAAACAGATCATTTTCTCCTCATTGGCAAGTTGTACTTACAAAGGCACCGAAGAAGTAAAACCCACCTATTTCCAACATTTTCATGAGTTTTCATTTAGAATTACAATGTTAATAATGGTTAACTTGTAAAACAAAAAATAAAACTTGTCTGTTTGTTTGCTTTTAAGAGTACTTAGGATTCAAAACTTTTCTCAAGTCCTTGTATAAAGACATCATCCAGACCTTACATGCAGATGAGTAATGATGAATTTCATAAAATTTGTTTAGATGACTTAATTAATGTTCAAAGTATTTAAAACCTCTAAAATATGGTAGGTATAGAATTACAAACTACTTCCTTAAAAAAAAAAAAAAAAAAAATCATTGATTTTAATTTTACCTATTATCTGACAAAAAAATAAAAAAAGCATCTCCACGTACCTGCTTATGTATTTTTAACCTGCGATACATTTAAATCAATGTTTGTATTTTATTTTAAATACCATACTTAATGCTTAAATTTAATTTAATTATAAACATGAATCGTTTTAAGCAAGCTCAGAAGAGTTGTTTTAAAAATCACTGGTTTTGCAAAGAATATAGAGGTCAGAAGTACAAATTTCTGACCGTATGTGTCCATATATGGATCTGTTCTTTCTGATTTTCTAGAATAGTTTTTTTCTTTTAGATTCCTGACAACTATTGCACCTTATCAATGAGTAGTTAGAGCAATAACATTTATGATAGTACAGCTTTCAACTAGCTCTATTTGAAGTTTTTTGTGATGATTCTTCTAAAGATAGCACTTTTAGTTGCTTTTTACAGGTAGTTGTTGTCTTTCTAACATTTTTATCAACACAAAAGAAGCTATCAGTAGCATTCTTTATCTTAGTTTTTTTTTTGCTTCTAACATTTTCCTGTTTCTAATACCCCACCCTCCACTTTGTTTTCCTGATTTTTAAAATGCTACTCAGTAATAACTGTTTGAGATGACATTCAATAAACATTAGTTCTCTTAGGAGCTTTAACCACAGTAAAACTTATTCTATGAGTCCTTGTGTATCATGAACTTGTGAACTTGAAACTTTTGCCTTGGTGGTGTCTCAGTTTGCATACAAATCCAGGGTTCAGAGAGAGAAAAGAATAAAGTCTTCACAGACTCAGTTTCTTACAGCTACAGACAGAGCGCTGGTTCTTTCTAGTCCTTGAACTAAGCCCTTGAACATAATTTGCTATAACATCTTTAATTCCTTCCAGTTTCCCTGTAAAAAAAAAATTGAATCAGTGGCTTGAGGACTCTATGAAGAATGGAAGAGAGAGGAATAAAAGTGCTTTAATGATACAGAACTAATTGTTGTATACATGACATCTCACATCTCCTGAAACTCTGGTAAGAACCTAGCTATTCACCTTTTCTGACAAGTATTTCACAAATCTGTCTAATCAATCAACAGTCTTGTTTTGCATTGTATTTCTTCCTTTTTCTACTTCTTGCAAAGGCAGATTGAACAGTACTGTTTTCATCTGTGCTTCTGTCGTACTTTTGATGTAAGGAGTCTTCAGACTACAGTGCACTCCCATTGAGTCAAGGCTGAACATGCATCCCCTTTGCATTTATCTTCTTTCATTGTGTGAGAAACAGCTTCAATAGAAGGCATCCCTTGATTGTAGGAGACATGTTTACCCTGTACCCCAAGGAAAAGGCAACATTCAGTATTTATTACAAATAAAACAGGAGGAAAATAACCCATTGGGTACTTAAGTCACAGGCACCAAGTCTTTTTGATGGCATGTGCCTTATGTCTACCTGTAAAACATAGAGTACTTGCACACTCCAAAGAGAAGTTGAGAATAAAAACATTAGATGGTGAGAATTTCAGATGCTACTCTAAGAGATGGATTCATGACATTAATTTGATAAACTTTTCAGGCCAAGTTAGGGTATTATATGTTAAACATAGACATAAAGATCTTTAAGAACTTCAAGTTAAACTGCAAACCTAGCACTGTCAAGTCCACCACTAACCCATGTCCCTACACATGCCTTTTAAATACCTCCAAGGGTGGTGATTCACCACTTCTGTGGGCAGCCTGGTCCAATACTTGATAACCCTTTCAGTGAAGAAATTTTCCCTAATATCCAATCTAAACCTCCCCTGGCACAGCTTGAGGCCATTTCCTCTTGTCCTTTCACTTGTGAAAGGAGACTGACACCCACCTCCCTACAACATTCTTTCAGGTAGTGTAGGGAGCTATAAGGTCTCTCTTGAGCCTTCTCTTCTCCAGGCTAAACTCCAGTTCCCTCAGATGATCTTCGTATGACTTTTGTTCCAGACTCTTTATCAGCTTTGGTGCTCTTCTTTGGATGCACTCCAAAACCTCAGTGTCTTTCTTGTAGTGAGGGACCCAAAACTGTGCACAGGATTCAGGATTCAAGGATGCTATGGAAAATGCTGCCAAAAAAGAATAAGGGATTCAAGGCACATGCCTTGAAATACTTTCAGATATGCAGTTTTCCAGAACTCGTTTGTGAGTTTATTGCCACTTTGATAAAATTGCCTGTTTCATGAATTCTGTGCTCCTTAGGTAAAATAGTTATAGATTTTATTTTCTGCTGTCGAAGTAGCTCAAAGCTGTCTCAATCTGCAACAGAATCAACCCCAATTTCTTTTTCCCTATTTCACTATTTGCTACTGTATCATTTAAAATAGTACCAAATGTGCACGTCACTTGAAATGGAAATGACCAGGATCCAAGCATGCAGTAATAAGTGAAAGAAAGCTAAACTGAAAGGTAGGTGTTAACTGCCGTCTCCTGATTTCAGGCTGCTACCACTTGATATTTATAACATAATTCTTGTATTTAAAGTGAGTGATCAAGCATCCCATTGTGATCAGAACAGTTGCACAGAGTAATTAAATGTGCAGCTGCTCCAGTGAGTTTTACTATCCAAAAGACAAGCTAAGGCAGCTACCATTCACTTTCAAACAGCAACAGCCTTGGTTTGAATAAAGACAGTCTGCAAAAGTTTTAAATGTTTCTCTATGGACTATTTTTAAGCTGTGCTTTGATTAAAATAAAACTATGCATTCACAACCGTATCCTGGGCTGCATCAAAAGGAGCGTGACCAGCAGGTCGAAGGAGGTGATCCTGCCCCTCTCCTCTGCTCTTGTGAGATCTCACTTGGAGTATTGTGTACAGTTCTGGTGTCCTCAACATAAAAAGGATATGGAACTGTTGGAACAAGTCCAGAGAAGGGCCATGAGGATGATCAGGGGACTGGAGCACCTCCTGTATGAAGATAGGCTGAGAAAGTTGGGGCTGTTCAGCTTGGAGAACAGAAGGCTGTGTAGAGACCTCATATCAGCCTTCCAGTATCTGAAGGGCACCTATAGGGATGCTGGGGAGGGACTCTTCATTAGAGACTGTAGTGATAGCATAAGGGATAAGGGGTTAAAACTTAAATAGGAGAAGTTTAGATTGTATATAAGGAAGAAGATCTTTCCTGTTAGGGTGGTGAGGCACTGGAATGTGTTGCCCAAGGAAGTTGTGAATGCTCCATCCCTGGGAGTGTTCAAGGCCAGGTTGGACAAAGCCTTGGGTGACGTGGTTTAGTGTGAGGTGTCCCTGCCCATGGCAGGGGGGTTTAAACTAGATGATCTTAAGGTCCTTTCCAACCTTAACTATTCTATGATTCTGTGATTCTATAACTATATTCATTATATTGATTCAGATATCTGTGTAATGTCACTTTTAGGAAAAACAATAAGAAATTGTAATTAGTAATTTTTACAAGTGGTGTGTTTGAATATTTGCTTTTTTTAAATAATCTCAGAAAGATGATGACTTTTTTGTGTTATGATTTTTTCAAAGGGGTGTAATTTTGTACTTACATGAGTGAGATCCCAGCCAAATGGTGTTGTCTCTCTGAGTTAATAAAAGATACTCACTTGAATAAAAAGTCTCTCAAATAATTCTAATAGATACACAAAACTGACATGATATTAAAATATGTGTCTACTTATAAGAACGTGTTTAGTTCAATTAAATTTAGTAGATTAATTACATATTTAAAGACAGGAATGCATTTTCTAAATCAGAAACAAATCTTTAAAAATAAATATATTCTAAGAATATGTGAGTTACTGTCCCTGTCACATCAGTTTCTCAGTTTCTGTGGAAGTTATGTGTCATGGATTAAGCCCAGCCGGCAATTCAGAACCACGCAGCCGCTCTCACTCCGCTCCTTTTTAATTCCCCCAGCTCCTGGAGGGATGGGGAAAAGAATTGAAAGAATGTAACTCCCATGCATTGAGATAAGAACAGTCCAGTAACTAAGGTATAACAAAAATCACTACTGCTACCACTAATAATGATAATGATAAAGGAAATAACAAGGGAAGAGAATGCAACTGCTCACCACCCACCGACCGATACCCAGCCCGACCCAAGCAGAGATTTCGGCCTTTCGGGTCACTTCCCCCACTTCATGTACTGCGCATGACATGCTGTGATATGGAATACCTCTTTGGTTAGTTTGGGTCAGGTGTCCTGTCTCTCCTTTCTCCTGGTTTTCCCCCCTCTCTGGCAGATCATGAGACTCAGAAAGTCCTTGGTCAGAGTAAACAACTTAAAATTCCTTAACAACTTAAAGTTACTTAACAACTAAAAACATTGGTGTTATCAGCGTTGTTCCCAGGCTGAAAGTCAAAAACACAGCACTGTACCAGCTACTAAGAAGGAGAAAAATGACTGCTACTGCTGAACCCAGGACATTATGTTAGAAATTAGTCAGCTCAGGAAAGCCCTTAGGTGAGTTCAATTTTTTCCCCAGAATAATGATCTTAGTAAAACAACATGATGTGGTTTATTACAATGTCGTCGTGGTTTAAACCCAGTCAGGTAACTTGTTCACTCACTCCCAGTGAGTGGTGCCGAGCTGACAACAATCAAGGTCCGTGTCCGTCTCCCCCCGCCCTGCACCGGGGCTCTCCCCTTCCCCGCTCCCGGAGGAACGGGGAGGAGGATCGAGAGAGTGCAACTCCTACGGGTTGAGACAAGAACAGTCCAGCAACAAATCACCACCGCTACTATCAGCTAAAACAATGATAAGGGAAAATAACAAGGGAAGAGAATACGATACCACCGGCCAAGAAAACGAGTTCCACCCGGAAGCTCCTGTCCTTCCGGGTAACTCCCAGTTACCCCCCACCCCGGGCATGACGTGCTGTGGTATGGAATACCTCCCCGGCTAGCCCGGGTCAGGCGCCCCGTCTCTGCTTCCTCACAGCTTCCCCTCCTCCCTGGCAGAGAATGAGCCTCACAGAGTCCTTGGTCAGGGTAAACATCACTTAGCAACAACCGACAACATCGGCTTCACCAACGCTGTTCTCAAACTAGAAGTCAAAACACAGCACTGCACCAGTTAACACAGAGGAAAAAACATGACTGCTACTGCTGAACCCAGGACATTATCCACCCCTTATTCCATACCATTCACGTCGTGCTCAGATCCCACATTTTCAATACACCATCGCTCTCCCACATATATACATCCATATACATACAGACCAAGAGGAAAAAATCATTTTCTTAGTGCATGGACCAATCCCTATAATGCTGCCGAGTCCATTCGGTCCATGATGTTCCAAGTTCATTCTCTGTTGGGATGATGGCTGGAGGGAAGTCAGGGCCAGTCGTTGGTGACCTGGAGACATCTAGTTGATGGGCTATAAAAGCATTACACAGCAGGCAACAGTATACAATTGAGTTCACTGGCTGTTTTCCCCTAAAATCAAATCCCCTTGAGGTATACATCGGACTTCCCCATCTTCCCGCATTACCCACCAAGTATATCCAGGTCCCTGAGCAAAAGCAATCCCACGAGTGGGTTTGCCTTTTCCTAAAGCAGGAATAACCCAGACTGTCTTCCCCAGCAAATTCTTCATATGCACCACGGGAACTTTGTCCCCCTCTACAATATGTAAAAGTTGTGACTGGGCTGGGCCAGCCCTGTTGGCAGATCCTCTGGTGTTGACCAACCAGGTGGCCTTTGGTAAGTGTGTATCCCAATGCTTGAAAGTTCCCCCACCCATCGCTCTCAGTGTAGTTTTTAACAGCCCATTGTACCGTTCGATTTTCCCAGAGGCTGGTGCATGGTAGGAGATGTGATATACCCACTCAATGCCATGCTCTTTGGCCCAAATATCTATAAGGTTATTCCGGAAATGAGTCCCATTGTCTGATTCAATTCTCTCTGGGGTGCCGTGTCGCCACAAAATCTGTTTCTCAAGGCCCAGGATAGTGTTCCGGGCAGTGGCATGGGGCACAGCGTATGTTTCCAGCCACCCGGTGGTTGCTTCCACCATGGTAAGCACATGGCGCTTGCCTTGGCGGGTTGGTGGCAGTGTGATATAGTCAATCTGCCAGGCCTCCCCATATTTATACTTCAACCATCGTCCTCCATACCAAAGAGGCTTTAACCGCTTGGCTTGTTTAGTTGCAGCACATGTTTCACACTCATGAATAACCTGGGCAATAGTGTTAGAAGAGAATAAAACAACTATAGAAGTGTCTGTAAAAATCTGATGAAAATTAGCCTGAAATACGTCATTTCACAGTGCCGTTGGAAAAGATCTAATAGCTATGAGAAATTACTGAAGATGAGAAACACAAAACCATAGCATTCAAGTGGTCTGAGGCTCTAGAGCAATACCAGTTAACTGGAGCTCTTTGGAGAGGTTGTTAGGGAAAGAAAAAAAATTGTCAACGTTTTCCTATAATTCTGTCACGACCAGCTATAGGAGAGCTATATGTTTCCAGTGAGATAACTGAAAGACAGAAATCTTCAAGTTACTAGAAGAGAAATGTGAAACTATTTCATGATGTCTCCAAAACAAATTCAGGTAGGTTCAGATTTGCAGAATATTTTTGGAAATGTAAAAAATCCACTACAAAAAAACAAACAAAAAAAAAGGTATTTACCATGACTCATTGTTTAATGCTCTTAATGTGTAGTTTTACCATTATCCTGTATTTTACACCCAGTTTCTACTACACCAAGCTGGTGCTTTCTGTTTGGTTGGAAATGTCTCTATAGTGTCCCCAATGTCTTCTAGGGATATATTGAGAAAAGACTCATTGATATGTCTAGGTAGTGATCTGTACACTGCAGTGCACTTCCTAAAAAACTGGCTGGATGACTCAGCTCCTCTTAGCATTCCCTGATGAACTTTTTTAGCCAGTCTATGCATACACTCCGAAAAAAAACAGGATTCCCTTGCCCCTTGCTTTTCACTGTTCTTCAGATTTCTGTGCTAAACTTACTGTATTATGCAGGTGGAATGATTTAGATATTTCTAGATATTTTTTTCCATTAAAAGAAATAGTCAGATGATTAAAAAAGGTCACAGTCATTTAAAAAAAGGTAGAAAATCAGGATCATAAATACTGATACATTTTACTTTCCACCCATCCAAACACTGTTCTCTCCTTTAACTCCCCAGTGATTCCAGGAAGCAGCTAAAATACTTTCCCATCTGCTTCTGAAATGCTTACAATTCACCTTTCATGCTCTTTTTTTACTTTCCTATTGTTCAACCAATGTTTTCTCCTCTCTCCTTTTAACAGAAAGTTGGAGGTTAGACTGAAATGCACCTTATATTTCACCTTACCAATAGTCCAACCCACACACTGTCAAGCAGCAGAGATGCACTCTGACAAATGCGTCATTCCACAATAGAACTGACCCTGGATACAGCTGCTAATTCCCTTTTTATATACTCGATAAATTGAAATGAAAAGTCAACCAAATGTCATAATTGCATCACTAAAAAATGAGATACAATATCTCTGAAGTCTGAGGGATAAAAGAGACTGAGGTTAAAATCACAAACTGTGGCTATAATTTATGGCTTAATTAAAATCTGCATTGAAATCCTTATCTGGCAATATTGTCTTTGCTCTCAAATTGTTGCAGCACGAATGATTCAGAAGGGGCATGTGAATCTTATGATTATGAATCTCAGGGTACTGAAGCTCAAGAGGCAGCAACCAATCAGATAGGAAATGGGAACAGATGTACTGATTTCTAATGTTCTCAATTCCTTTTTTCTCTTTTTAACATCTTTGCAAGATGACATCTATCTCAAAGCTGTGGAAAGTTTTTAGAAAATGTCATGTAAGGAGCCTAATTGCTGATTTTTTTTTTTTTTTTTGGAAAATGAAAGACTTATGACATGTATCATCACGCTTCCTTTATGGTTTGGATTATTTGGGTTTGACAGAAATGTCTTTGTTCCTTACAGAAATAAACAGGAATCCCTATGATATAATATTGCTGGGCACAGATATGACACTGCAGCATTGTGTCCTGGCAAAGGTGAAATCCTGTGCATATGAATTATCCAACTATCACCATATTATTATCATAATATTATCATAATATTACTATCATAATATTCCATATTCTGTATATCATGTGTATAATATATAGTATTAATATATTATATCTTAATAGAATCATAGAATCATAGAATAGTTAAAGTTGGAAAGGACCTTAAGATCATCAAGTTCCAACCCCCCTGCCATGGGCAGGGACACCTCACACTAAACCACGCCACCCAAGGCTTTGTCCAACCTGGCCAGTATTAACACATGTTAATACTGTATCATATCAAGATGTTTAATGTTATATATAAAATATATTAATGGTGTAATATATTATTAATATGCAATATTAATTATATGGTATTATTTATCGTATAGTGTATATTCTATTATATAATCTATTATGAATTCTATACTTATTACACTGCTATATGCTATATAATATATATTTTATATTCATGTTATTAATTGTATGCTATTCAGTTTTGTCATCTAAATATATCTATAATATTCTACTATTCTATTACATTATAATACATTGTTATGCTATGCTATGCTACGTTATGTTATGTTGAGGTTTCCCTGTGCATGACCATGTACCTTCATCCATCTGATGTTACCTTTTTAATTTGTTGTAAAATGTAACTGAAAGATGGTGTATGTAACCCTGCTTTTTCAGGGCATTACAGAATTGTGAAAATTTACTACATTATTCAAAATACATAAAGGGAGCAAAAGGGAATAAAATATTTCAATTGAATTCCGTAAACAAGAACCCACAAGACAAATGCCCTCATTTGAAAGAAGTGAAAAAAAATTCATCAACTTCTGATACACCTAATATGAATGCTTACAGAAGTTTGCAAAAAGCATCTCAATGACAAGTCAACATTCCTTTAACAGGAAATAAAGAAAGCAAAATAAATTTTCATGAGACATATCTCCCCAAAACATTTCCTTGATTTCTTGGCTGCTACTATTCTCAGCAATTCAATGTATTACTTCATTGGTAGGATATTGCCAGTATTTTAAATAGAGCATTTTTTTTGTTTGTTTACTTGCTTTTCTTCTATTCTCTCTCTGGCCCTCCAAGTCATTTTACCTTGGTTTTTTTTTCAGCCCAGAAAACACTTATGGCTGTATTCTGCTGTTCTTCTAGACTGTTTCAATACCTCAAAAGTATATCTGCCTAGGACCTTTTCCTACTAGAGGATGAAAATTAAAATAACTTAATGACTCACTGCCTGTAAAATTAGTTTCATTTTATCACAATTTTTCCCATAAAGAGCACAGATTCAGTGCAAACTTTGTTTTTTGTGCTGTGAATTTGGGATTTCAACTAAACTCTAGCTGCTCCTTTACTCAGAAATTACAGGAAGATTTGTTTGCAAAACATAGTACATCACTGGTCACTTGGAAAATTCTGGTCCTTGCTCGCTCTACCTCATACCTGAAAAATGTAGATTAAAGGAGTATCTGGTTTAGTGGGCTTTTAAAACTGGTTTAAGTATATGGCTTTTTTGCTTTCGTTTTCATATACTCATTAAGAGTTGTTTAGTTATTGCATTAGAAGGCTTTGGGAATCAACATGTAAATATACATTTAAGAGTTATGTGCATTTAGGAACTGACCAGAATAATGCCTTAATCCTGTCATTTTTGGCAATATGAAACTAAACATCAGCTTGAACAATGCATGATATTTGGATAAGAGAAGACTTTGTTTACATATAAAGTATCATGTTTTAAAATCACTCATGCTTTTTCTCCATTTCTGTTACAAAGAAAGCTGTAACAAAAGAGATAATTACTCACTTATTACATATAAGAACACTGAAGTGCTCCTTCCTAATTTTTGGGTCTACCTTTAGGTACAGTGTTTACTTAACAATATGCACCATGTTGAACGAAAAGGTCACCAGAACCTCAGAAACTATAGTTGTAGTAATTGAACAAATGGGAATTATACATTGGAATCAGTTCTGGTAACAGGCTTTACAATGGTGCTCCTCATTTTTTCCACCTCTGCTTGGTAAGATTATTTTTATTGTCTCAGTTATTACACTACAGGGGACAAAAAAAAACCAACATCCCAGATGTCTTTGGTTTTGTAAAGAAATATTTGAATAGCGGTTTAATTTGGAGTTAGATTATTTTTTTCCTGTACTCAAATTTCATTTCCTGATTCATTCTGTGTGAACCCAATCTATTCATTGCATAAATTGAACGTATTGCATAATAAGGCAATAATTGTGTTCAACTATAGATGTTCAAATGAAAATTGTTTAATATTAAAGCACTAATTTGTATCTGACTTTGCAATAAGATATCTTTTGTTTCAATGTACTGTATCTAAAATAGCCTTAATAAACATGTTCCCCCTATTTCTTCAGTAAGATGAGGCCAGCTGTACTTTTCAATCTAATGATGCTGATCTTTATGTGAATCATTAATAAAAATTGCTGTTGATTCAAGGATTATTTTTCATCTAGCTTTAGCAAATGTAGAAGCAGCATTTTGTCAGATCCTATAGTTCCAGACAAACAGGGTAATTCAAACAAAGCCATGCCTGTAAACATTCAAACAAGTAAAGCCTAAAGTTTGACTGGGACAAAAAAAAACACCTTTAAAATTCTGGCTACCAGCCTCACCATGTTGATAAACTCAACTAATTGACTCCTGTGACTATTGAAATGGTTTGAACTGCTATTCACAGTAGTTATGGCTGTCCCTAACTACAAATTAGGGTTTCAAATGGTCCATATTCTTAAGTAGCTATAACATATAGGGCAAATATCAAATGGAAATGAGGAGATTCCTGTGGCAGCATTGAAAAGCAGGTTTAGGATTGTGGAGGTAGGTAGAGAGCTCTCCTTTGAAGAGTTTTGATGAGACAACTACTTTTCTCTTTAAGAAATAAATAAAACTAAAACCAAAACAAACCAAACAAAACAAAACCCACAATGTCAAACCCAATACCTTCTGAACTGTTGGCTGTAAGAACAGAAGTTTTATTTCTACTTTTAGTGCAACCATTTCAAAGACCAGACCATAGAGCTGCCATATAGATACTCATGGTTTCTAAGAAAGCATTCTGGTAAGCAGGAGAGAGAGTAGAGATGAGAAAAGCAGTGATACCCCAAAGGTGTACAATTGAGAGAGAAATATTTCAAGAGCAGAAAATGTATAAAACAGAATCAGTAACCTTCAAGCTATGTTCAAGTTGAACACAGCTATTAAGTTTAACCTGACTATATTAATTAGCGAAACAATATGAAATAAAAGGTCCTTACTACCTGAGAAGAAGCAGTGGAAGACAAGGAAAAGAGTAAGGTCATGAGCCTTCATGGAAAAGATAGAGAATAAGAGGTAATTATCATCCACAGACCAACAAGGAGTTTGCTGAAAAACTGTTACATGTTTAGATTCTTAGTAATACACTAGGATACTCAGGCCTTGGGAGTCAAGTATTTCATTTTGGGTCTCCACACAGATTTGTTTTAACATAGGTGCCTAGAGAAAACAACTTTTAGAAAAACCTTGAAATGTTCTCATTTGTCTCTGAGTGTTTCTAGTCTTAACAAGTGTACAAAAGGCCAATGATAATCTTAAGCAGATATGGAAATGGCATTTTCTAAACTACAGAGTCCTTAGAGATATTGTAATTTATTTTCCTTTATTTATTTTTTTAATTTACTTTTTTTTTTTTAATTGTTATTATAAAATTCATTGAAAGAAGTGATCTATTCACTTAGTTCAACAAGATGTGGGAGGTTTTACTGAGTTGGCATTTTTTTCATGTTACTCAATGGTTTCCTTAACTTTTTTGTCCTGGCTTCAGCTGTATCAGTTTGGGGTGTTGTTTTCTTCCTAACAGCTGGTGAAGTGCTGTATTTTTTTGCTTTAGTCTGAGAATAATGCTGAAAACACACCTATGTTTTAGTTGGTGCTGATTAGCTCTTACCCTGAACAAGAACTTTTCAGTCTCATGCTCTGCTAGTGAGGAGGGACACAAGAAGCTGGCAAGGAACAGAGACAGGACACCTGACCCAAACTAGCCAAAGGGTTATTCTATACCACAGCATGTCATGCCTAGTATATAAACTAGGGGGGAGTTACCTAGAAGGGACCAATCATTGCTCGAACCACGCTGAGTATCAGTCAGCAAGTGGTGAGCAATCGTATTGTGCATCACTTGTGTTTATTTTTTGTTGCTTTTTTTTTCTTTCCCTTTTAGTTATGTATTTTCTTCCCTTATTATTTCACTTATCATTAACTGTAGTAGTAGTATATTATACTCCAGTTATTAAACTGTTTTTATCTCAATCTGCAGGTTTTACATTCTTCTGATTCTCTTCCCCATCCTGTCCAGAGAGGGAAGGGGAGAGGATAAATAAACCAGTGGGTGGTACTGAGTTACTGGCTGGGTCTAAACCACGACAATTTCTCATTCTTATGCAATCCTTGCTGATACTGTTAACAGCAAATTTCTGAATTCTGCTCTAGTCAGTGATATTCAAACAAGGTCACCAACATACACTGTGTTGCAAATATTCACTTAATTCATTCAAATGTCTCATTTACAATATTCTTGATTCTTCTGCAGATTTTTATACTTTCTGCATCTGTGTTGAATAGTTACAGAGATAAAGTATGCAAGCTTGGCATGCATCTATCTTGATGTTACACTGTTCAGCAGTTTCACAATCTGTTTGTATTGCTACTTTCTCCAAGTACTCATATTTTTCATTAGCTACATATTTCATTTCACCGTTTCATATTCAAAAATATGTATTATTCTGACATATTGGGTTTTATCAGCAACCTTTTCAAAACCAGCAAAACATTAATGAGCTTTTCTCTGAATTTCTAATATATACATATGCCATCATTTTGTTTCTTATGCCTAATTCTATGTAGAATCCAAACATACATTATAACTTTTGTCTCAGAGTCTCGATAAATACATGTGCAGAAGAGTTTTAACAATACTTTTTAGTAAATTTTATAGTTTCATGTTGTTCATAGTCTTTGCTGAAGGAATAAAGACAAGTATTTGAACAGGTTTGTATATATGTTTTGCAAAATTTTAAGGAGGTTTGTAGTTTATTTTGAGAGAGCTAATTTTTTTCAAGTTTGCATTACCATCTTGCCAGCATATTCTTTTTTTGCTTGGCAATATCTAGCTTCTGCCTAGATGCCATTTTGTAAGCATGAAAGCTTCATATCTGTAGCTTTATCTTTAGATGTGTAAGAACCAATGAAATTCACATATTGGCTATTTGTATAACAGCTGCAATTTCAGAAGTTGCACAGGCATAGAACCCACGTTTCATGCTGGGGAGGGACTCTTCATTAGGGACTGTAGTGATAGGACAAGGGGTAATGGGTTCAAAATTAAACAGGGGAAGTTTAGATTGGATATAAGGAGGAAATTCTTTCTTGTTAGGGTGGTGATGCACTGGAATAGATTGCCCAGGGAGGTTGTGAATGCTCCATCCCTGGCTGTGTTCAAGACTAGGTTGGACGAAGCCTTGGGTGATATGGTTTAGTGTAAGGTGTCCCTGCCCATGGCAAAGGATGGCTGTAAGTAGATATTTCAATATTTTTTACTTTACTTTCCCTTTGTGCCTAAGCTGCTCTTGGAAGTTATAAATTACTGATAATAGATAACAGTCAGTGTGGACATTAAGCCTACATGCAGTTTTAGGGTCAAAGTCACCTTCTGACATCGATCTCTCCAAATAATGTGCACTGCTTTTCTGGACAAAATGAGCTAGATGAGTGTGATGGCACTTCACTTTAAATCAATGCGTGCTGGATTAGCTACTTTAAACTAAATGATTTGGTGCCAGACATGATGTGCAGGTGGAAATGATCATTGCAGTCATTGTCTTATATAACTTGTGAAACAGAATGGCTTGGGTCACACTTGCAGGTTCCTAGAACTGTTTATTACATGAGCTGCAGTTTAATTTGAGGACAGCCTATCAGAAGAAAGTGGTGTCTTTGGAATGCATAGTCTTCTGGAACCCAAAACTCACAGTAATTTTCCACGTTACTTTGTGTTTCTTTCCTACTGAGAATATTGTGTGCTTTTGCTCTGTCCTTTTTATTTTGTCTGGTAGGCTTAATCCAAAAAGAATGAATTTGGGTTTTTTTTCTAGGTACAGTGTTGAATTGAAAGTACCAAAATAAGATATGAGTACTGTACAGACTGCACTGTTTTTGAAAGCACACCTGAACCATTCCAGCCTAGCTCAAGCTTCAAAAGCAAGAAATCTGAAAGTAATGCTAATCAGAGTTTCACCCAATCTCACTGGGCTTTGTGGTCTGCAGTGCAGATGTACCCACAGACTCTACTTTTCACCAGTACGAATGTCTCAAATGTTAAAGCTGGATAAAGAAAAAGTATTTACAGATACTTGTATAAAGAACAGAACATAAAAATTGCACTCTGTTTGCCTATTGGCTGTGTGATGCAGAACCCTAAAATTTCTACAGAAAGACAGCCTGGTATTATTATGGTCTTGAGTTTATTTAAAAATAGAAAACCAAAGCTAGTAACTTAATTTTAGATGTTTTGCTAATAAGTCTTATGTTATTCTCAATGTGACATGCCATGGAATTTAAGTATTGGCTTTATACAACTGTACCATGAAAAAGTAAGAGGAATATTTAGATGCTCACAACGGTTGATTTTGCCTTCTATTTGTATAGAAAAAAAAAAAGTTAAGTAGATTAATTTTATTCTAAAATTATTTTTCTTTTAGTGTATGTATTAGTAAGAAAAGTCATAGCCAGATCACTGAAAGCAAAAACATTAGCCCTATTAGATTATTTACACAGAACAGACACTGTATACATTGTTCAAACACATGTGCCAGGACTCTGTCGAAAAAACACTAATTCTCTATTGCTTAAAAAACATTGCTCAGAGAAGTGGTCTGTTAAAATATTGGTGTTTGTTATTTCCTACAAATGATTTGATAGTTTTCATCCATGTGGCCTTCACTTGGGAACAAAAAAACCTGTGTCATTTTCACTTCAGGGTAACAATAAGAAAAACTATTTTTTTTCTTTTATCATCATGTTGCTGCCAGCAAGCAGTGGGATTCTGATTGAGAGTTTAGAAGTTCAGTCTTGGACACACACCACCATCCCCACCCACACATATATAATTATTGTTTGCATTGTAAGCTGTTTTTTCACTTATGACAGTGGGTAAAAGATCATTTTGCTAGGGAGCAAACTAGAAATATCCAAGCAGCAAAAATGAGTTGCAGTATGTCTGCATCTTGGCATCATTCAAAAATAGAGGGGAAAAAAAAGTAGAAGAAGAGCTGCAGAAATTTAAGTATTTTCTTGACATTCTAGTTCAGAATGTCAGCTGAACTGCCTTTAGTCTCCATCCTACATAACTCAGACATATGTCTAGACGGTATCTCTCATAGCCATTGACAAGCTCATGGAGTCTTATTAACCGTTCAGGTCCACTGACATCTGTTGCTTTATTATCAACATTGCTAAGCATTTACAAGAAGAGCAAAAATTACGTAGTTAAAAAATTCCAGGAAAGTTGCATTAAACAGTCTCCCCCCCCTGCCCCTCGCCCTTTTTTTCCTTTACAAGTCATTAATAGCAAACTGCAGGGTGTTTTTTTTCAAGTGGAGTCATTACTACCACAGAGGATTCTTATAAAATGTTTGGGTTTCCTGGCGTATTTATTGAAGAAGTAAAAAACATATGAGTTGAAAAAATAAAGAAGAAAGTTAATAAGCAAGCAGGAACTCTGTGAAACTGCATTTCAAAAGCATCCCCTTGTTCTACAGTTGAAGACACATCCTAGTGTCTTCAACTTTCATATCATAATAAGCAGTGTCTTCCAGAGCTTCCCAAAGACAGCTTTCTAACTTCCAGGCAGTAGGTGGACCCTGAGCTTAATGATAAAGGAATAATATCTTTTTTCTGGACCACAAAAAATAAGTTTTACAGAGCTAGTATATTCACTGTCATTGTGGCATGGTGACATGCCAAGCCAAGAATCATAGAATCATAGACAAGTTAGGGTTAGAAGGGATCTTAAAAAGCATTTGGTTCCAACCCCTCTGCCACAGATAGGGACACCTTCCACTAGATCAGGTTGCTCAAAGCCCATCTAACCTGGCCTTGAAAACCTCCAGGAATGGAGCATCCACAACTTCCCTGGGCAGCCTGCCTCCATGTCTTACCACTCTCATAGTAAAGAATTTTTTTCACAATACCTAATCTAAATGTACCCTCTTTCAGTTTAAAGCCATTCCCCTTTTCCCTACATGCCCTTATAAAAAGTCCCTTTCCAGATTTCTTGCAGTCCCCCTTTAGATACTGAAAGGCTACTATAAGGTCTTCCCGGAGCCTTCCCTTCTCCAGGTTGAACAAGCCCAACTCTCCTAGACTGTTCTGACAGGAGAGGTGCTCCAGCCCTCTGATCATCTTCATGTCCCTCCTTTGGAATCGCTCTAGCAGGTCCACATCCATTTTGTGTAGTAGGCCTCAGAGCTGAATGGACATCTGTAGGTGGCATCACACCAGAGTGTAGTAGATGGGGAGAATCACCCTCTTCAGCCTGCTGGTCACACTTCTCTTAATGCAGCACAGTACGTGATTGGCTTTCTGAGCTGAAAGTGAAAACTTCTGGCTCATTTTAAGCTTCTCATCAACCAACATTCCCAAGTCTTTCTCCTCAGGGCTGTTCTCAATACGTTCTCCTCCTAGACTATATTTGTGTTTGGGATTATATTGTGCTTGGGAGAATAATGAAATTTAAGAAATCTGTGTATTTAACTTCTCATCTCTTATTTTCCCCTAAGGATCTTGACTTATTGTTGAAGCTACTGCAATGTTTTGCAAAAACAAGAAATTAAATATACTGAAAGCATGGATTTCTCAAAGATTTGAACCTATCCACAAGTACTTTTCTTCTAATCCTAGAACATACAATAACATTGTTAAATGGAGTATGTGTTTTGGATTTGTGATGACACCAGAGTTGATAGCACACTAATTTAGCTGTTGCTGAGCAGTGTTTACACAGTCAAGACCTTTTAATTTCTGATAAATGTTATAATTACTTAGTAAAAATAGTTGTGGGTGTTCCATAATGATTGCATATTGGCCTATTAAAAAAAAAGAATTATTTTTGCTGTAGATCATTTCAGTTGCATATTAACTCTATTATTATATTGTGTTTCAGTAATTAACAATCCAAATTATAATCAGTGGGGGTTTAGCTACTAGTGTTTAAACATTATTTAATATTTTTGTTTCTTTTTCCAATATAAAAATAATATTTGTCTAAAACTGTCTCTCAGCATGTAGAAGTATTAGTTTCCATAGCATCTCTGAAAAGAATTTCAGGCTTTCACCTGATTTCAGTCCTTCAAATAACATTCGGAAGTGTGAAGATTGTGAAGAAAACAAAAATAATTAAACGTATGGCTTTTATTTACTATATAGGTTTACAAGTGCTCATCAGTTTTGAGCACTTAATTGTCTGTTTCGCTCTAGTCTGTGCCATAAACCCTTTGGTCATAACAGTTCTTTGGTGTGACTGCCTTACAGGATTAACTCTTTATTGAAATTCAGATAAAAATTTCTGAGCTTCCTAAAAATATTCTTAATAGTCTAGCTATCTTCAGCTGTGTGAATCAGGTTTTAGACTGAGAAGTAACTCTTGCCAACTTGCTCAACAAGTTCAGAATGCTCTGTGCTTACAGTTTGGCATTTGAGAGCAAATGAAAATAAAAAGTGGTTTGAAACTAAATGGTCTCACTGTGTTTTCCTTCATTACATGCACAGACTCAGCTGTCTTCTGCCACACACACATATGTGCGTAAACATATACTCCCAAGTTTAAAATAATCTGTAGGAAAGAAAAAGAACAAAAACAAAACCAGACATTTCTGGCTCAGAGTACTCTCTATTCACTGTATATTTCACTCCTTTGTTTGAATGGTCACTATTTTGCTACCTACATGGAGCAAACAGGTCCTTGACTGAAATGAGACTTCTACCAGAACTAAAGTAGCTGGAGAATCATATTTTTAAGCTGTGTTTTGCCCCTGCGTGGAGGGATTGGAGAAAAAAAGTATCAATAAATAGATAAAGTGTATCCTCAGTAGGACCAATCCATCTTTTGTTTCCATCATTAAGGAAATCTTACATTTTCTGGAATAGATTCTCAACATTGTCTTTTTGTTAGGGCTTACCTGTCTGTTTTCAGTTTTTTATAGTTCTTGTGCTAGGCCTCATTTAACTTTTTTAACATGTTTTCATTTGGCTACACACTGCTGCATCAAATTTTGTGCTTCTCCCCCGGTTAAACACAGTAGTTTAAGATGCACAACTGCGGAAGTGGAACAAGTATAAATATTCTTAGAACAAGTTATAACACCTAGAGGGCTTTTACTCATGATATTTGTCACTGTCTATTTATGGATTTTACTAAATGGGTGACAGTATCAGCATACACTGTAATATTCTCTGATTCGCTCCTTGCAACATTTGAGAAGCTCATTCTGGATCAAGTCTTAATTTTTTCTTTTTTTTTGTGAGCTCTCTCCCAGTCCCATTTAAATATAGGCACTTCCAAATATTAGTGTTATTATAAATAGGATTTTACATCCACAAATTTGTTCTTTTTTCCTCACAGTTTACCTTTCCTCCTTCACTAAGCAATAATAAACCACACTTTTGGAGAATAACTTGGATAACTTACTTTTAGATTTATATCTTACTTGAAAATAATCCTATAAGAACTACTAATGGAAGAAATTGGGTAAAACATGTATGAGACCTTGTGATGGTGAAATACTACAGTAATGATGTTCTGAGAACTGACTGAAGGACAAGTTGGTGTTTTTTGAATTGTATCATTAGGGTTTCAGAAACATTATAGTTTTCAGATTTCTAAGTAATAGAATAAATTTTACAAAATTAAGAAAGTGTTCTATTATAATTATGAGAAAAGGAAGATTAAGAGCCCATGTTAGACCCATTTCTGTCATGAAGAAAACAAAAAAACTAAGATAATTTACCAATAAGTACATTATATTTCCCTTTCTGTGCTACCACTCAATTCACTTTTAAACACTCACTAGGTGAAAATCGATTGTATTCATGTGACAAGGGAGAATAGACTCAAGTGTAGGGTGTACCTAAACTTTCTTATATGTGTGTGAATATTTCAGATTGTACTCAAGAAAGACATTTTAGAAGTTGTCAGAAGAAATACATTCATCAGCAGCTCAAGTCAGCATATGTCACTCTGTCTGGCAGGCAAGTCATTTTCCATCATGATTCTGTGGCGCATTAATAACGTCCTTTCCTTTTCACTACAGCTAGTAATACTCAAAGCTGCCAGTAGGAGTTCATAATTATTATGGTTCTGATAACAGTAAACAAATGTACAAAATGATACATAATTAACAAATCTGGTCTTTCATCATTCATTTAACTAGCTTGCCTTCACATGCCCTTTGCATAGCTTTCAGCATTATTTTGACTTTTGGGAGTAAGTGTAATTTTTTGAGACTGAAAAGGATGTGATACCTCAAAGTTCTTTTAACATTAGAGATTCCACAGTAAAAGACATCTGCCAATAAGTTGTGACTTTTCCAATGGAAAGGTGAGCTTGTTCTTTCCCAAGAAACTGCAGGTGTATTGTGAGATGGTGTGGTGTGACACGTGGTCTGCATTACTTATTAGCTGTCTTACTGAGCTGGAATCACACTGCAGTACCCAAATACAAGTTGCAGTCCTTATGTGCCTCTTTTCAATGAAGGCAATGGCTTTCAGACAAAACTCTGTTTCAAATCTAGCCTCTTGGAAGCAGATCTTCTACCAAGGAAGCAGATTTTCTATCTAACTACTGAATATGTTGGTGTCTTTAAAGTTTTTTTTTTTTTTCTTTTTGCAAGGGGGCCAGTTATACCAAGATAAAAAAGTTTTGGGGTTTAGTCAGGAGAGTGGAAGACATACACCTATTCCCAGTCATGGGCCCCTATTTAATCTTGAAGTGTTTTCTCTTCCGGTCAATCCTGATCCGTTTTGGAGGATGTCACCACGATTACCTTTCTGATAACAGCTTGCTTACCTGTCAGACTGGTCCCATGATGAGCAGCAGTTCTCACAGTGTGCAGTTCTGCCAATGGACAAAATGACAGAGTTTGCAGTGTGTCCTGGGTTCAGCAGTAGCAGTTATTTTTTCTGCTTCTTAGTAGCTGGTGCAGCGCTGTGTTTTTGACTCAGCCTGGGAAAAGTGCTGATAACGCCAATGTTTTTAGTCACTGCTCAAACGTTTAGATTGATGAAGGACTTTCTGAGTCTCATGCTCTGCCAGGGAGGAGGGGAAGCCAGGAGAAAGCAGAGACAAGACACCTGACCCAAACTGACCAAAGAAGTATCCCATACCACAGCACGTCATGCCCAGGATATAACTGAGAGTTACCTGAAAGGGCTAGTTCTCTGCGGGGTTGGACTAGGTATCGGTGCTTAGTTGGGCTTGGGGGGGGGCGAGTTATCAGTCTGTGGGTGGTAAGGTGTTGTATTCTCTTCCCTTGTTATTTCCCTTATCATTATTATCATTGGTGGTAGCAGTAGTGATTTGTGTTATACCTTAGTTACTGGACTGTTCTTATCCCAGCCCGTGGGAGTTGCATTCTTTTGATTCTCCTCCCTGTCCCTCTGGGAGTGGGGGAAGGAAGGGTGGAAGTGAGTGAACGAGCTGCGTGGCTGGGTTAAAACCATGACAACAGTGTTATGGATTTCCTCATGTCAAAAGAAGCGTGACCAGCGTGTCGAAGGAGGTGATCCTGCCCCTCTCCTCTGCTCTTGTGAGACCTCACCTGGAGTATTGTGTGCAGTTCTGGTGTCCTCAACATAAAAAGGACATGGAACTGTTGGAACAAGTCCAGAGAAGGGCCATGAGGATGATCAGGGGACTGGAGCACCTCCCGTATGAGGATAGGCTGAGAAAGCTGGGGCTGTTCAGCCTGGAGAAGAGAAGGCTACGTGGAGACCTCATAGCAGCCTTCCAGTATCTGAAGGGTGCCTATAGGGATGCTGGGGAGGGACTCTTCATTAGGGACTGTAGTGATAGCACAAGGGGTAAGGGGTTCAAACTTAAACAGGGGAAGTTTAGATTGGATATAAGGAGGAAATTCTTTCTTGTTAGGGTGGTGAGGCACTGGAATGTGTTGCCCAAGGAAGTTGTGAATGCTCCATCCCTGGCAGTGTTCAAGACTAGGTTGGACGAAGCCTTGGGTGATATGGTTTAGTGTGAGGTGTCCCTGGCCATGGCAGGGGGTTTGGAAATTGATGATCTTAAGGTCTTTTCCAACCCTAACTATTCTATGATTCTATGATTCTTGTCTTGAGACTTCAACTCTGTTTCATAAAATCATGTAATCTTGGAATCATGCATTCATAGAATGGTTTGGGTTGGAAGGGACCTTTAAAGGTCATCTAGTCCAGCCCCTCTGCAATGAATAGGAATGTCTTCAACTAGATTAGGTTACTTAGCATCCTGTCAGGTCTGACCTTGAATGTTTCCAGGGATGGGGCGTCTACAACCACTTTGAAGAACCTGTTCCAGTGTTTCACCACCCTCACATGTCCAGTCTAAATCTACCTTCTTCCATTTTAAAAACTTTACCCCTTGTCCTATCTCTACATGTCCTCTTAAAAAGTTTGTCTCCGTCTTTCTTATAACCTGCCTTTAAGTACTGGAAAGCTGCAGTAAGGTGTCCCTGGAGCCTTCTTTTTTTCAGGCTGAACAATGCCAACTCCCTTAACATTTCCTCATAGGAAAAGTGTTTAGTCTCCCTGATAATTTTTGTGGCTCTCCTCTGAACCTGGTCCACAAAGTCCCTGCTTTTCCTGTGCTGAGACCTGCAGAGCTGGAGGCAATATTCCAGGTGGGTTCTCAGCATAGAGAAGAAGAAAGAGAGAATAATTTCCCTTGAACTACTGTCCATGATCCTTTTGATGTAGCCCAGGATACAGCTATCTTTCTGGGCTGCAAGTGCACGTTCCTGGATTGTACGCAGCTTTTCATCCACAATTACCCCTAAGGCCTTCTCCACAGGGCTGGTCTCAATCACTTCACCCTCCAGCCTATACTGATAGGAAGTTGTCCTGATTCAGCTGTAGGACCCTGCATTTGGCCTTATTGAACCTAATGGAGGTCACACAGGTCCACTTCTCAAGCTTGTACAGGTCCCTCTGAATGGCAGCTTATCCCTCAGGTGAGTCAACTGCATCACTCAGCTTTTTTTTCATTTGCAAACTTGCTGAGGGTGCACTCAATCCCACTGCCTATGTCAGTGATGAAGATATTAAACAGTACTGGCTCAGTCCAGACCCCTGAGGAACACTACTTGTTGCTGGTTTCAAACCAGACATTGAGCCATTGACCACTACTCTTTGTATGCAACCATCCAGCCAATTCCTTATCCACCAAATAGTCCATTGATCAAGTCCTCATCTCTCCAATTTAGAGAGAAGGATGTTTTGGGGGCCTGTGTCAAAAGCCTTACAGAAGTCCAGATAGATGACAACCATAGTTCTTTCCTTGTCCACTGATGTTGTCAATCCATCACAGAAGACTGTTATGTTGGCCAAGCAAGACTTGCCCTTAGTGAAGCCATGCTAGCTGTCTCAAATCACATTTTGTCCTCCATGTGTAATCTCTGTCTGGGTAGCTACATCAGTTCTGGTTAAGGCAGAGGACATCATATCTTTCTGCTGGAAATATACTGGTTACCATAGCTAAGCTCCTTCTGGGAGGGTGATGACCACAATTGAACTCACCTTGTGAGCTGGTAGGGTGATAATGACCTTCTGCATGCCCTTCAGTGCAAACTGCTGTGTAAGTTGCCATAAAACACCCTGACTGATGCACTACACTCTTTTTTGCCCACTCTGGCTGCAGTGCTCCTGGTCACTAGCACTTCTTGGCTGATTTCTGTAAGTGTGAATATGCAGATGGTGCAGACTTCTCTTTCTGCTGCCCTTGTTTTCTCTCATTCTATTAGGCTTTGTAAAAGTTCGAGAGGGTGTTAGAACTTAGTCACTGTCAAGACATGCTATAATTAACTTGCCTTAAAAAAATATATAAATTAATATAAATTAATTGGATTTTCACAAGTATTATAATTACCCATACTTTTGTTTAATGGTGTAATTTTCATGATGAAAAATTTGCAGCTTCTCTTCTTAATTATTAAACAGACACAGACCTTCTTTCTAAGTTTCACCCCCATTGCTAGCCTATTAATAAATCATCTTTGTAATAGAGCTGTTCAAACTAATGAATTCTGTATTTATACAAATATTCTGATGAAGCTACAAATTACAGTCTTTTGTAAATAAAATCGGTCTTATTTAACATTACTAATAAAGTGATTATAGCAGCTTTGTTTGCCATGTTTGGGTATTTTTCAAATTACAATTTGATTATTGTTTCAATTCTACAGATCTGCCTATAACAGCTTCTCCATGTGACTGATTCTGTTTTGGAGGGCAATACTTGGACAACATGACAGGTCTTTTGAATCCAGCATTATCAACTCGTTTCAATGTTTTTAATATTGACAATGAAGATTTTTTTCTAATTTAGGCATCTCTTTACAATTACATTTCAGATATTAAACAGTGATATGGAAGTCAGATGAGTAGCTATGCCTTTGATTTATTTTTTTTTTTTAATAGGATGTCCTGGGTTCAGCAGTAGCAGTCATTTTTCTCCTTGGTAGCTGGTGCAGTGCAGTGTTTTGACTTTCGGCTCGGGAACAGAGCTGATAACAAGGATGTTTTGGTTTGGCCAAGGACTTTGTGAGCCTCATGCTCTGCCAGGGAGGAAGGGAAGCCGGGAGGAAGCAGAGACAGGACACTTGATCCAAACTGACCAAAGAGGTATTCCATACCATAGCATGTCATGCCCAGCATGTAACTGGGAGTTAGCCGGAAGGGCTGGGGGACTGCAGGGTTGGAGGAGGTATGGGTCGGTGTTTGGTCGGGCTGGGGGGGCGAGTTATCGGTTGGCTGGTGGTGAGGTGATGTATTCTCTTCCCTTGTTATTTCCTTTATCATTATTATTATTGGTGATAGCAGTAGTGATTTGTGTTATACCTTAGTTACTAAACTGTTCTTATCTCAACCCGTGGGAGTTGCATTCTTTTCGATTCTCCTCTCCATCCCTTTGGGAGTAGGGGGAGGGAAAGAAGGGGGGGGAGTGAGTGAACAAGCCCTCTGACTGGTTTTAAACCACGACAGAGGAATATAAGGCAGTCAATAAAACGCTTTTTCTGATAAATAACCTTTTAAGACTTTTTTTCTAAGTACGTTTATATCTATACCACATCTTCCAATTTTTCATTTTAATTGCATTTGCTTTGAGTGTGCTTACACCTTTTTCTCTGCTTGCTGCAAATAATGATCAAATTAGTGCACTGGCATGTATGCTAATGCAAAATTCGTTTTACCTGTGTATTGCCAAATATTTGTAGAAACAACTATAATTGGTAAACAACATTATTCACAGTTGAAATCTCATTATAAGATTTTGGTTCATTAAAAAAATAGATTTTCTAACTCTTTTATCAAAACAGCTGGACTTAGCAAAATACAAATGTTCACAATTAGTCATACTTTAAAAACTACTGATCAGGAATTTGGGTACAGAGTTTGTCAGATGACAGTGTTCATATGTGCACTGGAGATCCAAATTAGTTTCTTGGCTTTTTAAAAATGAAATTCACCCACAAGTAAGTGTTTATTTAAAGGAAGCACATACAAAGAATTGAACTATAATAATTTGTTATGAATTACTTGCCAACATATGAATTACATTTTGAGTCAGATTTTCAGTAGGAAACAGCTGCTCATTATTTACATAAGTTCTGTGGTAGGTCTAAAGAGCAGCCTGTTACATGCCATGCATTAAATTTATCTTTTTTTTTTTTTTTAAAGATAAAAAACTCAAAACATTAAAAAAAAATAGATTGTGTCTCCAAACTTTGCACTCCTGTTATACTTGAAAATTTTCTTAGAGCTCTGGCTTTAAAAATTAACTTATTAAATGAAAATGTTCATTTATTTAAAGAAAAAAATAATGTTCCTGTTGCAGGGATAAAACTCAGGACATGCTATAAACCCAGTAACAATATAAAATAAAAATAAACTAGGTAAAAAATCTTATAATCTCATTTTCTAAACCTGGAGATAGAAATCTCTCATCTTCACAAATGGTTCACCCTTGAGCTGGTCATCTGTTTTAAATATAATTTTATTCAGAAACTTAGTCCATTTCATTTTTAGGACCATATTTAGGACCTACTAGTGTGACTAATTTGTTTTAAGATAAAGACTATTTCATCTTGAAGCCTTTAATCAAAGCATAGCAAAGGTCATTTTTTGCTATGACTAGATCAGTGCGTGTGTGTTTAAGGGGATTCCCTTAAAGAGCTCTATATTGATGTAACAAGCTTCGGCCTATGTGTGCTGAGCCTAAGTCTTGATGATTATTTCAACTGAATGACTGTGGTATTTTCCTAGTTTAACATAAAATCCAGAAGTTGACACAGTAACGACTAACAAAATGGTTACTAAATGGTGTTAACTATTCTAGTTTCTGTAACATTCTTTTTATGAGAAATGGGTAAACCAGGAAGCAGCAATGAGGAAATGAAGATCTGCAGAAAGCAGAGGAAGAAGCAGAGTTATTTAAATATAGCTGGAATATTAGGTTGGCTAGAAAATTTAACTGCTATCCAAAGATTATGTCCAAGACAGTTGCTGTCCTGATAAAAAAACAGGAAAATATATTTGCTCTAGGTACCTGGCTCCACATGGGTGTATCTGATTCTGGCAATTGGCAACAAGTTTTTGCTGAATCTGTAGGATGAACAGTTTAAGTAGTTCTGTGTTACTAATGCTTGATGGTTATTACTTAATCAATCATTTAATTAATTAGCTTACAACAGCAGCTGCCTGAGCCATAAAACCTTCACACTTTTAATTGCAAGAAAGGTGGTATAGAGTCAAAGCTAGAGGTGGCAGCTCTGTGCATTTTTGTAGCCTTTGCAACGGCCACTGACCTGACCCAGCTTCTCTCTGTGGGTGATGCTGCTATTCAGCTGTGGGAACACTACTGAAAATTGTGAAAGATCAAGAAGACTAAAAACGTTCATGTCCTTAGCTATCCATAGGTTATCTTGGAGGCTGTATTTCCACTTCTCAACATGGCAGGCTACAACCTGCAGGAACTGAAAACCGAGTTAAGTTTTTCATCCTGTCTGGGTGGAATTTTGGTCTTCAAAGTAATTTCTGCACAAAAAAAAAAAACAAAAACCAAACAAAACCAAAAAACAACCAACCAAGAAAACCCAAACAAAAAAACCGCACCAAAAGAAAAACAAAACAAACAAATCCAAACCCAGAAAAAAAAGAAAAAAAAAACACCAAAACAAAAAAAAAAAAAAACCACCCAAACAGATATTGCTCCTTAATTCTCAAACCTCACTTACTGTGGAGCCAGCTCTGAAATACATTATTTGAATTTATTCTATTTTCCTTCCCTGAAGGCTGACAACAGCTGATTCAGTAAACTCCAATGGAACAAGATGTTGTCAAACCATGAAGTTTTTTTCAGCTGCAATACTTCATGAAATTGGCTTCTTTCAGTAAGAGTCTTTTTCAGGGAAGGGCACTGGGGAGGGGAAGTCCTGTTTTGAAACTTTCACTTTGAAACTTCCTGAAGGCAAATGTAACTATTTTGTCTGAATAATGAGGGCTTGGGCTTCTGTTAATCTGAAGCTGTAAAAAAACCCTCATTTTCTGAATAAATGTAATGTAAAAGATAACAAATACTGTCAGTTTCCTCCTTTACAATCGTTTATTCTAGCACTTTTGAGCATGAGTATGGCAGAACAAGTGTGCAAGGTTTTGACACAATTAATTTTTGTCTCATTTAATTAGTTCATTGACTGATATCAAATTATTCTGCAGCTAACAGTATCAAAACACAAGCTTTTTCTGTTCTGTTCTGCCCACAGTTTAAATTAATTCTATCTGCTTTCTGTTAAAATTTAGCTTCAGTGATCTTTTCTGCATTTAAAGAGAAAGTGCAATATAACTGAATGCAGGGGAAAGAGACAGGCAGTGAGAAATGAAAAAAAATCTTGCAGCTTAACTTAAATGGGAATACCTACGTCAGCTGTACTGGGGGATTCATAATTTTCCTAGAAATCAGTTCTTGTCAGAGGTTTTTATTCACACTGCTAAAAATAAGCCTTAGATCTTAAACACTAAATTGTTAAAATGACCATTTTCATAAAAAAAGGAGGGAGCAGTGGTTAAGATGGGTAAGTAGTGATGACAAAATACATAAACAATTAATGAAGAGCTATATAAACGTTGTGGTTTAAACTCAGTCAACCATGCAGCTGCTCTCTCACTCCCCACGCTTCCACCCCCCTCGGTTCCCAGGATGGGGAGGAGTATCGAAAGAATGTAGGATTGAGATAACAACAGTCCAGTAACTAAGATATAACACAAAGCACTACTGTTACCACCAATAATAATAATGAAAAAGGAAACAACAAGGGAAGAGAATACAACACCTCGCCACCTGCCAACTGATACCCAGCCCTACCTGAGCAGCGATCTAACCCTTCCAGGTAACTGCCCCCAGTTTATATAGTGGGCCTGATGTGCTGTGATATGGAATACCTCTTTGGTTAGTTTGGGTCAGGTGTCCTGTCTCTGCTTCCTCTCGGCTTCCCCTCCTCCCTGGCAGAGCATGAGACTCAGAAAGTCCTTGGTCAGAGTAAATATTACTGAGCAGCAACTAAAAACAGTGTTATTAGCATTGTTCTCAGGCTGAGAGTCAAAAACACAGCACTGCACCAGCTACTAAGAAGGAGAAAAAAATGGCTGCTACTGCTAAACCCAGGACAATAAACTATTAGGTCTAAACTCAGAATGAACTCTCTGAATGAATAAATCAATAAAAACATCAGCTTGCAGTTTCTGAATTCACAGTTTGGACATAGAAAAGCTTTAGCAGAAACCAAATTAAGCTTTTTGAAACACACCATGGTGGAAGAAAAATACAAAAGAGGTCTGCTGAAGTCTTAACTGGAAACCTTTCTTTTTCTTTATTTTCTGCCCTTTCATCCTCAAGAAAGATTTCCATATTGAGATTTTCAACTTGCATATTTCATACTTTGCCTTTAAGAATATAACCTTAAAGCATCTGAACGGTTACATTCATATTGTGATTTGAACAAAAATGTGCACAAATAATATTTGCAAAATAAATTTGCGCAAATAATTAAAAATACCAAACCCTGAACACATTTCTGCAAAAGACCTTTCTACTCCAGGTGTTTGTTTAAACATAATCCAGTGTGTCTGTGGGTTTGGTTCATTCTGTTTGCATGTTCTGTTAAGTAATTCAGTTTGCTAGATTACAAGGCTTCGTAAGATTCCCCAAGGCTTCTGATGCACGAGCTGATGCTGGTGAGACAGACATGGTGCAGTAACCAGCTGGCACCCAGACCATTAACATAGGTTGCTGTTTTGGCTAGTGCCAGTAGCTTAGCTGATAGCATGCACAAAAGTCTTTGATTTTTACTGCTATAGTTGTAAATAAAGATATGAATATATACATCATATTATTTTCATGCTATCTTAAAAAGATTGTTATAAGTTACAAGTCTTCACTCTAAACAAATAATTTGATCCAAATTTTGCAGAGAGACTGCTTAACGAAAAAATCAGAGAGTATAGTTAGGTCCTGGTTAGAATCTTTGACATCATGAAGTCCCCTAAAGGCTTCTTTACAACTCTATTTAAGGTGTTTCTTGATGGTATGTTGAGGAGGGTCCTGAGCTTAAGTGGAGTATTAGAGCTTTCACAGTTGAAAATGGGCAGAAGAAAGTCTGGGTTTCAGCTTAGTTTGTTTTGGTTGTAGGAAGAGAGGATTGGGGTGGCTTTTTTCTCTTTTTTTTAAAAAAAAAAAAGCAAACAAAACAACAGGTGCTTGTTTATTTAGGCACCATTTCTACAGCAGCTCTTGATTCTGAGTCAATAATGAAGGAATATGTACTTACATTTTAATACTTATGGAATTTTCTGCCTACAGAGACAACACTAAGTCAAAGATTGTAGACCTACTCTCTGCTAATGATCATATAGAGATCATATACACCCCAGAGGATTTGCAGTACATTACTATTTTGATCCTGCTGCTAAGTGGTTTGGCCCAAACATCAGCTTAAAAAACTGAGGTCTAGATTCAACCATATCCTAATGAAAAGCTAGTCAAGTCAGTTGTTTCTGTTGACAGTGAAGCACTGACTATCCTGCCTTTGTGGCAGCATGCCATCTCAGAGTGTCATGATTGATGATGAAGTCCCATGGAGCAGAAGAAAAGCTTGAACAGTTTTTAAGGAGATTAAAACAGCCTTTCAAGAAGAAAGTAGGTGTCTGAAAAAGTAAATGCACACTATGAAGCTGTAATCCCCATTCTCTTGTGTGACTGAATAAAACAGACAATTTAGAACTGTTCCAGTAAGCATTTTGGACTCTTACACACACTTTCTGGGCCCATGTGGTATAATCTTCCGCAGTAAGAACCAACATAGTCACGTAGTTAAATATTCAGCATTCAAACAACACTCCTACAGGATCAGTTATACTGAACTGGTATTTGACGCATATGCCAGAGTGCCTAAAACTGTTTCAAGAGGTGGAAAAATTAGCTGGATTTCCAGGAGTCAGGCCAATGAATACTTAAAAGCTGTGCTCAGGCAAATCATTAGCTATCTGATGATAATTCCACAACATGGGAAATTGCTATTATGATACATGTGTTAGTGGCAGAGTTGCCAGAGCTGGTAGCTGTAGTGGTGCTGTCAGCACCACTAAGCTAAACTAGCAAAATGAACAGGAACAGAGGAAAACAGTCACAAGCAGAAGAATCTGCATCTGTGATGCCTGTGGCAAAATCTAATTTCTCACCCAAGCCACAAAAGTACACTCATCCCTGCAGTCTATAGAGACTATAAGAGAAATCAAATCATGATTTTGATTTTTGTACCAACTTAATCCAGATGGTAAGGATACTCTTTTTTTGTTTTTTTTTTTGTGTTATTATTCTAGATACATCTAGGCAGATTCATGAATAACCTTTATAATCAAAAGACAAAACTTTGCATGACAGGAATAAAATTTCTTATTTTTACGAAAAGCTATCATACCTGTTTTCTTTGAGTTTCTTTCAATATTTTCCAAAAGGTTTAATACTCTAGCAAAATAAGTCTTTCATGAAACGTTATTACTTTAACGTAAAATAATTTCATTCTCTTGAAGACCCAACTGGTGTTTCCTTACAGGTTCTCTTGAAATTGAGAAATATTCACAGAAATACCTATTGCACTGGAATATACTGTTTGTTTTGCAGAACCAGAAGGAAGCTGTCAGCCTCAAAGTGTTTGGATATCTAACTAAACACCTGTATTCGTTCAATATAGCCAGCTCTTTATCTGGCTAAAACCAAATGAGTGTCAGAAACACAGCAAGGAGTGGAAGAGATATTTTGCTGGTGAGTAGTAGAAAAGTTTTATCCAGGGAAAGGAAAATCAAACCCAAAACCCAAACAGAACAAAACAAGAAAAAAAAAAAGAAGGCAGAAAAAGCATGATTTACACTGAAATGTGTATAACTACAGTATGCATATGCACACTCTCATGTATGTATAATAAGGTTTTTGTGTCTGTATACAAAAAGAGAGAGGCACACACTACAATGAAGCCTTTATCCAAATCACAATTCAAAATGGCCATATCCTTATAACTGAGAGTTGTATTAATTAAGACATGAAAACATTCCTCTAAAATGTAGTTGAATGCTACAACTGCTCTCTAATGTGGAAAATTCCTGTGCAGAGGAACTAAGAAACAAGACTATATAGGCACTGCTATTAATGCCTTGTCATGCGAAAGAGAGAGGAGATTTTTTTCAACCTCTAGTGTTTGATTTGTCTATCAATGCCCCAGGAAAGCCAAGATGCTTGTGCCTCACTGTCGTGGTTTAAACCCAGTCAGGTAATTCGTTCGCTCACTTCCCCCCCTTTCTTGCCCTCCCCCTGCTCTTGGAGGGATGGAGAGGAGAATTGAAAAGAATGCAACTCCCACGGGTTGAGATAAGAACAGTTTAGTAACTAAGGTATAACACAGATCACTACTGCTACCACCAATGATAATAATGATAAAGGAAATAACAAGGGAAGAGAATACAACACCTCAGCACCAGCTGACCGATAACTCGCCCCCCAAGCCCGACCAAGCTCCGACCGATACCTCCTCCAACCCTGCAGTCTCCCAGACCTTCCGGCTAACTCCCAGTTACCTCCTGGGCATGACGTGCTGTGGTATGGAATACCTCTTTGGTCAGTTTGGGTCAGGTGTCCTGTCTCTGCTTCCTCCTGGCTTCCCCTCCTCCCTGGCAGAGCATGAGGCTCACAAAGTCCTTGGCCAAACCAAAACATCCTTGTTATCAGCTCTGTTCCCGAGCTGAAAGTCAAAACACTGCACTGCACCAGCTACCAAGGAGGAGAAAAATGACTGCTACTGCTGAACCCAGGACACTCACCAGTCTGTCAGCACCCTATTATAGAGATGCTTCACCAGAGTCTGGCTGGATCGGAGGGCAATTCAACTGACTTGTCCAGGGAAATACACCAGCAGCACAGAGGGGACTCCTCAGTGGGTCTTCCCACTTTATTTCACCCGTTGCCAGAGACTGCTAGTGCCAGCAAAGGGCTAATACTAACAGTTTACGGAATAACATTCTTTATTATCAAATAATGACAAATTAAGGTTCAGAGATTCCCAGTGATAGGAACTGTCTGCAAAAACAAGCTTAAGGAGCCTATACGATATATTTGGCAGGAAATGAATCCTGACCCTGAAAACACACAATTCCAGACAGATAATCCCTTATTAAAAGCATAAGATATTGTTTTTTCCTTATCACAGATCCTTATCACACGAGCACATCTGAAGACATTCATTTCATCTAAGACAAGTTAAAAAGACTAGAAAAAAAAAGTTTAAAAGACTAGAGAAAAAACTAGTACAGCACACTCAAATATTTGTGAGATAAATTCTGTTAGAAATAAATGAGTAAGATATTATTTTAGCAAAATTTCTACTTTAAAATAAAGAAGTCTTGAAACTATATATCCCAACTTTCTTGAGAACTTAGATGATTAAACATTATACAGGTTTAGTTCAATAATTTTTTCACTTAAGATATGCGTTGGAACTAGATGATCTTAAGGTTCTTTCCAACCTTAACTGTTCTATGATTCTGTGGTTTGCTTTACTGTACCCACCAAAAGGGAAAAGTGGTTAGTTTACACTGGTGCTCCTCTTTCTCTTCTTTTGTTGTTACATTGTCTAGCACTGAACAAATAAAACAGACAATAGCATAAGTTAAAGTCTCATCAAAGGTTATATTATACAGAGTAATTTGAAACTATGTTTTCGTCATCAAATCAGTAATTATGAAAATAACAGTAAAACACTTGTGAGCTTAATTTGTTTCTTTTGTGTTTAATTTCAGGTAAATAACATTCAGTCAATATTCTTTAAATGCATTTGTTTTCTCAGTACTTCATTGTCGTGGTTTAAACCCAGTCAGGTAATTCGTTCGCTCACTTCCCCCCCCCCCCTTCTTGCCCTCCCCCTGCTCTCGGAGGGACAGAGAGGAGAATCGAAAAGAATGCAACTCCCATTGCATGAGACTCTTAATCTCAGGGTCATGGGTTCGAGCCCCACGTTGGGAGCCAAAAAGAACTGTATGAGGTGTGTGGTCATTCTGGCCATACCAGAGATGGACAAATCACGGCAACGTGCTGGGGCTTGGCCTATGCTTACAGGGCCTTGTTAAACACTATGCACCAGCTACCAAGAAGGAGAAAAATGACTGCTGCTACTGAACCCAGGACATTCATGTAAACTATCACTATGATGTAATCTCAATTGCCACACTTACTGCATACGCATTAAAATTATTTCAACTCTTATTTCATATTACTTAAACAAATAAACTTTCCAGTAAAGTATTTCACTTCTCAAAGGCTGTGATCTTAGTCTATGCAAAGAACTTGTGCAGCTGAAGGTTCATTCTGAGTTCTCTGCCCTACTCCTGGGCACAGTAAGGGAGGACACATGCTGAAATGGATAACCCCTCTGGCACATTATGGGTACTCATGAGATCTTTGTGCAGATGTAACTCTTTTTTGCTTCTATGGTTTCATTCCTGCCTTGCATAGACTTTTTGCTCCCTTTGCTCTTGGCGTTATCTTCATTATCAGTGTTCATTTCTGGTTTATTTTTTTTCTTGAAGTACTTAACTTCATGCACAAAAATGACCTTGGAAATATAAATTTAAAATTTTAAATTTGCTCATAAAGTATTCCTCAAAATCACTTTGAGACCAAGACACTGGCAGACTTTCAGACTCTATTTAAAGGTGAAAAGAAACATTGAAAGAGTTCCTGCCACCTGGCAAGTTTAATTTGCATATTTATCACTTGGTTTCAATATCATTTTATAAACTGTTCAATTTTTTTTTGTATCAGAAGCCTTCCTAAGAGGATTCCTTTAAAACCTTCTCTTAGGAATGACAGTGACAATGATATGTAGCTCAATGTTCATAGGAAGGTTCAGTGAGCACACTTCAGGGAAAAATACATGTATCAAAGGTTCTTTTTTGAGCCATTTAACAATTCCTTTTAAAATAAGTTCTACTTCATATAATCACATACATTTTAAAAGTTTAATTTATGGTAGCATAAGTTATTACTATGGAAAGAAAGTTGGACATCTTAGTCAAATGGTCCCTTGGTTGCCATAGATAGTCCAAGATAAAGTGAAAATTCCACAGAGTCTTGCTCAGTCCAACAAGTTATAACCTAGGTCGCTGAAATTCATTGAACAGTCTCAGGTGCCACTGAAAGTCATGATATGGATGGGAATCTAGAGCAGACACCATTTCAACAGAATGCCGAATTGACAATTACACAAATGTATGACAGCAGTTTGGCACATTATCATAAAATACACTGAAGGAAAATACCATGCATATGCCTGTCCTTTTAAACACAAATACTGGTATACATTTGTTATACGGCATTCATCATTTGTAATGTATATTCAGACAGACTTTAACTCTCACTTTAACATAGGTCTGCAATTTGAAATTGGTATTGGACTATCATATTTAGCAACTCTACTTCCTATCAAACATTTATAACACTGGTCCTAAATAATTAAAAATGCAGAACAACAACAAGTGCTCCTTAATCCATCACGGCCTCTCAAATGAGTGTAACTGTCAATGCAGGTTAACTTCTCTGCAATTACTCCCATCTGCTCACCATTCCTGCACACATCCTATATAGGACGACTACATGGAAGAACACTTGTCTTTCCAAATAAACAAAAAAAGATGTAACTGTCATTCTGGGAAAAGAACAGGGAGTATTAAGTATCATAGATGCTGAAATTTTAACAAACAAAATATAGTTGATAACAATTGATTTGCATAAACTGGAAGACTCATTATGATCTTCTGATATAACAAAACTCCACATTCTCATGTCTGAAAATTATGTGGATTGGGAGATGAAAAGACAAAGCTTTCTTTCAAAGCAGCCCTAGGCACAGACTTTGTGATCAGCTTTTCAGATCTAAACCTCTTTCCCTTTTGTCTTCCAATCTACTTTTATGAAAAAATGAAGCAAATAATATTGAAAGCATTCTTTTTCTCCTAGGCATAGAGGTCTTCCTCTCCTGTAAGTGTATCCAATCATTGAAGTGCAAAATGGCTTATGAGCACAGCTGATGAGAAATAAAAAACAAGCAGCAAAAAGAACAGTAACAGCTAACTATAGATAAATACATGCATAGACAGACAGACAGATGTCTGGTTCATTTAGAATAGGAAATATTTTTTTCAGGTAACTTATTTTGTCTCCTTTAGGACAGACATTTTCACTGGATGGATATGAATATCTTCTGTGACATTTTTGTTGCTGGGCAACAGCCTGGGAGGTATCTAAAGAAGAGCCAATAAAATCAAATTTACACTAGCAGCCAAACCAAGATTTTCATATTCCTTGTATAGTTCTTAAAAAATACAGTGTAATTATGCAAATCTTCCTCATTCTGTTAGTTACAATGTTTGTCAACTGATCAGAGTTAATGTGAGGGAGACAAAATATCCATATGGTATTTTTATAAAGCATGATTATTTCAGACAGAGTGCAGGGATCCCCTTTGTACAGCTCTGTTTCAGCTCTGCCTGGAGCTGGAAATTATCCTTCAGCTGTTCCTTGCTGTAGCAGGGATGTATGCTTGTGCCTGACAGAGGGGAAAGTCCTTCCTCAGACTTGGCATCACATCATACAAGGCCTAGCATAAGGCATTCATTAAAATCTGCACTCCTCAAAACCATGTTGTAACACAATCCATAAGCTGTACTGGAACTACCACCTTGTTCAGCTTCATTGCCTCTGTCGAGATGATGCATCCTAATCTTGCTCACACCACTAGATCTGCACAAGGTAAACTTACTGTAAATGAAGACAGTACTACTAAGCAAGTCTTGGGATATGATACTTATTATAAGACAGGCTACACCTATTGAAGGAAATACTGGCACCCTGTCCAAGCAGAAAAGCTGGATCCTTTTCAAGTGATTCTTTCAAGTCTTATATAGTGTTCACCAGCCCTGCTTTTGAAATGCCTAAAGCCAGACCAGCAGCTGAACACAGGTCTCCAAGACATGACTCATGTTAAGATGCTTTCTTGTGATCACCGAGCAAGACTTCCACTGACTGTGCTAGCGCATGTAACATCTATCTGCCAAACTCAACAAAAAACTGTAGAGCCTCCATGAGCCCATTTAAAAATGTTGTTAACTTTCTGCTAGTCTTTTTTTATGTTTCTGGTTAATTAATAAGTAGCTATTTCTCAAGCCTTTTTCATTCAAACAATATTTGAAAAGCTTCATCAATTTCATCTTTAGATCTTACCTAGTTTTTCTGTAACAGAGTTCTCTACTAAAAAGATTTTCACTGTACAGAATTTAAACCCAGTTGTTATTAAAACAAAAGATTTAATCAGGCACACTTTTTCCTAACATTAGAAAAGTTTATTGGTTTCTGACATTTTCTATTCTGGATGTTGTGTTGTTGAATTGTGCACATGTAATCCATATAATTTAATTTTCACTGGCAGAAAATGAATTGAGCTTTCACTAACAGAACACACTTGAGCTAAGGTGAAACTTCCTGTTTTCAGAGGAAGTACATTAGATAAAAAAATTTATATTTAATATATATATTTCTTAATCACTGTCATCATTCTCTTTCTTCTACCCTTTAAGACAATGTTAAAAAAAAACAAAACAAAGCAAACAAACAAAAACAAAACCAAAAACACACTGTGGCATTTTATATTTCCTCCCTCTTCACAGAATGCTCATTACTTAATACCCAGTAGATTTTAAAAACAGTACCAAATCACAATAACCAATTTCTTTTTCTACCTTCCTTATACATAGAACCAAGGAATAGTTAAGGTTAGAAAGGACCTTAAAGATCATCTGTTGCAACACCCCTTCCACTAGGCTAAGTTGTTCAAAGCCCCATCTGACCTGTCCTTGAACACTTCCAGAGATGGGGCAGCCAGAACTTCTCTGGGCAACCTGTTCTAGTGTATTCTCCCCCACACACACCCCCCACCCCTAGTAAAAAATTTCTTTCTAATATCTAATCTAAGTCTCCCTCACTTTCTCTGTCAGTTTAAAGCCATTCCCCCTTGATCTGTCACTAACATGCCCCTGTAAAAAGTCCCTCTTCAGTTTTCTCGTGGGTCCCCTTAAGGTATTGCAAGGCTACAATAAAATCTCCCCAGAGCCTTCTCTTCTACAGGCTGAACAATCCCAACTCTCTCCACCTGTCTTCACAGGAGAGGCGCTCCAGTCCTCGGATTATCTCTGCGGTCATCCCTCTTGTGTAGGGAGCCCCAGAGCTGAATGCAGTACTGCAGGTGGGGTCTCAAGAGAGCAGAGTAGAGGGGCAGGGTCACCTCACTCGACCTGCTGGTCACACTCTTTTTGATGGAGCCCAGGGTATGGCTGTCTTTCTGGGCTGCAGTGCACACTGCCAGCTCATGTTGAGCTTTTAGACAATCAACACCCCCAAGTCCTCCTCAGGGTTGCTCTCAATCCAGTCTCCACCCAGCCTGTATTTGTGCTCATGATTGCCCTGACCCAGGTGCAGGACCTTGAAAATGGCCTTCTTGAACTTCATGAGGTTCGCACGGGCCCACCTCTCAAGTGTGGCAAGATCACTCTGGATGGCCTCCCTTCCCTTCAACCTATTGACTGCATCACACCGCTTGGTGTCATGGGCAAACATGCCAAGGATGCACTCAATCCCACTGTCTGTGTGACCAACAAAGACGTAGAACAGTCCCAATCCCAATACTGACCCCTGAAGAGCAGCATTTGTCACTAGTCTCCACTTAGACATCAAGCTTTTTCTCTTCTTCCATCAATGCATGTCTGTTTTCATTTTGGTCATACCAGTAATTTTAGAATGCTTGGGTTTTGCTATGGACAGAGTATCTCTACAGGATAAAATGCCAAAGTTCAGACATTTTAAATTCACTTCCTGAGGGAAGTGAAGAGATTATGCTTTCCAGAGTACAATATTTGGGCAATGCCATTAATAAAAGGAAAAACTGTCATATGTTATACTGAAGTGCTGCTTAGGCATGCACACTCTGAAGAGAAAATCATCAGGAAGACTAATTTGAACCAGGTACTGATGCTGTTTCTGTCACTGACACCAGTGCACAAGAAGGAAAGTGTAAGTAAACGTGTGAGATATAACCTGGAAATATGAGTTTACTTTTTGGGTCAGAAATAGTATGTTTGCATTGCAGGACTCAGAATTTAGGAGGGAAATGGTTTCCAAAAGCAATAGAGTTGGATTTCAAAGTGTAAATTAAATTTCAGTTCTGTCCTGAAAGATGTTCAAGAAGCCTAGGTGAGCATAGGTATTATTCAGTATATAAAGCTTTGGGTAATTTTTCTTAGTAGCAATAATATGGAGAATTTAAAAACAGGTGAGTAGATTATTTTGATCATTAACTCACAGTACTATTTAAATTGACTGCATATATAATACATAAAGAACTCAACGTTAATGAAAAAAAATATGTCCAAATTTAGGAACATTTTGGAATTGAGACTGCAGTTTCATTGCATCCATTGTTACTTGGATGAGGAATTTGCAAAACCTACCTCACTAGCAAAGTTCCAGTATTATATACCATGTCCCACTGATTCTTGGAGATCTTTTCTGGTATAAGTTGTTATGCTTATTTTAGGTATGTACAAGACTGCTAGTGGCTGGTGCTACAGTATTATTATGTGTTCTCTGGGATCACCTCATTCAGTTATGCAAATTCCATGTTCATCAAGAAACAACAGCCAATATCTTGATCACTTCTTTGGAGGAGATCAACCTTGGTAAACTATCTGGTAAGAGAACTCAAAAAGGAAATACTGAGACATCAGCCTGCTCTTTGATCTGTGGTCTAAGGTCTATTTTAAATTATCAATACAGCCAAGGTGGGATAGATGTTATAGCATATGGCTGGAATATATTATCAAAACAGCTGAGTCACATATTTACAAGATTCCATGATCTTCAGTGGCAGTATGATTATACTTGAGGAAATAAACTACACAAATTGGTCCATGGAAGGTGAAATTTATCTATGGACAGAGGACTCAACATCAAGCGGTATTGCACTAAAAAGTTATTTAGTTAGTCAGTCTAACCAGGCGTATGTGATATAATGTGGATACGTACACTGTATTGCTGGTAGTGGGATATGAAAAAAAGAATCAAGCAGACTTTAACAAGTCAAGGTCCAGATCACTTCAGGAAGTGCCTCTAATCTTGAAGAGCCACATTTGGTGAAAAGGGTGGGGACCTCTGGTTTTTAGAGGACAAGTTATCTTTCCCTCTTACATTTCATAACCCGTAAATCAACCCAAGATTTTGGGGAACTACTGCCATGAGAGTGTATGATACATGAACCCCATCATTCAACATGTCTGGACAAAGATCTAGTTATGAATGAAAACTTTATTATAAGACCACTCTTCAGTCATTTTAACACGTCACCTTTTCAATCACTGCTGAGCATTTTCACTTGTTTCTGGCTTATTATTAGGATACTTAGCCAGAATGACCGACTCTGGATTAACTTCTGAGATAAATACACAGTTTAACTGCTAAAACATCTTACATGTTTCTAGGTGGGATTTGACTTCAAAAATTTGAGATAAAAAAGCATGCATCACAAATGATATGTTGCTTAGTGGAAAACTTCAAAATCCAGCAGTAAAACAGCTGTCAGATTTTGTTTTAAACTGCAGGGTTTATTCTCTTACCCTAGAGACTTAAGGTTTTACATAACTTTTATCCCATCTAATGTCAGTCTAGAGTGAACTAGGCTCTAGTAATTTTAATGGAAAATTCTCTTAGCTTGCAGTATCTTTCAGTGTTTGTGTGTTAGTCCATTTGTCGGGTTGTGCTTAATATGCACCATAATAAACTTCAGTTTATGTATCTTTCAGTCATGCTGGGAATGTATAAATAGGCAAAGGAAACATAACTCCCTGAAAACCACATTCTGCTTAATGTCAGCAGCTGCTTAGTAGGCTCCTTTATGAGCTTATTTAAATCATGTACTGCAAGGTACAACAGAATCTTTCTGTAAGCTAATTGGAACTATCTAATTACTCTTCCTAAGTGAGTGCAACAGAACTCCTTGGCATTCTTTGGAGTACTTTCTCTTTCTGACATTTGCATTAGAGCTGCCATGGACAGCAGCGTATGTTTGCTACCAGTAGTTAATCATCACAGGTTTTTCAAGCCTTCTCTTAAATATCAGCTGATTTTATACAAGCAGCTCTACTCTCAATTGGTTAAAATTTAAGGGCAAGCTACCAGGCAGTTTTAAAACAGAAAGTAAAATGCCCTGTTGTACCTTCTGCTTATTTGTAAATACTTCTGCTGCCTTGCAATTTAGTTGACCCATTTACTCAACTGCCTCATGTTGATTGTAATCACTCATCTTCATTTTTCCCATATGTACAGAATAAGAAGAGAAGAATTTAAACTGCAGATGCTCCTCCTCATTTGTTTACAACACATTGTGGAAATATTGGAAAGCTAAAAAAGGCACAAGTAGTCTGCATGATATCTATCTCTTTTTTTCTTTCTTTCCCTCACCTTATATATATATATGTTATGTATATATGTGAGTTTATATACCTATAAACGCCAGTGTACTTTATATGTCTATCAAAAAAGGAAAACTTCAGGTAACATAAGCTAGACCTTAAATGCCACAAGTAAGTCTATTCTATGCAAACGAAGCCCGTTAGTTGAAGCCCGTTAGTTGCAATGGCCTTAATGTTTCACACTGCCTAAGGTACTGTCCATCACTTAAGCAGTGAATTTATTTATAAGAAATGAGAAATGGTCTTTTTTCATGGAATATGAGAATAACATGAGAACATCTATTTCTTTTGCTAAATGGTTTTCAAAATATATTAAAACAGGTATTCTTTTTCAAATAGAATTTGAAAACTGTTTTGATTTGTTTAAGGAAAAAAAAAAGGGCATGAACGTTCTAACATTTTTTACCTTTCTAATACTTTTATTTTTGTAATTACTTGTGCTTTACCTTTTCCCTACTAATTTTTAGGAGAAAAAAAAATCCTGTTAGACAAAGAGATCCTCTGAGGATGTAAATACAAAGAAGAGAAAAGAAAAACATCAGTCTTTTGGAAAAAAATAGTTTCGAAATTTTACTTCAGAAATAAATCCTCTTTCAAAAGGGTAAAAGTTTCTACTTTTGCATCAAGAAAACTACTTTTCTATCTTAAACCAACAGTGGAGCTGTTAGAGCAAGTCCAGAGGAGGCCCACTAGGATGATAAAGGGGATTGAGCACCTCCCATAGGAAGACAGGCTGAGAAAGCTGGGGCTGCTCAGTCTGGAGAAGAGAAGACTGCGTGGAGATCTCATAGCAGCCTTCCAGTATCTGAAGGGGGACTGTAAGGATGGTGGGGAGGGACTCTTCATTAGGGACTGTAGTGACAGGACAAGAGGTAATGGGTTCAGCCTTAAACAGGGGAAGTTTAGGTTAGATATATGGAAGAAATTCTTTAACATGAGGGTGGTGAGGCACTGGAACAGGTTGCCCAAAGTGATAAATGCTCCATCCCTAACAGTGTTCAAGACAAGGTTGGATGGAGTCTTGGGTGACATGGTTTAGTGTGTGGTGTCCCTGCCCATGGCAGGGGGTTGATAATTTTAAGGTCCAGTCTAACCCTAACTATTCTATGATTGTATTTAACGTGTTTACAAAAATCAGTACTGTGATCTTGTACTGATGAGAAGCTGTGAGGATTTTTTTTTTTTTTGCCAGTTTTAATGCTGTATTATACTGAGCACTTCTGCTTTATAAGGTCCTTAAAGAATATGTTTAAATTTAAACTTCTGGTTTCACTTACAGCAATAACACAGTATTCTTTGATGTTATAGCAGTATTTACTGAGGCACACAAACAGTAGCATGATGACAGCAAACACTTCACTGCCAGAACTGAAATATGTAATATTGCTTTACACACTTAAATTTAAGCATGCGCTCTAGTAAGAAATCCCAGTGCCTGGTAGTCATCTCTTGGTCCCTTCTGCTTGCTGCCCACACAATGTAAACAAGCTGGCTACACTGGCATTGCTAGTAATGAGCCATAAACACTGTATTGAGTTTGCAAAGCCTCAGCACTGATGTTTGAAAGTCCTTCTCTGGATTAATATTTCTTGACCTGCCTGCAGCTTCATTTTATTCAGTTTAGCTTTGACAGCAGTTTCTCTAATTGACCAGGCATCCATGGCTAGATTGATTTACTTTTGTTTATGTTCATGTGAAACAAGCACAATTTTAAATAGCAGCACAAGAAGCTACTCTGTGCAGAAAACATTTGGGACTAACACAGAGACACAGTGTAGGGAAACAGCTTGGTACAACAGCAGAGGCTTTGTCAAGTAAAGCACAGGATGCTGGCATGAGATGGTCAGAATTGGGACACAGGGTGGCCCTGGAGGCCCCACAGCTATACACAGCTCAACCATGGTCCTTTACAGAAATGCAGACCTGAACAAAATGAGGCTTAAGAGTGACACAGACAACACAGAAATAGTATTTAACATATGCAAAAGGTGCCATATATGGTAAACTTCGGTGTAATATGGAACTGAAGACCAGTGAAGCAGCAGAAAGATATGAAGTGTGTTACCAAACATATGGAAAATAAGGGAATCCTAGACCAAGGAAGAAGGAGTGATCAGCTTCAGCATAATCCTGCCAATGAAGGACTCCAGATGCAGAAGACTCTGTGTAACACACCCCGCCTTAGCACCAGCATGTGCCACCTGGACCTTAGGACCCAGAGGAGCAGTGGCAGCATGAGCATCGCTCCAGGTGAAGGAGTAGAAACTAAGACATATAACAGATTCAACTGCATAATTTTTCTCTTTTTTTTTTTTTTTTTTGTAACAATTAGAACTAGACTCACAATTCTTGAAATATGGTACTAAGATTTCAGTCATAATAAAAATTAATTCTTAGCTTTATATACATATTTTTATATATACAATGTATGCCTACTCTTTGCATATAAACAAGATTTTGAGCGTAACAATGAATAATTGGACTGTTTGTAGGAAATCTTAGTATTACCAGAACAAAAATTAGTGCATTGCTGGAGTGAAGGCAGCATAGTCTATGAAGCAGAATTCTTTCTTTAGAAGATAAATAACCTTAAGGCTATGTCAGAAAGCAAAATTCCTCTTGATCTGTTGTTTTGCTCAGCTGAGGATAACACTTAAAAGAAGCAACACTCTCAGACTAAATGACAAACCTTTTCTGGAACAGTTTGTTGATCTGGACTATATGAGGAAGTATGATTAACTACCAAATGAATTAGACTAGGGGAAAAAAATTGATACAGGGTATACAGGGACAACTTTTGAAACTTTTTAAATGCAAGTCCAGCTAAGCCCTTTTCCCATAGAGGAACATCTGTACATTGGATCATGAAGATAATTTATTTTCTTCCTAAACCCTCCCAAGCGACAGGCTTCTCTACTTATCCTGTCAACATGTTCCCAACCATCACATTCCATTCTGGTACCTGTAATAGTCTTATGTCCCTTCATACTACTTAGAGTCTGTGAAACATCCTATGTTTTGTTTCTCTAATGTGAGTAACATGGGTATTTGTTAAGCCTTTGGTTCATCAACAACTTGGTTCCCTTTCAAGTTCTAGTTTCCATCTTCCACAGTTCTTTTTGCATGTTTTTATCTGTCTCTCTTGCCTCATCTATATTTTCTGTTCCCATTTCATTGTGTTATTTCTTTTTTTTCTGATCTTCAGGATAAAACCTTTTCCTACTCTACCACTTTTGTTAGCCCTGCTTCTTTTCTCTGTTGACAGATGTCTACACTTCTGGAGTTGCCCATGCAGCTTCTGCTCTTTCCTGTTCCATTGTGTCAATAAAAGATCTCCATGTTCAGACAGACCCACTCTGAAGTGTTACTCCAAAAAAAACCTGGCATGATTGCAAAATAAGCTTTTTCTTGACTCACAGATTATCAAGGCAGGTCAAATTAACCAGCTTTTGGAAAACCTGTCCATGAAATCGTAGAATCAAGGAATCATTTAGGTTACAAAAGACCTTTAAGATCAAGTCAAACTGCAAACCTAGCACTGCCAAATCCACCACTGAACCCTGTCTCTAAGTGCCACATCTATGTCTTTTAAATACCTCCAATCATTTCCTTTGGGCAGTCTGTTCCAATGCCTGGCAGCCATTTCATTGAAGAAAGTTTTCCTGGTACCCAGTCTAAGACTTCCCTGGCACCCCTTGAGGCCATTTCCTTTTACCCTATCACTTGTTACTTGGGAGAAGAGACCAACACCACTCTGCTACAACCTCCTTTCAGGTAGTTCTAGAGAGTGATGAGGTCATTTCTCCAGGTTAAACTACTGCAGTTCCCCCAGCCAATCTTCATATTTTCTCTAGATCCATCAACAACTTCACTGACCTTCTTTGTACATGCTCCAGCACTTCAGTGTCTTTCCTCAAGTGAGGGGCCCAAAACTGAACACAGGATTTGAGGTGTGGCCTCTCTGGTGCCAAGTCCAGAGGGACATTCACTTCCCTCCTGCTGCTGGCCACACTTTCTGATATGAGCCAGAATGATATTGTCATTCTTGGCTACCTGAACATACTGCTAACTCATATTCATCTGGCTATACCCCCAGGTGTAGCCTATACCCCCCTATACTCCTAGGTCATTTTCTACTGGGCAGTTTTTCCAGCCACTCTTCCCTAACCCTGTAGCATTGTATGGGGTTGTTGTGCAGGACCCAGCACTTAAACTTGTTGTGGAAACCCAGCCAGTAACCAAGTGCCACACTCACTCACTCCTCCCCCTCACCGAGGCAGGGTGGAGAGTAGAACAGAAAGAATGTCAAACTTGCAGATAAGAACAGTTTAATAATGAAAATAAAGTACAGTGTAGTAATAATAGAAATAATATCAATAATGACAATACTGGTAATAATAAGGAACAACAACAGCAACAGCAAAAATCAAAATGAAAACTCGGAAAACACAAGAGATGTACAATTGCTCACCACCTGCTGACCAACACCTAGCCCGACCTGAGCAGCAATCAGTCCCTTCTGGGTAACTCCCACTAGTTTATATACTGGGCATGACGAGCTCTGGCATGGAATACCCCTTTGGCTAGTTTGGGTCAGGTGTCTTTTTGCTTCCTCCCAGCTTCTCTTGCCCCTTCCTCATTGGCAGAGCATGAGAAACTGAAAAGTCCTTGACCCAGGTAAATGCTACAGAGCAACAACTAAAACATTGATGTGTTATCAGCATTGTTCTCAGACTAAATCCAAAACATAGCACTGCAATAGCTACTAGAAAGAAAAATACTTTTGTTTTAACTGAAATCAGGTCATTCCCATTCAATTGGCCTCGGTCTATTGGTCCAGCTTGTCCAGATCTCTCTGTAGAGCCTTTCTACTAATGATTAACGATATAAAATACTCAGATGGCAAATAAAGGAGATCATATCTTATAACTGTGTAAAATACCAGATACATAGTCTACTAAAGCCCATGGGATACTGTGTTTTACTCAACACCTTAATTTAATAAATCTTACATTGGTCTAAATAACAGATATAAGGATATTGCAGCAAACACATGTTCATCTTGAGGACGTGATGGAACAGCTGGCTTTTGTTGCTGTGAGGAGCCTTATGTGGGACCTGGACCCACATCACTGTTCATGAGCACAGGAGCCTGCAGCATTGGTTTCTTGCAGGTTGGTTTCTAGTTGGTGGATCTCAGACCCAGGTTGAAGCTGTGTCACTAGCCCTGCCTCCCACTGCCCCTGGCAGATCTTCCCTGGTCAGGTCTCAGTCAGTCTGTCCCCTTGCAATGCCCAGGGCTGCTGAGGAGACCATGGCCTCTCACAGCCCTGCCTGCCACACTCAGGAGCCAGAGGGTGAGGGCAGAGCCCTGCCTGCACCTGGGGCAACCCTGCCTTCACTGGGGTCAGAGCCTTCCCACCATGATCCCTGGAAGGTGTTTCTGGCCAAGCAATCTGTCCATAGGAAACATCAGGTTCTCCTTTGCTTGTGGTCCATCCTGCTCAGTCACTCCTGTCTTCTTCCCTTTTATTGTCTTCAATCAGATTAAATGGCTGTGTGTGGGAAAACTGTACCCTTGAAAATGAATCCTAGTATTGCTCTTAAAATGCTTGGAGAGTATATGAAAACAAGATGGGGCATTTCTCACTTCTCTGTTCACCTCTCAAATTAATATTTTATAAAGGATATTTTTAGTGAAGCAAAACTCCAGTTATGGAGGAGATCATAACACTGTGGTGGTGGTGGTGGGTGGTTAATAAAAAATGAAGGAAAGCTTAAGTTATATAACCTGTGATTCTTCCTAGTTTATTCCTAATATAAAACAGGTTTTCAATTGTGATATAAATTAAATGTTCATCTAATGTTTATAAACATTACTCCTGGAAAGGATCAATGTTTGCTTTGATTTTAATTACTGAAAAATCAAATATTAACTCTAGTGTGTTAATCTGAGCTTGCTTCAAGGAACTGTGATGTCAAACCCTAAGCTTTTTGAAACCTGTTGCAAGATTTTATCTACTATTTATGCTGTACAAGCTCTTCTCCATGGGGGTTTAAAACATAACAAGATATTTTAAGATTCAGAACAACAGAAACTTGTAATGGAAATCTGCAGAAGAGCAAGTAAACATCTACTTATGTGTGATGAAATGAGGAGCCCTAGTGTGAAACACATTATAAGATTTGTAATCCAAGTACTCCAAGAGTTTCTAAACTTAGGGCTTTTCTGTCAGCAAGATTTTAGTGGGTTTTGTTCACACAAAGTATACACATTTTTCTTTTTTTTTTTTGTTTTGGTGTTCAGTTTGTTAGAATTTGTTTATTTGTTAGGGGGAAGGGTGTTTCTAGATTTAGAAAGCAGGTAGTGTTTTTAATCCATGTAAAAATCTTTCCAAATTACCTGAACTTTATCACTTCCAAAACTGTAGGTCTGGACAACTCTAAGGAACCATTTTGTTTCTGAAACTTTGCTTACATTTTTGTATCTGTGCAAAATTGTAAAAAGGCTAAAAATAGCCTTGTGCTACCATAAGATATTAATCTCAGCTACAGAAAAAGCAGGTCAGGTGCCTTGGTCACTCAATTTTAGTAAGAGTGTTACATATTTTTTTCCATTCCTTCTACATCAACAGAAAGCTCAAATGTTGGTGAGGAGAGATGTCCAATATTAATTTTTATGCAAAACACTGCATAATTTCTTTGAAGTTAAGAATTGCCAAGAAGATGAACCATTATGGCAAAAGGTCCGCTAATGATGAAAAATGTAAGGTAGTATCCTGGTATTCACCATGGTATCTGTAGTATTCATCATTTCAGACTCGTTTGATACTTAAGTACTGAACAAACTAAACTAATTCAAAGATAATTTTGGACTGTGCATTAGGTGTGGATTTGGAAGATAGTAAACAGACGAAGACTTGGAGACCTTCTACATGGGCTGGCTGTGGAGCTGGTAATACTGCTGTTTGCCAGCCAGAATCACTGGGACTACAAAACAGCACCTGCCATAAGAAGAAATGTGATCTAGTGCTAATTAAATGAATGAATGAAACATGCTATTCTAAACTATTTAACTATAAAATAAAAATAGCACAACAGTATTCTAGTCATCTCTTCTCATGACATTATGTTATCAATTGCTTGATAAATAAAGCAAAATGTAGCAAATAAAAAGGCTACAAAGTATCCAAAAAAGCTGACAGATAAATACTCAAGTTTTAGCTGTTATTTCTATTGCAGCTGAATATAGTTTTCCTGTCATTAATATGCTCTCTGAATTTGTACATGAGTATTCTGTTTATTGGCCATTCTATCACTTCCAATTTAAAAAGGACAACCTGCCATTTTCTGAAAGAAAGATATCTGGACGTTAGTTCTCTTTCTTATAGAATGGACTTTGAAGAGCATAGGCATAAGAGGATCACAATTGTCTTTTGGTTTTGATAAATTTAGAAAGTAAGAAAACCTTCAATCATACAAGATCTCTGAAAGGAAAAAGAAAAAGCTGTATTTATTGTCTGATTTCAGGGTTTTGCCCATCAGTATACAAGATGCAAGAACTCATGTTAACCATGAGTTCACCTAATTCTGCAGATACTTCAAATGCTAAATAACCCCTAGAGAGACTATTTTATCAAAAACCTGAGCCTTTTCCTGCCTTTCCAGATGTAGTTAACTGAAGCAATAATGCACACACAGAATTAATTTATATAGCTAAATTAAGTATTTCTAGGATCACTTTCCATAATAATTGGAAAGGATAATTAACCTCTGAAAGTGTAATACAACCAAAAATGGTCAATTTTTGTCATATTCTCTGGTATTTCTATAAAATTCTTCCAAAATGCCCTTGCACGTGTAATAGATTGTATCAGATACTGGGTTCAGGGAAAAAACAACATAACAAAACCAAAACAAACTAAAACCAGCAGTGTCAGATAGAATTCAAAGTTGTTCAGACTTCTGTTACTTCTATGTAAACTTAATTAATCATGAAAATTCTATTTTTAATTGCATTGTTAGTCGAAATATTACTCATGCAAAATCCTTATGGAAGCAATAAAAAGGTACATTAAATTTTGTATTTTCTTTCTACATCTTGGTAGCCTACTTATAATGACTGGACAGGGCAAGAGAGAAATATTTAGAAAGTAATGCAAGTTACTTGGTGTCCAGTAGACCATGCAACTCAAAAGATTGTGAAGAAGGGGGAGATATAACATTTGAAGGAAATTGAAAAATAAGATATTCACTTTTTTAAAAGAGGAAGGCTATTGTGAGAAATAAGTACTACTGTTGGAGAAGAGTGAGGATGTATGTAACAAAAATTTGAGCATCTGATTTAAAATAGCCCCAGCTTCTCCCGTAGCCAGTGAAAAGAAGAAAATATCACCACCTGAAATCTCATCCCAACTCCTCTGTCAACAAGAAGTGGGTTAAGTAATTTTCCAGAAGTCCCTTCTAGCTAGATAGAGTCTAAATGGGTAATCTGGCCTCAACATCTCAATCTTAGATGATTAAAACTGATTTGAGATGGCTTCTGATGGAAATGCTAGAAATATACCGAAAACAATGAAGAATAAAGACTACATCTAGTTAAAACCCCACTAATTTTCATTCATTAAAGCATATACGAGTAAAAGAATTTGAAGTCACAGAATCACTGATCTGTAAGAGATAAGCAAGTCTATTTCCCTGTCCTAGGGCACGATAACTTAGATTATAACCTTCTTGCCAGTGTCAGTCTAGTTTGTTCTTAAAGATTCCTATGGGTGAAGACCAATTCATTCACTTCCATAGCAGAAAAAGAATGTCCTGTCATTACGGACTTTCTTTTCTGTAGCAGCCTTTTTAACTCTTTGGAGATCTGTACCATGTCCATTCTCAATATTCATTTCTTTCGACTAAAAGACCCAAAGTTGTACACATTTAACATATGAGGAATCATTCTTTATTTCTCACTTCTGCAGTACGTCCGCTTTATTTGCAACACTTCCAATTGTTCTTTTCCTTGTTTTTTGACCATTTTGGACATGTAGTGGTCACTAACTAGGCTAGATTACTCTCTTTTAGAACATGTAGGTGTTCTTGACTCATTCTCAGCTTACAATTCAGTGATGCACCCTGATGCCTTTACTGCATAGCTGTGATCTACAAAGTTATTGATTGCTAGATGAATTTGCCTGAGAAGCAGCACCTTTCCCTTTCCTCTGTTAAAGAACACTGTGCATCTTTCATGTCATATACCGTCAATTTTCCAAGATAATTTTGAGTCCCAAATTCCCTCTCCTGTATTTGAGGAATGTCTTTCAAAGTGATGTAATTTGTGAGTTGAATAAGCACATTTCTTCATTCTTATTGTTAATAAGAATATTGAAAACAACAAATGTCTAATTCTGCTTGATAACCTTTTGTTATTGTTAATAGCAAAACACTGAGGGGCATTCAGATTTCAATGAGTTCATAGCCCAATACGTTACTTTCAGCTAGACCATGCTTCCTTGTTTGCACAAAGAATGTCATGGGTCAGAAGTCTTACTAGCATGAAAAAATGACATTTGCTATTTCTTCTCTATCCACAAGTCTTATTGCCATGTCAGGGAAGGAAATTAAATTGGTCTGACAGAGCTTTTTCCTTGACAAATCCATACCTTTTAAAAGACATTTTCCTCACTCAGTTGTTCAGCTTTGAATTTCTGAACTGGAACTGCACTGTCATGAGACCCCAGTTGTTTTCTAATTACCACAGAAATTTTGGGACAGAAAAGGTCTTAATTGCTTAGTTTTAAAAGTAGGTTTTTTTATAAGCTGTTTAGTAGTTAGAAGAAGAATATGTAAACAAACTTCGACCTTACATCTGTTAGTGCTTTATTTGACTGCTATCTCCAACGTACAGATGGTTGAACTCTAAAACAACTTATTTTGACTTTTTTTTTTACTTTTCTTTTTTTTTACACTTAATACTCAGCATTATCTATAAAAAAAAGTATTTAATATGTGATTATAGTATGAGACATTCTGACATGATCAACATGAGTAAAAGTTTATTCCCCTGAATTTGAGTTCTAGGGCAAAGCCGTACATTCTCCATAGGTGTTCTAATTTCCTTTAATTCCCAGGTGCAGAAATAGCAATCAGTTCTTGAAAAACAAAATGAAACTAAAAAAAATAAATTCTAAACAATTGCCCATTCTAATACAATAATCTGTGGCTACTTACTTTTAAGATGTCTTTTTAAAAATGCTGTTAAAAAAAGTTGACCATTTGATTGATAAATGGTCTTTATTTATAAAATAAAGAGAATTAGTCTTTATTTACAAAATTAAAGTTAAAAGTATTTTCAACTTATGGGAGGGTCACTGTACCACACACTATGTAATGATACAGCTCACACTGGGCAATCTCAATATCTGATGGAAAAAATAATCTGTAACATTCAATAATCAAAGGTGAAAAAAATGTCCTGAGAGCAAGGTATCTGATAATAATTTTATTTGTTTTTTGCAACAAGTCATGCTGAAATATAGAAGAGATTCAAGAACTTAATACAAAATGAAGTAATGTGTTAAGGGGGGTTTCTCTTTTCCTTTGTTGAAGTGTTAGTGAACATAAAGTTTTACTGACATGTTACCTGCGTATTCCAAGAACCTGGGAACATTGCCCTCAAGCTGATGGCTTGGTCATTTTTAAGTCTGTTTAGATAAAGCAGTGAGGTGGACTCTGCTTTTGAATGCTATCCAGTTGACCAACAGAAGCATACTCTTACTGTGCTTATTAGCTGTCTAACATTTGGCAAATGATTTATTTATTTTGCTTTGCTTTCTTCACGCAGTCCTCAAATATAAGATGGGAACATAAGAACAGCCCAAAGATCTATCTGGTATTTGTGCTCTCCTAATGACAGTGGTCAAAAGCAGATATATAGGGAAGAGTATAAAAAAAGGGTAAACATATAGAATCATAGAAACATTAGGGTTGGAAAGGACCTTAAGATCATCTAGTTCCAAATCCCCTGCAGTGGGCAGGGACACCTTATGCTAAATCATATCACCCAAGGCCTCGTCCAACCTGACCTTGAACACCACCAGGGATGGAGCATTCACAACCTCCCTGGGCAACCCATTCCAGTGCCTCACCACCCTAACAGGAAAGAATTTCCTTCTTATATCCAACCTAAACTTCCCCTGTTTAAGTTTTAATCTGTTACCCCTTGTCCTGTCACTACAGTCTCTAATGAAGAGTCCCTCTCCAGCACCCGTATAGGCCCCCTTCAGATATTGGAAGGTTGCTATGAGGCCTCCACGCAGCCTTCTCTTCTCCAGGCTGAACAGCCCCAATTTCCTCAGCCTGTCTTCATACGGGAGGTGCTCCAGTCCCCTGATCATCCTCGTGGCCCTTCTCTGGACTTGTTCCAACAGTTCCATGCCCTTTTTATGTTGAGGACACCAGAACTGCACACAGTACTCCAGGTGAGGTCTCACAAGAGCAGAGGAGAGGGGCAGGATCACCTCCTTCGATCTGCTGGACACTCTCTTCTTGATGCAGCCCAGGGTATGGTTGGCTTTCTGGGCTGCAAGCGCACACTGCTGGCTCATGTTCATTTTCTCATCAACCAACACCCCCAAGTCCTTCTCTGCAGGGCTGCTCTGAATCCCTTCTCTGCCCAACCTGTAGCTGTGCCTGGGATTGCTCCGACCCAGGACCTTGCAGGACCTTGCACTTGTCATGGTTAAACTTCATGAGGTTGGCATCAGCCCATCTCACAAGTGTGTCAAGGCCCTTCTGGATGGCATTCCTTCCCTCCAGGGTATCAACTGAGCCACACAGCTTGGTGTCATCAGCAAACTTGCTGAGGGTGCACTCAATCTCACCGTCCATGTCAGTGAAGAAGATGTTAAACAAGACCGGTCCCAACACCAATCCCTGAGGGACACCAGTCATTACTGGTCTCCAGCCGGACATTGAGCCATTTACCACAACTCTGCGTGCGGCCATCCGGCCAGTTCTTCAGCCACCAAGTGGTCCATCCATCAAATTGATGTCGCTCCAATTTAGAGACAAGGATGTTTTGTGGGACAGTGTCGAACGCTTTACACAAGTCCAGGTAGATGACGTCAATTGCTCTACTCCTGTCCATCAGTTCTGTAGCCCCATCATAGAAGGCCACCAAATTGGTCAGGCAGGATTTCCCCTTAGTGAAGCCATGCTGGCTGTCACCAAGCACCTTGTTGATTTTCATGTGCCTTAGCATGCCTTCCAGGAGAATCTGCTCCAAGATTTTGCCAGGCACAGAGGTGAGACTGACAGGTCTGTAATTCCCTGGGTCATCCATTTTCTCCTTCTTGAAAATGGGGGTTATATTGCCCTTTTTCCAGTCATCAGGAACTTCACCTGACTGCCATGATTTCTCAAATATGATGGCCAGCGGCTTCGCAACTTCATTTGCCAGCTCCTTCATGACCCAAGGATGGATCTCATCAGGACCCCTGGACTTGTGCACGTTCAGATTTTTAAGATGGTCTCGAACCAGTTCCTCTCCTACAGTGGGCACCTGTAGTGACACCTCCCCAAACAGTCCTTTAACTGCCAGTAACTTATGGCTCAAATTTCTTTTTTTTTTATTCTCTGCCCAAAGGTCTCACAAAGCATGGTTCTTGTTCCGTAGTGACTTTGAGAAATCCTGATGAAACCAAACGAACAACCTTAGGTTTTGTGCTTCTGTATCTTTCTTGTCCTTATCTTTATGTGAACAGCATATAATTTCATTAATGAGTTCCACAACTACTTTTTTAACACTGCTCATTACCATTCTGTAATCTCATTTACTGGGAGTGCCCAAGATCATGTTTAGATTTACAGGCTTACTTTCTATCCAACTCCATATTTTATGTGCAGAAAAGCTCTATTCTAGAATTTCTAACCACTGATAGAACTGCAAATTTGAAATGCAGGACTCACAATAAATGGTAGTGAATCACTTTTTATACAGATTGCAGTTTACTTCATGAAGAAGTTGGGCAGGTGCTCACACAGTGCCTGATACCCCTGTTGCAGACAAAACCTTATCTTTTAGATAAGACTGTAGCGTCAATCATTCCACTCAGCCAATTAGTGCTCTTCAACCTTTGTTTTGCTTTTTACCAGGTCTGTTTTGAGCAATTTGGCTCTTTCAGTATAACCAACCAGATTTGCAAAAAGGTAGAAAGATAAGTTTCACTGCACATTACGAAAGTACATTTGAGAATACTTTGACAACCAAAAGTATGGGCTAAATATGACAACAGTGTTCAGTCACAATTACTTAATTTTTTACAGTATGATAAGACATTGTCTGCTCTCCACTTTTTTACAATCTCTTTCTTCCTTATCAATTTTGAGGTCCCTTAATGGAGCAAATTGCTTCAGTTGAGTTAAGATAAATATTCCCAGCTGATGATCTTCTGAGAAGAAAGAAGTCAAGAGCATAAAAATCCTCTTATAGTTTAAGAAAAAATTGTGATACAGATTCTTATTTTTCAAAACTCCTTTTTTTCCCTTTTATTCTTGACAATTTAAGTTCATCTCCAGCCACACATGCATATAGGAAGACTTTTTTTTCTTCAATTAAAATGTGCAATATGACTTCCATTTTTTTGAAACAGCAGCAAATCGCAGTGTGCATTTTTGATTGCTATACATTTGAGAAGCAATTTGACAAAAGAAGTTGGTATTGATTAAGGATAATTAGTTCTGGTGGGAGAATCATTTTCCAAAGTCAGCTTTCTGCTAATAGTGGCTAGAAGGTGAGGACAGAATATAATTGCAGTATAAATGTTCAAATTTGATTTGCATCTAAGCTATTAATAAATCCTTTAAAATTCATTTCTTGTTGATTACATTCTCTTCTTTTTATAATCCAATTTGATGGCAGTGTTAGGCCTTTCAGAAATGGATACGTGACATTTGAGAGTCAGTTAAATGCCAATTAAATCAACCTTCTATCTTTGCTATTAAAACTGTCTGAGGTTGTCTGTCCATAGGCATCAATAACCCTTCCCGCCTAATCTTGATACCTGGGAAGGTGATGGAGTAACTAATTGAATGTTTTCACAATGTACCCAGAACTGCCTCTCTCTGGGGGTTGTTCAGCCTGGAGAAGAGAAGCCTGTGTGGAGACCTCATAGCAGTCTTCCAGTATCTGAAGATGGACTACAAGGATGCGAGAGAGTGACTCTTCATTAGGGACTGTAGTGGTAGGATAAGGGGTAATGGGTTAAAACTTAAACAGGGGAAATTCAATATAAGGAAAAAGTTCTTTACTGTGAGGGTGTTGAGGCACTAGAACAGGTTACCCAAAGAAATGGCAAATGCTCCATTCCTGGCAGTGTTCAAAGCCAGGTTGGACAGAGCCTTGGGTGACATGGTCTAGTGTGAGGAGTCCCTGCCTATGGCAGAGGGGTTGGAACTAGGTGATCTTAAGGTCCTTTCCAAACCTAACTATCTTATCTTTCTATGATTCCTGCATGTTTTAAACATCTCATTTGTATGAATATCTAATGTCAAGCTCCAACCTGGAAAAATCTTCACGAGGAACTTTATTACAACTTGGATTTACTCACTGTGGTTTTACTAGGTAATGTGCAGTGGAGGCAAGAGTGAAGAATTACTGGCCTCATAGTAAAGGCCAGCAAATTATCCATATTCTCTTGTATGATTTCTTAATATCCTTCTTATATAATGCATTCTCTAAAATACCTTAGCTAGCACCAATGCTTTTCATTTTCATTCAACTTTAATGCATTCATAGGATTCAAAATATTTTCAGAGACTTTTCAATTCTCTTGATTCAGCACTTACACATTGCAATGTTTATGCAAATCAGGAAGCAAACAATCTTTCTGATAAACGACTTAACCCTCTTCTATTCCTTGTGTTACCTTAAGTGCAGCAGATACATGACATCTTTTGTACATGTGGATATTTGTATAAGCTGAGACAAATGCCTGCTGGTTGCAAGGAGTAGTGATACAAAGCAACTGGGAAAGTGAAATCAACAATTTGACTCCTGGATTCACGAAGGCAGCTTCAATAGAGCGTTTCACCCCACTGTCCTGCTTCCAACCTTGCGTTCATGTTCAGCTTTACGCTTTCTTACCTTTCTCCTGCGACACTCATTCCAATCACAGCCAATCACAGCCATCTGCAATTACGTTACTTACTTCCTTTTTCATGACCAGGCTTTCACAGAGTGCTGCTGTGGTATAGAAGTGTTCCTGTTGTCCTTACCTGTTGGCTATCCGGAGTGGCATCATGCCAGACATTTTCTGTCTCTCATATTAGTCTTACCTGACTTTTCTTTACTAAATCTATGGTAAACCAGGGATGAGAAAGAAAAAGTATGCTTGGCTATTGTTGCATGTACAGCCAATGATGTAACTGAACAAGACTCCTGCACGCACATACAAATCAAAAACACACAGGCATAGTTTTATGTATATGTATTTACAAGGATAGTGGCTTAGCTCTCACAAGTCCACCACTGAACCATGTCCCTGAATGCCACATCCACATGTCTTTTAAATACCTCCAGGGATGGTGACTTAGCAATTTCCCTGGGCACTCTCTTCCAATGCCTGACTACCTTTTCTGTGAAGGCATTTTTCCTCATATCCCATCTAAACCATTTATATTTCTAAATTAAGTCTAAAAAATTAGTGATAATAATGCTAAGTGGTTAGACACCACAGCAGCTTTGCCTATATTATATCATCATACTCTGAAAAACTATTAACTGTTATCCCCACTATTGCTTTGGAGATGCAGAAATGAAGTCCAATGACTTGTCCAAGGCCTGTGAGATGGTAAGTTTCTCATATAATTTTAGTGTCAAACAACTTCATTCCAATTTATCATTCAAGGTGTCTTTTACTAGCCCACATTATTTGGCAGATAAAATAATTTACTTGCAAAAAAATGCTATTACTTGAATTATTATGTCAGTCTTTAGCTATTTTGATTCACATAGCTGCAAACCACAAAGATGTAGATGCACCTTACTTTATTATTATTCTGCAAAACTCCTCATTAATATCTCAACTTGCTATTATTTCCTACAGTGATAATGGATATAATGGATAGAGCAGCACAGTGTGAGGATCCACAACCAAGCAGTAAAATTTAAATGTCCTGCTAGCAAGAAAACAAAGCTTGTCACCACTGTTGAGACAGCTTATATTTACAAGTCTTCCATTTGTGACACATTATTTTGGAGGAAAATAGCTACTCAGAAACACATCTATATTAAGCAGTATGTTGAAGTGCAACAGTTTCAGGTGCTGCTTTTGACAGGAAGCTAAGCAGATTGAGGGTCATTGAGACAAATGGAACCAAATTGGAGGAGAGGTTATGAAATTGTCCAGAAGGCCTACCCAGTGACTGCACCCGAGATGCTGAAGGAGGATCTACCCCAGCAGCGTTGCTAAATCTTGCAATTTTACTGCCTGTTGCATTATACTTTGAATCTTCTCAAATACAACTGGAAGTTATATTAGTACATTAGGATCTCCATTTTCTTACCTTCAACTACAGGAAAAATATAAAATACAAAACTTATACCAAAATATCCATAAAGGCAAGCACAACAGCAGCAAATTCATAAAGCTACAGAACTTCTTCTTGGTTTAGATACACATCATCATATTTAAATTTGGTCATATATGTACTGCCACGCTTGTGGCCACAAGAATTCGGTTTATGAGAACAGGTCTGGAACTGATTCTGTAATCAGAAAAGGAAAACATACAAGTGAATTCATAATAAAATTTGTAATTGGAATACAGGGGTGATTGTGCAACCCTTTTCTGCCTGCCTTGAGCAGCACACAAATATGAAGGTATCCTGTTAGAGAAAAAGAATGTAATTTGGATATATGGATAAAAATATATGGATTTGATTCTGAGTGATTATAAGGAATTTCATGCATGCTGGTTATTCACAAGCAAATCAGAGCAGACAAAGCATCAGAGCTGATGGAAACAGGCCACAAAGACTTTTTAATCTAAGTTTTTATTTTAGTACTTTTATTCGATGACAACATTGTTACATAAAGAAAGGTAAAGATTAATAATCTGATCTTTCATTTAGTGTTGTGGTAATTTACGTAATTTTTAAAATATGGTATAGGGTCAATGTTGGTTTTATACTTCTGCCCTAATTATATATCTTTTATGTTAGTATTATAAATTCATTTGACTACTAAGGAATTTGGGATCCCCCTTCTCTTATCTTGATATCACAGCTTCAGATTTTGGACTTTTTCATGCAAATCTCTGCCTTTGATAATAAGCTTTGAAATTCAGCAAGCTAGTCAACATTAATGAGGTGTTTGTTTAGGCTTTTTAGTACCACAAACAACCATATAAATTAACGTATTCCAAAAGTTTGACTGGAGCATGTTATGTGATATCTGTGGCCCTCAACAAACTCAGCAAAACCAGTACTCTACATCTATGCATAGTTGGCAAACCACGTTACTTACTCTATATTCTGATGAGTCCTTTGGGCCCATTAGGCTTTGTCAGTGGCAATATTAGACTCAACTCAAGATCTCAGTATCTTATTGGTAAAAACAGGAGATGGAAAAGTACTTTAACCCCCCCAGCTGCTACTACTTCTTTACAGGCTCTACACATACCTCTTTTAGATCCGGGATCATTGACCTGATAAACTTCAGTAGTTGATTACACTTGCTTTTCGTGTTGATGTCATGAAGGTGCATTAATTAAGTAAATACATTAAAGTTGCATTTCTCTGTTGAAAGGCAGATGGTTAGTGTGGGCCTGACAAAATAAGCCTATTCATATTATTGTAAGGATTAAACCCACCTAATTCAGGAGATCATTACTTGAAGGACACAACTGAAGTTGTTCTGCAGACAAAGATAAAAGTCTTGCAACCGTAAAAGTAGTCCTACTGAAGTTTGCCCAAGCTAGAGAGCTGCATGTCTGTTTTGGAATTAACAGGGTAGAAATAGGATAACACCAAACCAGATCATGAATGCAGACACTGTTCTGGTTGGTGTTTATATAATTTATTAAAATTTGATTGTGATGTAGCTCATTTATGCTCTTCATATTTGGGGCAGGGAGGTCGTTATTGCTGAGATCCCAGCCCTCTGTCCATGAGTTTTTCACTCAAGGACCCAGTTTCTTCCATACAACAGACCATGAGCTGCAGGCACAGCACACAGAAATTGTCTTTCCATAGCTGTCCTTGGCACGTTCAACAACAGAGAGCCAAGAGCAGTAGCAGTGGTTTGTGGAGAAAGGAGTAACAGCTAAAAGCTGTAGCCTAAGAGGACTTCCCTGGAGCCACTCACATAAAAAATACTCCTTTCTGGAGTATTTTTACCTCTCCAAGACTGAACTTGAAGCTACATGCATAGCCAACATATTATCTATGATTAGCCATACTGGGACTGTATATTTTCATCTTTTAACTAAAGTTAAAGCTTTGTTTGACTTTACCAAGGCAAGTTCATCACTTTTCAGGAAGATGTGAATACTCTGAATAAAGAAAAAGGATTTTATAAGGTCAAATTCTAAACTTAAAGAAGGCAATGTAGTGCTTTTCCATTGAAATTGACAAGACTTACTCTAAACCAAAACAAAATTACAAGGCAAACCTAAAATAAAATAAAATAAATTCTGAAGTTCTTCGTTTCTTTTACATTAGTTTCTCATCCATCAGTCTGTTAGCAAATGAATTTTGGCATAGTTTTAATGAATAATTACTTATATGGGAGTTGTTTGAGGGTGGGAAGAACCCTTTAATTCAGACAAAGAGAACAGTGCAGACCTAGTAAAAGATTAGTCAAACCTGTATTTAGCACTAGCAGAATGATTTGGCTTAGACATCAAAAAAGGGCTGAAAGAGCAAATAGTAAAAATATTGTTACTAAAAAAAAAAAAAAGATACTGAATAAGTGCAAGCTGTGGCCAAACTTGTAGTGAAAAGTACCAAGGCTGTGGTTCTTCTCACTGTCTATTTAAAGGAGCTCAGTCATTTGAATATGTACACAATTAAACTAGCCTAAAAATAATACAAACACCTCAATTAAAGGAATATTTTCAGCAAAAACAAAGGTCATACCAAGCATGTATAGCAGTTGCATTTGGGATTCTGGGCTAAAAATAGACAAAATAGTTTATTGCACAAAAAAATCAAATGTATATAAAGTTTCAGTCAGATTTTTAAGTGAATGTAACAATGGTATGTTTCATTGTAGCTCTTCTTATAAAATATAATATGAAATTCTAATATCCAAATCTTATCATAGTCTCCATTTTGGTCAGATATAGATAAGGGAGATTCATTGTAAAAAATAGTAATGAAGAAGCTTAGACAGACCATTGAGATATTCCACATGATAATTCACAAAAAGCAACAATAACTTGGCTAAAGTAGAATGTAGGGCTTCGGAAGCAATATATTAGTATATTGAGTGAGTGTACATTGAAGAAACAATTACAATAGATACAGAGGCCAGTCTGTGTAGCCTTATAAACTTGTCTTGAATAAAAGAAAGCTGTGTTTTACTGAGTGTTGAGAAAGAGCAAGTACTGGCAGCAATATTCTGGCTTGCACGAGTATTTTAAATAAAAAGAAAAATATTGCTTGGCCTGCTCAGTGAAGAGGGGATGCAGCACAAGCAACTGGTATACAAAAACTAAATATACATATATTATATAAAATATGAACAAATATATAAATCTATATTCCTACTTGAAAAATTACAGTACTCATTATTTTAAGGGACTCGAATTGTGAGTTACATCTGAAATTAAATGAGAATGAGAAAGACAAATAGAAGATAGTAATGAGGTGAAAGGATGAATAACTGCTAGAAAAGGGCCACATTCATTAATTACAAAGTTCTGAGCCTGGGAAACTCCTGACAATGTCATGACATACAGACTCCTGCACTGACTGGGTAGACAACAAGCAGACTGTTGCACAGCAGTGTACCACAAAGCACACCAATGTTTTCATTTCCCCCATCTGCATATCTTGCGTACAAAAGGTCAAGATCTCTGGTTTAGGCTCTCACATGCCCTGCAGACCTTAAATATCCTTTCCTTGAGATGAGTCCTGTGAAACAGGAGTTGCTGTTACCCCTTCGTACCTCCAAGCCAGTAGGACTTCATGGCTTAAGGGAGCTATTGGTATTAACACATTTAGCTTCATACTCAGAGTAAACATTTAGAGACTTTTGCATTTCTTCATTTATTATGCTTCCAAATTAAGAAGATTGTTACAATATGAAATAAAGTATGTCACCAATTATACTAGATTTTTATGTTTTACCAGTCGCATAAACATGTACCATTGCTTTCTGTGTAATCATTTAGATTGTTGACAGCAATTTGCAGGCTTACTTAGATTTTTCTGCTACTGCTGCATCTATTTCCCTTTCTTTAGGAATAAAGTGAAACCTTTTATTTTATAATAAATTTTATTTTATAATTTTTTTTTATAATAAAGTAAACCTTTTATTTTATAATAAATACTATTAAATTCTACAAAATAACAAGAAAGAGTAGGGTGAAGGTTAGGAGAAGATACTTGTAATCAAAGGAATGTCTTCACAACACAATTCAGTTTAGACTGAAGACGGGACAAGGACTGCAGACAGTAGAACTAAATTTCTCATGCTTATATATCTTATAGGTCATTCATACTGTTCAATTGTATTTATGTCTCTTAAGAACAGTGTTTTCACATACTCTTTCTTTCTAATAAGTTAAGGTACATGACAACTTATAAACTCAGAAAGCTTATACCCTGTATTAGAAAGGTGGCTGCTGTGAACATCTCACTGCACTGGAAATGCTTCACTTGAAGCCATGAAAGAAAACTCTTCAGGCTTGAAAGACTAAGTCACAGCTATTGCGCCTGATCTGTCAAGGCAATATTTCAATGGTGCAAAAACTTCCATCTGCATCAGAAATCCATTAGTCAGTGAACTTTAATGGCAGAATGAGCATAATGGGTGGATGAGTTTTGCACTGCTTTGCCTGTTTTCTTTACTTCCTATTACGTATGTGACGGTTAAAAATATTGACAAAGCATGAATTTGCACTTTAAAGAGCATATCCTTTGAAGTTTTGTATTAAATCAGCACACAATTCCAATGTTTGATACCTTACTAATAGTAACTGCAATTAAAGGCATTAAAAAACCCACAGTCAATCAAAGAGAAAAAAACCTAACCAAAGAAGTGATCCTTTTCCCCGTCCTCTCATCCTCTTAAGCATGACGATGATTCATGCTTCCCTAGAAATCTTCCAGGTTTGACTCCTGAGTGCTATGGTGAGCAATCTTGATCATCTATGGGACCAGGAAGATTTTTCCCTTCAATGCAGTATGAAACAGATCAATTTGCCCTAAAATCTTCCTGTCTCCTAGTAGTCCTTCTAAGGACCTTAGCTGTAGGATTCCTCCCCCACTTCTTGATCTGCATAGGACACAGGAAACATGAAAACGAGTCCTGGAAAGCATCATGGAAGCACAATAGTAGTATTCTTAGTATAGAAAATTAAGATTCCATACCTCTCTACTAATGACTGTGCATCAGGAATTGTTCATTGATAACTGAGTGCTTTGACAGATGATGTAAACATTAAGCATCAAATGATGAGTGGATTGGAGGCAGAAGAATGGACAGGTATACCTCCTTCCATTTATGACCTGGATTCTAGAGACTGTCACAAAAAAAAAGAATAAAGAAAACTGCAGGATTTCAGTTCTGCACACAATGCTTTTCTTTTTCTTAACCTGTCCCCCAAACCTAATTGTCTCAATTAGCCCAAAGTAGTTCTATTCCTTAAAACCTTTAAATTATTTCCTTTGTTTTCATACAAATATAAAATTATATTCAAAATTGCTAAAAGTATATGCCATTCACCATTGCTGTTGAACATATCTACCTTTGTATTGAAAAAAAAAGGATATTGCCTTTTACTGATGTTAAATTCCCTTAAGGTGAGCAAGGATAAATTCATAGATGCGGTTTTACTCTCCAGTCCCTTCCACATATGAATTGTAAGGATTTTTACAGATGCAGTGACAAATTTCAGGGCTTACACTTTAAATAAAAGCCATGTTAATACACCAAGAGACATTACTCAAAATTCTAGCCACCAGAAAAGCCATGACAAGATTCTCATTGCCTTAAAAGCAGCCGAAATTTTGTCCCTTGGTATCTGTTGGTGAAACAGAGACGACGATTCCACACATGGGTGGAATTCTCTTGAATCAACCTTGTACCAATATCTGGTTTGCTGCATGGGACATATTTGGCAATCAAGGATAACATACCAGGTCTGAGACTCAAGTCACAAATTTGTTATTTTCGTTACTTATTTTCCTGGTCTGTAATATCAGTATGATTTTATTTATGCAATATATGTGTGTGCCACAGGAGACATATTGCAAGAATTTCCATTGATTTCACAGTTAATTCAGTGCAAACAGAAAATATAGGGCTGAATTACTTGTTAGCAGCTTTAAATAAATGCAACAAAGAAAAAGGACAGGGATAAAAGAGGTAAGGGACATCAACAGGATAAAGGCTCACTACGGTAAATCCTTCTATGGTTATTATGCTTACCTCTAGTTCTATTAACAAAAACATTATTTTATTTAACTTAGCAGGTGCTTTACTACAGCCCTAAAGCTTCCTTCTCTTAGAATTTTTATCTTATTTGAAAATAGTTTTAGAAGCTTTCATTCTATTTGCATGGAATTTAAAAGATCATTGTGTACCTATCACAAGTTTAGGTATGCCATAGCTAGTTATTTGTAAGACAAGTGGAAATGGTGGCTGCAGTATTGCTCCATGTCAGAAAAATGTAGTGTAAAGCTTGTATGCCATTTTGGATTATATTAAAGATGCAATTACACCCCATGCATAAGGTAGCTGGCAAATTTTCATTAATCTATTACCAGTAAACAGTGATTGCTACAAACTTTTATATTTGTATCCACTAGGCTTTGATATAATTTGTACAAATTTTACCCCACATTTTTCTCTCCTGCATGCTGACTGGCGTTTTATACTTCTTATTTGCAAAATGTAACAGATCATTGATACAACATATCAAATTTTCTTCTTTCCAGATGAGGTGACTTATCCTTTAAATAAGGATGAGTTGCTTTTCTTTTTTTTTTTTTTTGCAAATTGTTAATATATTTTTCTTAAGAATAACAACAACAAAAAATTATATTATATAGGCTTTCCTTTTCTTAATGACCATTCATTGCTAAAATAAGCTCTTTTTTTTTTCCATAGAGATGATTTTATTATGTTTTCCATATATATTTCAGTATTTAAAGTAAGATGTCAGTTTTAACTTTGCTTAAAGTGTTATAGTTTCAGCACTACAAAACAGGTAATTAATTTTAGAACTAAAAGAACCACAAAACTTTTAAGCATGCTCTTCATCAGTAATGATTGTTGCTTAACATCTCTTCCACAAGTTATCCTGAAAATGTCTGCTTCGATAGGCAATTGGGGGAAGTGCCTTTAATGTGCATTTGTTTTAATTGCCTTGCCTATAAAAATCAGTGAATTTTATTCAGTAAACCGTGTCTGTTTTGCATAGACAGATTCATTCAAACTACATAGAAGTGCACCACAGAACAGTAATTGACTGCATTTAATGCCACTTGCAATGAAAAGATAAAAAAAAAAAAAAAGTGAGCTGTGTTCTACCACTACATCAATCTAGTTCTAACAGATACACCGTGTATGGTTAAATATACGAATGCTGGAAAAGTGTTGAAATTATAGCTACATATGCAGGTCATTTTGTTCAGGAGCTGTCACTATAAGGACTATCATTTCATAGACAACAGAGTGAGGAGACCAAGTACTGATCCATAAAATCAGAGCAAATGAATTGAAATTGATGGACCTCAAAAGGTTCAGTGCTTCTGCCTTAACTCTTTCCAATGACTTTTGGCTTAAGAAGTGCACTGATACCTACTTCAAGTATATCTGGATTTAAATTTTAATCATTCTATCCATTTCATAGTTCCATGCTGTCAAATTCTATTAGACAGTAGAGATGACAATAAATCTAAAACATTCCTTTCTTGCTTTCAGAGCTACCCTCAAAGTCAGTGGTTACTTACAAGAAGATGACAAGACTGAGGTGTGCAGGGCTATATTTTAGCATGCTTAAAAAAGATGAACTTCCCATGGGACACACTTAAAATGAAATCTCCCCCACTCAGGTTCATGACTCCCATTCCCTTACCTGAATATCAAACTCTGGTCAGGACAGTGTGAAAAGGTTTATTGAATCAAATTTCTCCAGTCTAATTAACATTTAGTAAAACTGAAGTACATTTTTAAATTAAACATTTATTTCAAGAACATTTATTTGCATTTAACTGAGAAAATGCCAAAATGAAATTCTTTTAGGAAGAAATTCTTCACTATGAGGGTGGTGAGACTCTGGAACAGGTTGCCCAGAGAATTTGTGGATGCCCCATACCTGGAAGTGTTCAGAGCCAGGTTGGATGGGGCTTTGAGCAACGTGGTCTAGTGTAAAGTATCCTTGCCGATGGCATGGGGAGTGGAACTAGATGATCTTTAAGGTTCTTTCCAACCCAAACCATTCTATGGTGCTATGGAACAGTGTGATGAATGCTTCTTTCAGACTAATCAGATAAAAACCCGACGTGGTCTTTTAGATTAACCAGGTAAACAAAAACACATGGTGCACAATTATTTTTTACCCTTTTTTCATTTGAAACAACTAAATGAGATATTGCAAAGATAATTTTCACAAACTGTTATCTGGCCTGTACTCTGAGACTCAGAGGAGAAATCCAGAAATGCAGATTCAGTGTCTCTATATACATAAATTATCTGAAATAAGTGGGATGTTAGATATTAGAAAAGTATCTAAAATTTTTTCAAATATCCAATCTAAACCTCCCCTGCTATAAGTTGAGGCCATTTCCTTTAGTCCTGTCAGTTGCTCCTTGGGAAAAGAGGGGAAATTTTTTCTCCAGTTCAATCAAATAAATGAATAAACAATATATGCCACCTATTTCATTCCTATTGTTTTCTGCTAATATAAAGCTTTTTTCTCATATTTTGAGAATCTGTAAAATTTTTCAGCATGAATCTTAATTTAAATACTAGAATCTGATACACATTATGTAAGCTATTTGTTGCTATTCTGTGTCACCCTTCCATGCCTGTTTTCTTTGCTTTACAACCAGTACATGTTCCAAGCAACTACTCAGTCCGTCTTGGAGCCACAAGTTTATTTAGTGTGTCCCCTGTTCAAATAAATTTACAATTTGAATAGTTATTGTTTACAGCCTGAAAAAATGTGACACTAAGTGATTTATTTTTACAAAATCTATAATACTTGCCGTGTTGTTAACTGGTTGACTTAAAGTGGAAATTGCATATTTCAGTTGGTTATGCTTTACCTTCTTGTTTGTATTGCAGCTTAATGCAAGATCACAGGTGAGATACTGAACCAACAGCAAATTTGAAAGTGAAGGAAGGATTTTTTTTTATTAGCTGTAAAAGATCATCACACACATTTTTCCCATAATCACCTGAAACTAGGAAACAAATTGTCAGAGGATCATTGAATCATAGAATAGTCCAAGTTGGAAAGGAACCTTGAAGATCATGTACAACTTTTGTAGGAAAAGGATCCTAGATCATAGAATCATAGAATACTTAGGGTTGGAAAGGACCTTAAGATCATCTATTTCCTATTGCCCAGTATAATTTTCTATCAAATCTTGAAAACCTCCATGATGGGGACTCTATCATGTTCCTGGAGGTGCTTTTCTGGTGAATTATTGATCTTTGTGTGAAAAAAAATCTTTCTTATACTGAGATGAACATCTCTACACTGGGAAATATTCCAGGTTGCACCGCTCCCAGTGCAACTTTTACCCATTTCCCCTTGTCTTCTCCGTGTAGTCCTTTGTGAAGAAAAAGCTTCTGACCAGTTTGTAGACACACTTTAACTGTGATGAGCTCTCCCTCACATCTTTTCTTCTCAAGGGAAAAAAGGCAAAGCTCCTTCAGACTTTTCTCCACAAAGTAAGATGCCCACTTTTTAGTCATCTTCATGGCCTTCCCTTGGAACCTTCTCTAGTCCAAATTAAATTATTACTGTTAGTTAAACTAATCTTGCTAAATCTCTAAAGCTTGAGAAATGAAGAATAAGGAAGACAAATCTAACTGCCTGAGAAAAATAAATCTTATTTTAACGTAAAATGTTATAAAGAATTTTAATGAGCTTGGAAAAAGATTTTCTAGGAAATTTTGGAAATTAGCAAACTAGATCCCTTAGTAAAATGTTCCTTCCTCCAAATTCATCATTTTGAGTTAAAAAATGGTTTTATAAATTCCTTATAAGATCTGATTTATAATGAAAAATATACTAAAGCAGAACTGCAAATTCATATGAATGACTACAGAAAAAAAAAGAAATATTACTATTCCTTTTTTACATTAAAAATAATAAATTCATTTAGAGATAAATTCATAGTGTGCAGTGTCCCATGAGAAGCCTAAGAGAAGCATGAACTGAACCTGCATTATAGTCTATGACCTTAACTGTAAAAATATGCAGCCTTGAAGCTGTATAATTATTAATACAAATGAAAAGTTAATTACAACTATACAGTCCTCACTACAGTCATCCTTTTGTTTCACTGTTGAGAGGAAAAATGCTAATAGAGTGTCTCTGAGAATGTCATTCACTTTTATGGACTGCTATTTCCTCTGTGCTTTTTAAATCTAATTGTCAAACAGCTCAGAATCTCTTTTGTTGAGAACCTCAGAAGCAGTTTGAATGGCGCTATCAAGGGCAGCAGCAGTAGTTTAGCTGCTGAAGGATATACGGGGCTGCACACTTGTGACTGGAGGCTAGACTGAGAAAACAAAGTGTGTATTTCAAATAAATTCAGCTTTGATTTTGCAAGCCATTTCTTCCCTTTTCAGATACAGGAAACTTGATTATACAAGGGGGTTAATTGCTACACACAGTTTTGCTTTTAGTTGAGTTGGTTTAACAGAGTGCTGTGTAATGCTTTTGGTAGGATGACCACAATGTTGGGAAAAAGTTATAACCAGTATTAGAGTGCACCCAAGGAACACAAAATGGAGCACCATGAGCAATACAAAGTGACATGAACAAGTACATATTCTTGTTACTTCCATGACTGCTGGCTTGTATTGTGCTTTCGCTAGTGTATGCGATGTTCTGTGCACATTTTAGACAGCATAATATACCTCACGCTAAGGGGAGCACTGGATAACATTACTGTACTGTACACAAATGACTCAATACATTTCAAAGACTAAGAGTATTAAATGGTTAAGTTTCTGAGAGTCAGGATTCAAGCAGCACTCACTGCCTTATGGCTTCTGTTTCCTTCTTCTGCATGGTGTATGTCCTTCTGGCAGGATTGCCATCTTGGAGGAAAGGTGACACAGATGTTTCATGTGCCTGGGTGATGCTAGAGTATATCAACCAGCTTTCAACTGCAATAGTACATTCTTAAAGAAAGAAGGAAAGATATGTCTTCTGGAATGATTCTGAACCAAGCAAATTGCAAAAGGAAATTCTGTAGGAGAATTTAACATTTTCTAATCTGGAAATAACATGAAAGGAGAACACAGAACTGGAAAAGGTTGCACTGAAGCAAATGAGTCAGAAATTGTACTGCTCAGAGGATGGAGAGAAATATGGGCAAAAATATTTCAGGGAATTGTTCATTTATCGCCTTAATTTCTTAAATAATCTGACAGGGTTTTACAAACATTCATCTATCTATCTTTAAAATAAAATGAAAACACTTAAAGTGTTCTACTTTTATTTTGCATTTGTTACTCAGGCAATACTTAGTCATCAGAATAAATACTAAAGGATATGCAAAATAATGCACCAGATACACACACACCCTCCCCCCCCCCCCAAAAAAAATGTGAACAGCAGGGTGATGGGCATTTTTGTTATATTTAAGATTAGTAGAACTATATAGATTTCCTTCGTATTTCATAAGAAAATCAAGTTTATTTTCCCATTTTGTATAGAGGTACCTCTGTTCTAGATTAAGACTCTGCCCCATAAATCAGCTTTCATTTGTTCCTGAGGATCTCATAAAAGAGCACAAAAAATATACCATAAATAAAGTGGATTTGCCAGCCTTTAATATATGTACTCTTTCCTTCACTCTGTCTTAAATAACATTGTGCTGCTATTTAAATCTCTTAATAAGATGTGAGAGGAAATCATAACAAGTAAAGTACTTTATTTCCACAGCATTTTGGATTCGTCAGAGCAAAACACTGATACACATTATTGCAGTGATAAACACAATGGGACTGGCATTTACCTAAAGTAACACGCAATGTATATAAGTATTAACACAGCAATTACTGTAGTCATTCCTATACCAATATAACATTGCATTATTTTATTAATATAAATTTCCCAATCTGGACATATGAAAACTACCTTATGTAACATATAAAAATTACATAACCTGAAATAATTATATTTTCAATCAAATTTAATTCCTTTGACAAAATCTTGCCCAGTAACTGGCAGTAGAGCGAATGCTTGACAGCTTTATTTGTTTAGAAGATAGTTTTTGTTTCTTCATTTTAAAGGAAAGGGTAGGTTTGTAATAGTTATTATCTATTTCACTACGTCATTGACCGATACCATTCTGGTATTGCACTGGTTTCCTCAATATTTTTAAAAATTGCCTAGCATATATGTAACATCCTAGAATCATAGAATAGAATCATAGAATAATTAGGGTTGGAAAGGACCTTAAGATCATCTAGTTGCAAACCCCCTGCAGTGGGCAGGGACACCTTACGCTAAATCATATAACCCAAGGCCTCGTCCAACCTGACCTTGAACACCACCAGGGATGGAGCATTCACAACCTCCCTGGGCAACCCATTCCAGTGCCTCACCACCCTAACAGGAAAGAATTTCCTTCTTATATCCAGCCTAAACTTCCCCTGTTTGAGTTTTAATCCATTACCCCTTGTCCTGTCACTACAGTCTCTAGTGAAGAGTCCCTCTCCAGCATCGCTATAGGCCCCCTGCAGATACTGGAAGGTTGCTATGAGGCCTCCACGCAGCCTTCTCTTCTCCAGGCTGAACAGCCCCAACTTCCTCAGCCTGTCTTCATACGGGAGGTGCTCCAGTCCCCTGATCATCCTCGTGGCCCTTCTCTGGACTTGTTCCAACAGTTCCATGCCCTTTTTATGTTGAGGACACCAGAACTGCACACAATACTCCAGATGAGGTCTCACAAGAGCAGAGTAGAGGAGTAGGGTCACCTCCTTCGACCTGCTGGTCATGCTCCTTTTGATGCAGCCCAGGGTACTGTTGGCTTTCTGGGCTGCAAGCGCACACAGCTGGCTCATGTTCATTTTCTCATCAACCAACACCCCCACGTCCTTCTCTGCAGGGCTGCTCTGAATCTCTTATAACAACCAACACTGCATTCTTAGGTCAGCTTATTGATGATGCAAAATGATTGAAATAGAAATTTCTGCTAAAATAATTACTTATAATTTAAAATGTTGCATTACTTTTTAAAAGGCTATATGACCCATTTTCTTTTCCCCACAAGTCTTTGACATATACGAGGGGTTATGGTTTTGGTTTTGTGATTTTTAAAACTGTTATTATTATCTTTTATTATCTGGTACAATCTATCAAGTAATAATAGATGTTATCAGCTTGTAATTATGTTCTTAAAAATTTTTCAGAGATTTTTAGAAAAAAGCAACCTCCTAGTCCTTCCTTGATTCCTTAACTTTTCCCCTCCATTTTAATTTGCAATGTAAATATGATTATCACAGGAAGCCAATACCTCTGAAGAAGAAAATCTCTTTAATACTGACTCACAGTTTGGTAAATATAATACTATTGAAAGAGGGAGTCTGACCCTTTGAAAATATTTTTGAGTTATGAAAACTTTGAATGGCCAATTTAACTGAAATCTTACTGTTTCTGAGTTATTTGACTACACAATCTACCTCCAAAATTATTCAACCTGCGTTTGCTTGGAGGAACACAGACAGAAGGACCTAAAATTTTGTATGCTTGCTCTTGAATAAAAGGTAATTGAAGAGGTATTCTAGTTTGTCACCTAAAAAGGTGACTTCTGAGCTTTTCTGGCCTGATGGTAATGGTAGTCAGTTTGAATCCAGTTAATGTAACTGTACCATGCAGTATAATGGAGAATAACTTTAAAGGGTATTTATGCTGTCACTTGATTCAAGACATGGCCATAAAGGATTATGCTTTCAGAGAAATAGTGTCAAAATATTCTCTAAGGAAAGGATTTAAACAAATTATAAAGAAATAGATATAAATTTTGTTATATACGGAAAATATATTGATTTACTAATTTTTAAAGAGGTATAAAATGTGTCTGCAAAGTAGAGTGGAAAATGGTTTAGAACATATGATTTCTTATTTCTGTTTTTTTTAGAATTAATGATGTGGTTTTGTTACCTTCCTCCAGACAGTGCAGAGAGGTCACATGCCCACATGTGCCTTCCCCTTCACATTTAGCAGCTGGGATTTCTTAGCTAGTTTAGGCATATGAAAGAGCCAGATTTTTCTGAATAAACATGAATGCATCTGTACAATTTGACTTAGAACATACTTAATATATATGGTACAGATATAACGTTTACAAAATGTACTTGTTTTTGTCAAACAAGCACAAACAGAAATTTTCCACATCCTTTCACAGAAACAGCTCAAAATCCCAAAATTCAGACTGCCCATCATCTTACAGAAGAGGAGTAAGAAATCATTTTCTTTGTTACAATATATTGCAATCACCAGTAATTTGTTCAGCATTGAAGGGTAAAAGATGACCTTTTAATAATGAGATATGATTACTGACCCAACATACAGGAAAATTGCATAAATGTGACTTCGCAGGCAGGAAGTGAGGTTTGGGCCATATTTTTGTCCTGGCTTGCTAGATTGTTACTGTTGACAGTCTAATGTGAAATGCACCAACAGGTTTTGATGCAAAATGCTGAACTGTTGACTCCCACACGACTGCCCATGTTACTTCCCAAGAGAATATACTAATGTTAGGCTCCTGTGAGAAAGCTGGACCTGCAGCATCAATTTTCATTCCTTTCTTCTTCATTATCCTTTTTATAATGAAAAGCATTTAAAGTTTTATAAGTAACTTTTAAAGGATGACTATTAAAACTCAAGGAACCAAGCAACCAAGCAGAGGTCTTGGACTACAGTAGCTGAGGACAAGACCTTTAGACTGGAACACAGCTGAAGGCACAGTTTGCTACTTAGCTGCTTTATATGTTCAAGATAACCCTCTACGCAGTATCTGGCCATGTAGCATCCCAGACTATGAATCTAACTTTTTAATGTGTGGCACATGATTGAGATTTCATAATCACCTTAAAAAAACTTTCAGACGGGGTGTTAGCTTCTGCCAGCTGAGCTATCAGTTACCTTGGGGTGTTTGTAATCACATATGCTAAAATTGTTTTGAGACAGCTTTTGACTGCTCGATTTTATATAGCTTAAGTGGTGTAAAAGAACTTGGACAATGGCCTCTGTTTTACAAGGGTAAATGTTTATGGATTAAAGCACAGCTTGTTCTGTGACAAGATTGTATATAAATCATAAGAGAAATACTCAGATTTATAATGAATTTAAGGACTTCTATTAAATTATCTCTGAAACAGATTACCTTTTTTTTTTTTTTAAGTTACTGCTTCTAGTATATTTTTGTACTGGTTCTCATGTTTTCGTTGCTGTTGTATTTCCATCATGTTTTTCATATGATGCATTTTCATCTTACCTTCTGGACTGAAGTGCCATTATTAGAACAAACTTGAACCTTTATCTCACAAGACACAACTTTGTCCTTGTTATTCTTAATGATCATTGCTATTGCCAATGAGTAGACATTCAGCAATTGTATTTTTGCAATTCAAATCTCAGTTGAATATTTTATGAATATTAATTGTAATATTATAAGTTACTATCCATTGTCCTCAGGGACTAGAAAAATCTAATGTGATAATAATTCTATTAATTTGAGGTAAATTTTGTTCAGCTCTAAAATGAATTTCAATTAAAAAATCTATACGGACAAGCAGAACATTCTTGTTAAGTACTGGCAAGTAATAATCTGTAAGTTACATTTCTTATAAGTCTGATAATGGTCCTTTGCAGGGATGGGAAAATTTTAGTAGTGCTAAGGGAAAATGAATTAAAGACCATGAAGAAACAATATGCCAGAAGATTTAAACTTGCTTATATTTTGAAATAACCTAGCAAAATGACAGTGAAAACCAAAATGAACTGCAATTGTTAAGACAAAAAATTATATAGGAATATTCCACTACTGAAGAAAACAAAATACCTTCTTTCAGCCTCTTATATAAGGTAATTTCCACATGGAGCAACTTTAAGGAAAGGTTTACACTCAGGTCTTCAGTGAAGACCTGTCAGCTGTATCTGACATTCCTGTCATCATAGTGTATCAATGTTAGGTGAAATAACAACACATTAGTATTTTCTCCCTTCTATTAAAACATGTCAGTTTGAAATTAAGTAAGAATTTTCTTCACTTTTGAGCACTTCATCATCTGAGTAAATCAGTTCAGTGTATTAGCCATCTATTTAAAACCTCTAATATAATGAAGGTCTTTAAGGAATCAGAGAATCATTGTAAACAAATGGAGGAATAGAAACAGAAAATTTTAATAGATCAAAAAGAAAACCAGAAAAAAAGAGATAAAATAAAGAAATATGTAACCTGAGGGCTATAAACCATGTAATATTGGTGGGTTTTTTTGTGCCAGGTACTTAGAGAAAAAGAAAAAAGTATGGGGTCTTCCATGAAGAATCTAAACACTAAGAACAATCTGAAGGAAAAGTCATAAACTAGTATTTTACTCTTCAATGCTCTTTTTGAATTAGAAATTAGTAATAATTTCTGACAAAGTAATTTTCTCTCTAAAAAAACCTCTGAGTAATGAGGCAATACAAAACCAACCAAAGTAAGTTTAAAAGTGTAAATCAAAAAACAAAACCACCAAATCAAACCAAACCAAACAACAAAATAACCAACCAAACATGGAGGAGAGAATGGTAGAAAATTGAATTCAAAAGATTGACATTTCAAACTAAGTCCCTTTGAAACATGGACCCTTTTCCCTCTTTATACTTTGGCCTAATCCATGTATGGGGAATCAAGGGAGTTGGGAAATAGAAGAAATGGCAGAGGGAGGAGGGAAAGAACAGCATCCTACAAACGTTTTAAAGGAACTGTGATTAAGAAGAGGTTTCCAGAGTTAGGGAAAAAATTAGTAGTGTCTAAAATTTGATCAATAAATTTCCTCAGTGGTTTTGTGAAACTAAATACTTCCTTTAGACTTTTATTATTTAATAGATCCATATATGTATGTTTTCATGAGCTCTTCTTTAACGTCATATAGTGATTTTAAAGTGAAAGTTCTGGATGTTTTAACTCCCGCATTCCTTATGTTGAGGTCAGACAGTATATGCATCAACTCTTGTACAATTTATAGAATTTTTTACCTGTGTAGTTTTCTCTGTGAGGCCTCTTGTTTCATAGTCTTTTATAAATTAATGTGAACTAATAGTTTACTTCTTTACTTATCAAAGATGCTAGGCCAGCTGCCCAATGGTATCCTTCATCCTCTACCTGGCTCCTTTTTCCACCTGTATGATGGTGATATTAACACAATGTCTCGCAAAGGATTTCTGAAGCTCAAAAATGTGATTGGAAGTGCAGCTGAATTCCTCAAAAAAGAACTCATCTCACATCAGCATATGACTCTTGTTTTCTAGAGACATCTCCCCCAGCCTTGAAGAATTCAGGCAACAGTTACTTTTCTTTAGACATTGAATAGCCCATGCGTGGGCTGTTTCTTTCTTTTGCTTTTTCACAGGAGTAGTCCTGTTAATAGAATAAATGTAGCACATAGTTATGTTTTATAGCCCCTATAGGACTTTTTCTTTTTTTTTTTTAATGATGATTCAATTAAGGAGCTCTCCAAGACAAAATGACACTACTGAACATGCTTGACTCAATCAGGCTAATTTCTTACTCCATTCTACAAGTCCCCTTTTTGGGGGATAAAGAGAAATCATGAACCATCAGTTTTAGAGGTCCTTTTGTGAAAAGGATTCAAGGTACCTAATCTGATCTTTGCATAGATATCCTTATGAGGATACTTAACACAGTATTTTATTGATGGCATACCTCTTCCTTTTGAAAGTGTTCTGTGAATTGCAACAACATGAACTAACATAATACTATGCTGATCATTTAATTCTGTAAAGTAATACAGCTCTGCCTAGTTGTATACAATATGTTCATTTCACTTTTCTTGTTACACTAGGAGACAGAAGAGACTTCTGAATGAAGATTTATGATGCTCACTTCTCATATATTGTCTTTATCCATTTTCACACAATCATAATGTCACTCCCAGTGGCAACACCTTTGAATTTTTAGATGAAAAAGTTTACATCTTGTCAATTTTAAAAAGTATGTCAATTACTATTTTTGCATAACCCTGTTATTTTAAAATTTACAACTTGGGGGTTTCCCACCCACGTTGGTGTTTGGTTGGTTGGTGGTTGGTTTTTTTTTTCCTAAACAGGAAAAAATTAATAACAACACAAAGAACTTCTGACAATGCATGAGATTATATAGCTTGACCCTTACATCTGCATGAGCCTCTTACACATGCACAGCTGCTGCCTCTGCATTTTTACAAGAATGGCAGAAAATAAGCCTACCCAATATGGACAGAATACTTGTGGGGAAAAAGAAAATACAATTACTAACAATGTTTATGTGCAGGTACTGGGAAAATTACATGCTTTTAGCAAGCTATTTGAAGCAATGACTGCTCACAGTTCAGAACAGTTTTAACTATATGAAGCACCTACTTTAACAGGCATCAGCTTTACCAAAATGCTTTATAAAAAGGTGAATCAAATGTGCTGTGAGTTAGGGTAGGGAAAGAAGGCAGTGGTATATGTACATATTGTAGTTTCAATGTTAGTATCACTGCAACGGCACAAAGAGGTGACTACCCAGTGAAAGGAGAAAATGCAACAGCAAAAGTCCAGGAACAGGTGAGGCATGTAGAGTGGGTGAAAAGGATGAACAGAGATGGTAGCAGAGCCCAGGCCTTGGTGGCTACAAGGACTACTCCAGAAAAGAAGTGTCTTGAAAGTATTTCTATTTCCCCTGCAAAGCTTAATGAGAAAGTACTATTTTTTGCTAAAGTTTCTGCTGCTTTTTTTTTTTTCTCCCATATTTTCTTTAGTGGTGTTAAATTAAATATAAACCAGAGCTACACTTGACTGCTTGAAGAAATAATATAGGCAGGCAACCCATGAATCTAATGGTGCTTATAAGGTCCAGGCCTCACCTAAAACAACTGAACTCAGATTCCCATATTCCAAGAAAGGGGACGGCCTAGAGCACTGAACCTGGCACTGCTCCTACTGGGTGCAGGACTGGACTCAGAAACTAAACTTTTTCTAATCTGAGTTGGCATGCAACACAATTAAAAATAAACTGGTGTTTGAACAGGTATTCCTAAGTGTTAGCTCATGGAAGATTGCACTAAATATAACTCCATTTTATATCTTCATATTATAACTAAGTAAATTTGACATTTTTGCTTGTGGTGATTTTCATATATTCTGTCAAGCTATTTCCTCGTAGGTGAAAATTTCTTAACATCTGTGCTGCCAGTTTTTTTTTTGGTATTTCTGATTGCCCTGTGTTCAGCAGTAGCAGTCATTTTTTCTCCTTCTTAGTAGCTGGTGCAGCGTTGTGTTTTTGACTTTCAGCCTGGGAACAGCGCTGATAACACAGATGTTTTTAGTTGCTGCTCAAGTGTTTGGTCTGGCCAAGGACTTTGTGAGCCTCATGCTCTGCCAGGGAGAAGGGGAAGCTGGGAGGAAGCAGAGACAGGACACCTGACCAAAACTGACCAAAGAAGTACTCCATACCACAGCACATCATGCCCGGGATGTAACTGAGAGTTACCCAGAAGGGCTAGTGCACTGAAGGGTTGGACGAGATATCAGTTGGTGCTCAGTCGGTCATTGGGAGTGAGTTATCGGTCGGCTGGTGGCGAGGTGTTGTATTCTCTTCCCTTGTTATTTCCCTTATCATTATTATTATTGGTGGTAGTAGTAGTGATTTGTGTTATACTTTAGTTACTAAACTGTTCTTATCTCAACCCGTAGGAGTTGAATTCTTTTGATTCTCCTCCCCGTCCCTTCGGGATAAAGGGGAGGGCAAGAAAGGGGGGGGGAATTGGGGGGGTAGGGTGTGTGAGAGAGAGACTGTGTGGCTGACTGGTTTTAAACCGCGACACTGATAAAAATAGATGGCCCTCTATTGCTTTTGTAGATTTTTCTCTGTTTGTCTGATGGTAAGGGGTTAAATGAGATAGATATAGAAGAAGCAAATTGGAACTGAATCAGTCAGAAAGAAATGTGCAAGGGAATGAGTTGGGGAAGAGAACTGCATGCCTCTCTTGAGTCTGACATGATGTCAGAACTCTAAACTTTAAAGACACTGGAAGATAAGACAACCCACAAAGCATCAGTAAAAGCTGTCAGGCACACAAAAAGGCATAGGTAGATAGAAGGAACATGCTGAGACTGTGCTGAAATGGTGTTTTCTCCAGAAGCAATCAGGGAGGGGAAGTAGTAGAGCCACGGCAAACTCACAAAACCATGCAAGGAAATACTGAAATGAAGAACTGTAGATAAGGAGAAATATATAGAGATTATTATTATTTGCTCCCTCTGCTATTTATTCTACATAATATATATTCAATCATTTGTCCTGCAGATTCTGTTTCTATGCCAGTACAAATTTATACCATTAAAAGCTTCTGCAGATAATTCCTCACAAATGGCAGATGCAGTATAGCTGGTTGTATTAGGTTTCTGGGAAACGGATTCAGCCTTCAAGTACTGTACAAATGGATCTCAGCCTGAATCAGAAGGGAAAATTGGGGACTTTCAACAGAAAAGTCCAAACTGAAATATTAATACATGTCACCTGAATAAAAGTCAGCTGAACCCTCTCAGCTTAGCCCTCATTTCTCATTAATATCTTTAAGATTTTAGTAAGATTTAGAAGAGTTTTCAATGGGAAATCACAGTCTATTCCACCTCAGTGTTTCCTTCAGTCCCAGCGAAATGCCATGTAATTCTCCAACACTTGCCCCAAATATTTGAACATGTAATGAAGCAGCCCTTAAGAAATTTCTAGGCCATAATGGATTGAGTGGAATATTCCTAAGTGTCTATGGGTTGCGTTTTGTGTTTTGTTTTTTCCTAACAAAACACATCTACCCATATTTTTAAGAATGCTGGGAAGTTTCTCTTGTGCAGCATTCTGCACAAGTCCAGACTTTGAAAGCAGTTTGATCTGGAAGGGCCCTCAGGAGGCCTTTAAGTCCAACGTAAAGCATGGACAGCTCTAGCATTAAACCAGGCTGCTCACAGCTTGAAGAGATGGGCTTGCACAACCTCTTGCAGCTAGCTCAAATGCTTCACTGCTCTCAGGGTGGAAAAACTTTTCCTTACATCCAGTCAGAATGTCATCTATTTCAATTTATGCTCATTTTCTTTTGTCATCTCACCAGGTATGATTGTAAAGAATTTCTCTTCATCTCCTTGGTACAGACAAGCAGGGAGCTGTTAGACTTCCCGAAGTTCTCTCTTTTCCAGACTTAACAAGTCCCAGGCCCTCAGCCATTCTTCACAGGGCAAGCACTCCAGCCTCAAACATCTTGGTAGCCTTCCATTGAGCTTGACCCATTTTATCAATGTTTTTCTTGTACTGGGGAGCCCAGACGTGAAGCACACAGCGTGCTGGGTAGGCAAGGATAATCCCTTCCCTCCATCTACTGGCTGTTTATACAGCCCAGGACAGTGCTGTCTGTCTTTGCTGGCCCTTATTCAGCTTGCTGTTAGCCTAGACCCCCAGGGCCTTTTCAGCAGAGCTGCTTCCTGACTGGTTAGTCTCCAGCCTTTCTTGTTAAAAAATTAATATAATTCCTTTCCAGATAGAAAATTTATCATTTGCCCTTGTTGAATTTAATTAAGTTCACTCCTCCAGCCTGTGTCCACAGGACACTGTGTTTTGGGAACATTTATCCTTACGAACCACACTTGCATAATGAAATTGTAATGCATATCAGAAGTAATTTTGCAAAAATATTATTGCAAAAAATCTGAGTTTTATTGAGACTCCTTCAGAGCTTGGTGTTTTACCTGAAATTCAAACTCAGAAATGCTCTATGCAGTTTATGAACACGCAAAAAGTTCCTTTTATTTCAACCAGTTCTAAATCACTTTTTCACAGTCAAAATTGTATCTTAGAGACCGAGGAAGCAGAATTATTTTTCTAAAAATACTAATCACAATGTTATTAGAATTTATAATTTGGAAGAGAAATTGAATCGGTCTATGATTTCTGAGTGTTTGAAATAACAGTGTAGGCTTTATTTTAAACCAAAGCACACTGGTATCAGTGGGTTTTGATTCAGGCTCGCAGAGTGCACAGCTGGCGACAGCAATATTTGAAACAGCCTCTCATCACCCTTGGGAAGCACAGAACTGTACAGAAAGCTAGAGGTGTGCCAAATAGCATTGATTCTTAAATCCAAATTTATTGTCATTATTGTCTCTTTTAGACACTATTAGCAATGTTTTCATAGATTAGCTTATGCTTTTGATGGTAAGCACTTTTGCACAGCTGAAGTGTAAACATATGGCCAAAAGAGGTTTACTCAGCAAAGAGGTAATAATGACATTTTATGCTCTTAGACTTCTTATCCCCAATTGTTCTGTTTTCCCTTTAAATTCAAAATATCCAAATCAAAATTATTTCAGCCTTCAAATGGGTGTGGTGATTATTTTATTTTCTGTCCTTTTTTCAGGTCTGATCCCTGAAAAACAGGAATTGTGCATGATATTTACATATTATATATGTATTAGCCGTTTCCTAAATGGAATTAAAGTTATCTCATTAAGAGATCCATACCCCTGCATACACAGACAACCTTTAAGCTTGTATTCTGAATTACTATTAGAGTGCTATTATATCTATGAGAAGGAGCATAAAATCTGAAGGATCTAAATCAGTAAATCCAATGGTCTGATTTATGTCATTGTCTCTCTCAGTCTCTCTTTCCCCTTCTGTCTCCCTTTCTTCCCCTTTTATGTATGTAAACACGCAGAGTTTTTTCTAAAAAAGATGACCGTTACACAACAAATATCAGCCACACTGTTTTGGAACCAATCCAGCAAACATTTGCTTAACATTTCCAGCATAACTAGCTCCACTGATATTACTAGGATGACTTCTGGCAGAAAAATACACGTGGGAGTATTTTCAAGGCTATGTATTACTAAGGCACTTGGGATCTTTCAGCAAAGGAAACAGAAGCAGGTGAGAATGTGCTCCAGTATCCTCTGCTGCCACTTAAAGGAACCGACATCTTTACAGTTACAGTGCTCTTCTTTAACAAAAAAATAATAATTCTGGGGAGATATATGTGTTAAGAGGCAGGAGAGGAAAGACTTAATTACCATCTGTGATCACAGCACATGACAAAAGGCCAAGAATAAAGCACTGGCCCTACTCTGATACTCTGCTCAGTTTATAGGTAAGTATTGAATTAATAGAACTACTCCCACCCTATAATAACAAAAATGAGACTCACTGAGTATTAGATCTTTACCTATAATTTAATTATAATTTCATTCTTTGTACAATCCCAGAAATTGTCCTTGGTAAATCACTGAAACAGCATATCTATCTTTTCTATAATGTAATTGGACCCCAGAAAACTTTTCTGAGCCCAAACTTTATTCAGAACCTTTTAAAAATAAACGTTTTGGAAACTGTTGAAGAAATTTGTGTCTCGACATATTCCTATTTTGTTTTAAATTGATCTATCAATGTTAAAGGAAAAGTGAACATTTTGACCTTACAATATTTATTGCCAGGAGTTCTCTAAATGTCCAACTACTGACTGGACATTCTGTGCAATTCTCTAAATTTACCTTCTAGATACAAACAAATGATTTTTCTAGCTCTATGGAGTTATTTTCACTATTTAAATGTAAATCTACTAATGCAGCTTGAACACAATTATATAAAACTACTAGATAGCAGTAATGTGAACATGACTTAATAAATGAAATAACTTTGCTGCTTAATAATCTAATTTCAGTGAAAATTTTCAAATTATTTCAGTAGGGTATTGTACAGCACACTTATCTGCAGCTCCCAAAGCATTCTTTTATTTTAGTTATTAATTTGATAACTTAATATGTTTTCAATTACACTGCATTAAGTCAAATTCACCTTGCAATGTTCCAAAGTTTTTATTTTTAAAAACAGGGGGAAAGGAAAGTGTCTTACTAATTCCAAAACAAACCATGCATGAATTAATTTCTGATACACTACAGCTAGGGGAAAAAAATTAAAGAAGACAGGAAAATTCACCTGGCTGTAACATCTTTGTTCATATATTCTTTTATTCACTTTGAGAAAATATACTGGAGACTAAGTTTTCAGAAAATAATATTTATGCTAGAATATATTTTAAATTAATATTACGGAATGCGCATGAGAAGTAAATGTTAGATTAATGTATTCAGATTTTATACAGGGTAAAAGATTCTATAAGTCAAATTATTGCAGTACAGGAACTGAAATGTGTCCAATCAAAACTAGACAATATATCTTGATTGTCAAAGGCAGGTACCTGTCAATGGACTGCGAGACACCTACAGTCTAATGGTTTTCTGTAAATTAGACCAGAAATAATTAGACAAAAAATACACTTGATAAGACTGAAATTCTCACAGATGGAAAGACAGTTGGATTATTCAGAAAACACCAGATAATTGTATCAATAAATTCCCCATTGCAATAAATTTTTCTTACTCACAGCAGTTGTGAAATCTTTGACTAAATTATGTGTCCTGATTTTTGTCTTCCACTGAGTTCTCCCATATATTGTAACCTTACTGGCATGCTTAGACTATATTTGTACTCTGGGCAGATACCAGTATATGTCTTTCCAATTACAGAATGTAACAAGCATCTGACTGAAAGCAAGCCTTTTATTTTGATTAGGATACTAACCCCAGGTTGACTAACCTGCTTCAGCAGAAATCTTAGACTCCTCTCTGCCACTCTCACACATTTGTAGAATGCAAGAAACACCATCAACCAAATGTTATCCTTAATCTCATATAAGGAAGAAAGTTTTGATTTCAAAGGTCTTTTAAAGTCCCATTGAATCTACAAATATACCAGAATGTCTACTTTCTTTACGAATAGGCATCTTTGTGTTTCAAAACACATTTAATGAATAGTGATTTTATAGCAATTACTAATTTTACTCTAGGCCTACTGGCTTCAGCAACCTCTTCTTATTGTCAATTTTGCTAAGCATGAATTTTGAAGTTACTGTAGAAATAAAATTATAGTAAGGAATGCTTAAGAGATTTAAAATCCTAATCTCAGACCAACTTCTTTTTCTTACGGAGAAAAGCTTTCATTCATCATCATTAAATCTACTGGGTCGATTTTTGCGGTAAGTTTACAGAAAATGTAAAATCAAAATTGTACCAAATCTTAATTTTTACCCAATTACATTACAAATAAAAGCTAAATATTAACTTCTGTTTTGCTATACATATAATGCATATATATGCGCACATAAATAAATATTTCTACTTTTATATACATATATGCACACACATAAAAATATTTGTATGTGTCGGTCTTAAAACTCTGAACTACTGTGGTCCTTCTCCTAACTAGGTTTATGATATGTGGAAAATAAACATATGCATTTGTAGAAAATGCTGTTAATATGCTATGTAAATTGTGATAGAGATACCTCTTCTGCGATCTGTAAAATTCTGCAATAATAAAAACATACCTAGATGACATGGGAAAATCTGAGTTTCCATTCACCTTTTTTTCCATTGAAATAGTTCTGAAACAATGGCTTTCTGGGTAGTAGCTGGCAGTTAAGAGAGCCTTCTCTCCCAGGAAACAGCAGTACTACTAATTAACACATTTTCAAAAACCAGACTGTTGACAGTGAGCTGCAAGAGCAGAAAAAGGTTGCTAGGTAGCTGAACTCACAAGACCTGAGTTTTTATTCTTTGGGAGAAAATATATTGCAAAGGTTTCAGCCCTGGCAAATTCCCTGCTAAGAAATTTATTATTCAGTGACTGGAAAATATTAAATCTTTTTAATGAACTAATGGGTCATGTAAAGCACCTTATACTTTAGCAAAATTATTTCTTAATCAAACATTTTATGTTTAATTGGTTAATACTTGAGCTACATTTTGTACATCAAAACCCCATCACTAGTGTTATCACACAGATGATAGTCATGCTAGCTAAATGGATAGTTTAAATATTTATTGCAGTTTTCTCACTGTTTTCTTAATCACAGCACCTTCTGTATTTTCAGCCTATTCTCTTCCCAAGGCCAATAAAGGTTCCATATACATATATTTATATAGAAATAGAAATACATATTTCTGTATTAGAGCACTGCAATTTTATGTACATGTGCACATAGTACAAACGGTGGAATTCTTGTTTCTTATCATCATAGAGATATCTATAGAGCATACTGAGTTTGCAAAATAGGCTGAGATACTTTCAAGATTTGAAAAATCATGGACATAAGTATGAATGAGATGCAAGTTCATTTTCTTTGTTAAAACCACACTGCAAAATAACAACCTGTTCATGCATATTATATATGCCCTTCATTCATACTCATTTGCTCTCTCATGAAATCTTCATGAGGGATAGTATGACAGAAACTCCCTCTATTTTATAGAGGACTTTAGTTCATAAACATTTATATGCCATTATGAAATTTTATGCTGAGAGAAGCAGGATCTCAGCACTTGAGAAAAAACTTAGCAATACACTGACCAAAAAGGCCCTATGTGATGATCGGCCAGAGTTCTGGCAGTGAAAGTAACAGATTTTTAGCAAAATCTGCCTAACATCAGACTATGAGAACAGTCTAGTTAAAACAAAAACTGTTTTTTTCCTGGTGATTTTGTTGTATTTCAGTGTGGGTTTTAGGGAGGGGTTGGTTTTGTTTTTGTTTTTTTTTTCTTTTCGGGCTAAGAAGCTAGAACGTTTAGCAAAGAGGGTATGAGAATAGAGCACAAAGACAATGATATTTCCCTCCATTATGGTCTTTTCAACTCTTGGGCTATCAGCCATAGTTCATCACAAATTATGCTGGTGAGTAATCCATCCCAGTTAACACCATCCTATGGTAATCACCAAAAAGCTTTTAATCAGTTTATTTTTACTACTCTAAGAGCACAATTTAAATGGTCACCATTGCATGGTTGCACCTCATGATATTGTGGGGTTAAGAAGTCTAAGAACAAGGTAGCTGACATCATCCTTGCACATGGAGAACAGAAGGAAGGCACCCTGCTAGTTAGGTGTGTTCCTAGAGCAGGGGAGTGTGTCCCTTGATCATTTCCTCTTACTTCTAAAATTGTGCATATATGAAGGAAACCACAGGTTTAAATTTATCCTGTTTTTTAATATTATGAGAGACATCTTGAAACATTTACTGAACTGTCATTTTGTTATGGCAGATGAGACATTGAACAAGGAATCATGTAGACCTGATAATAATTTCTAAAATGGAATAATTATATTTACTTTCTTCATGATGAGTGTTCTACTCCTCTGAGATACCGAGCACCCTCCATCTCCACTGAAGTAAATAAAATGCAGATGTGACCCTCAATATTAATTCATCCCCTTGTGTTTGCTGTAAGCATGATACATGCTTTTTTCAGCTCTAACTAGCCTAGAAAAATAATTATAATCATCCTATTATCCCTGTGCTATAAATTAAGAAAACCTTGCTTTGCAGTGAAGAAGCTCTGCAGATTTCAGCATATAAAGAGGGAAATGAATTGGAAGAGACCAAAGATGCAGAACTCTTGTCAAACATGTCTGAATTGATAGAAGTTGTGAACTACAGCTGCTAATCCAATGAACCAGATGGTACCAATTGTCAAACCAGGTGCAGGAAATAGGGTTTTTAGCCCTCCTGCAAATCAATTAGATCAGCATGAGAAATCTGTAAATGAACTTCCCACCAAACAAACAAATTGTACCAAAAACTGTTCTGGATGTTCAGCTGAGTCATGAATGATTAGTCCTTTAGCAAGTAGCAGCTGCCATTAAATCTCTTTATTTCTTTTATGAATAAACCTAGCAAAATTTAATTTTCAACTGTTAATTCATCATTGGAAGCTGCCTGATCCAACATCTTTCTTTTTACTGATCCATGCTAGTTGGAACTTACAGAATGCATGAAGTATATCACAGAGCTAACACCAGTTTCTACTAGTTCTATTCCAGTAGGCCTTATTTAGCACAATAGACAAGTAAGTTGCAGAAACTGCTGAAGGAGAGGGTGAATCGAGTCAGTTTGCCGAGGTGAAAGCCATCCAGCTGGCCCTGGACATTGCTGAACGAGAAAAGTGGCCAGTACTTTATCTCTATACTGACTCATGGATGGTGGCAAATGCCCTGTGGGGGTGGTTGAAGCAATGGAAGCAGAGCAACTGGCAACGCAGAGGTAAACCCATCTGGGCTGCTGCACTGTGGAAAGATATTGCTGCCAGGGTGCAGAACCTGGTGGTGAAGGTACGTCATGTAGATGCCCATGTACCCAAGAGTCGGGCCACTGAGGAACACCAGAACAACCAACAAGTGGATAAAGCGGCTAAGATTGAAGTGGCTCAGATGGACTTAGATTGGCAACATAAAGGTGAATTATTTTTGGCCCGGTGGGCCCATGACACTTCAGGCCATCAGGGCAGACATGCAACATACAGGTGGGCCCGTGATCGAGGGGTGGACTTAACAATGGACACTATTGCCCAGGTTATTCATGAGTGTGAAACATGTGCTGCAATTAAACAAGCCAAGCGGTTAAAGCCTCTTTGGTATGGAGGACGATGGTTGAAGTATAAATATGGGGAGGCCTGGCAGATTGACTATATCACACTGCCACCAACCCGCCAAGGCAAGCGCCATGTGCTTACCATGGTGGAAGCAACCACCGGGTGGCTGGAAACATACGCTGTGCCCCATGCCACTGCCCGGAACACTATCCTGGGCCTTGAGAAACAGATTTTGTGGCGACACGGCACCCCAGAGAGAATTGAGTCAGACAATGGGACTCATTTCCGAAATAACCTTATAGATATTTGGGCCAAAGAGCATGGCATTGAGTGGGTATATCACATCCCCTACCATGCACCAGCCTCTGGGAAAATCGAACGGTACAATGGGCTGTTAAAAACTACACTGAGAGCAATGGGTGGGGGAACTTTCAAGCATTGGGATACACACTTACCAAAGGCCACCTGGTTGGTCAACACCAGAGGATCTGCCAACAGGGCTGGCCCAGCCCAGTCACAACTTTTACATATTGTAGAGGGGGACAAAGTTCCCGTGGTGCATATGAAGAATTTGCTGGGGAAGACAGTCTGGGTAATTCCTGCTTTAGGTAAAGGCAAACCCACTCGTGGGATTGCTTTTGCTCAGGGACCTGGATATACTTGGTGGGTAATGCAGGAAGATGGGGAAGTCCGATGTATACCTCAAGGGGATTTGCTTTTAGGGGAAAACAGCCAGTGAACTCAATTGTATGCCGTTGCCTGCTGTGTAATGCTTTTATAGACCATCAACTAGATGTCTCCAGGTCACCAGCGACTGGCCCTGACTTCCCTCCAGCCATCATCCCAACAGAGAATGAACTTTGAACATCATGGACCAAATGGACTCGGCAGCGTTATAGGGATTGGTCCATGCACTAAGAAAATGATCTTTTCCTCTTGGTCTGTATGTATATGGATGTATATATATGGGAGAGCGATGGTGTATTGAAAATGTGGGATCTGAGCACGACGTGAATGGTATGGAATAAGGGGTGGATAATGTCCTGGGTTCAGCAGTAGCAGTCATGTTTGTTTTTTTTCCTTTGTGCTAGCTGGTGCAGTGCTGTGTTTTGACTTCCAGCCTGAGAACAGTGTTGGTGAAGTCAATGTTTTCAGTTGTTGCTAAGTGATGTTTACCCTGACCAAGGACTTTGTGAGGCTCATGCTCTGCCAGGGAGGAGGGGAAGCCGGGAGGAAGCAGAGATGGGGCGCCTGACTCGGGCTTGCCAGGGAGGTATTCCATACCACAGCACGTCATGGCCAGGGTGGGGGGTGTCTGGGATTTACCCGGAAGGACACGGGGCTTCCGGGTGGAACTCGTCTTCTTGGCCGGTGGTATCGTATTCTCTTCCCTTGTTATTTTCCCTTATCATTGTTGTAGTTGATAGTTGCGGTGGTGATTTGTGTACATTGGTTGCTGGACTGTTCTTGTCTCAACCCGTGGGAGTTGCACTCTTTCGATCCTCCTCCCCGTTCTTCCGGGAGTGGGGGAGAACCCCGGTGGGGGGGGGGACACGGACCTCGATTGTTGTCAGCTCGACACCACTCACTGGGAGTGAGTGAACAAGTTACCTGACTGGGTTTAAACCACGACAAGTGGTAAGATGGAAACTCATAAATTAGGTTTCAGCAATTCCCTATATCATGTTTTTTCCTAATTCTGACAAAAAATTTTTAAAGGAAATGTAAAAGAATACACTTAAATGTCTTCTTATATGCGTTCTGTAAATGATTTTCTAATTCAATATATAACAGAAATCTTGAAATACCTTAAACACATATTAGCTAAAAACACATTTTATGGACGTGTATATATATATAGATATATTTATATTGGCTATGTTTAAAATGTTCTTTTAAATTATATTTTCATTTATCAGCTAAGAGAAGACATAGAAACAGACTCAGTGCACTTTGGACTGGAATTAAAGTACATTTAAGTGATTCATAATCAACCTAATTCTCTCTCTGTAAGCACTTTTAGGGAAAAAAAAAGCAAACAAGTGAAGGAAAAATGCACCAAGTGGGGTTTCTCTACATTTAAATCCTCTTATACAAAATGGACCACCACTGGGCTTGAGTGAAAGAGGGTACTCCTATTAAATTTGCACTCTATATCTAAAAGTTAATTTGAAGCATTACAAAGGTGTAGCAATCAGGATAAACATGTACATATCTGGATGGTTCTATAGATTAAATTATTCAAAAAGAAAAAAAAAATAAAACAAAGCGAAGCAAGAAAACTTGGTATATGAAGACAGAGTATGTACCTCAGAAGATGTGTTGCATGATAATGAACAAGGAAGGAGAAATTACCAGGAAAGCTGAACAATTGAAGACAATTACAAAAATCTGTTCCACTGACAGGAGCTCCGTAACCAGAATCCTGTTTTATTTTCTAACTGTCCCTGATTGTCATACATCCCAGAACACAAAAGACTGACCAAATAAGCCTGAGCCAACCACTAGATTTCTTAAAATTTTGTGCTGCTTCAAGCATTGATTAAGGATACAACTCTGAAATGGTCAGCATGCACACTATCCCAAGAAATGAGGCATAGTATGCTGTTTTCAGGGAAATCCTGGATCAGATATCATCAGAAAAATAACAAAGCCCGAAAAAATAAAGAGACAAATCACATCAGAGACAAACAGAGGCAAATATTCCACTGAACATGAGATGGACAAATTTAACCTTTGTATTTTCCGTAAGGGTACTTATACAGAAATGATAATACAGTGACAAGTACAAAAAAAAAAAAAAAAAAAAAAAAGTGTAATTTTCAAGGATTTGTTTTACTGATTGGTTCAGTATACAATTGATGATAACTGCAGCGTAAATTCAATACAGCAAATAATGTAAGTGGATTTTAACATGAAGACCATCTTCAAAGGAATAGTAGCATTAAATTCAATCATAGAGTTAACCTTCTGTTTAGGGCCATTTTTAGTTATTATTTAAGACCTGAGCACACACACACATTTTTTTTTTCCTACTATAATGGTACTAAATGTGCATATTTTAGGTTACAAAACCAAACCAAACTAATAAACATACAAAATTACATTTCTATATAACAAAGTTTATTGTACCTCAACATATTTACAGCTTTGTGGCAATTTCAATCAAGTCTCTAAAAGCTTCTTGTAGTTTACAAAAAACTAATTGTTGCATTTATTTTCTGAATTAGTTATAATTCAAAATAGCTACACGTTGAAGCAAATTAAGTAAGGATTATCTCCTGAGATATGTGCATGAGGGAAGAAATGTCACTTTTACTACTATATATAACAAGCTCTCGGTGAACGGACTAGTAAGGTTCTTTTTCATTAAAGGCATTATTAATCAAAGTGTTTATAGGGAAGAGGGTAAAAGATGTTACACATATTAGTTTATTACAAAATCTAATTAGTGTTTCAGCAGTCCAAAAGTACAAATTACCTAATACAGAAAAACATCAATGATAATATTCTTAAACTTGTTGCACAATGTTATTGCTTACCCTTTTCTGGGGTAGTTACGGTGGTTATGCACACCCTGAGTCTTAATGTCAACAGCTTCAGTCTTAAAACCTTTCAGTGGACTTTGGGGTAGGGAGTGTCACAGAAGGCCATCAGCGTCCTGAGCCATTCACTGGAAGAGTGAGATGTTCCTAGCAGAGGTCTCTTCCTCTTCTGATTAAGGGCTTGTTTTCCCATTCCCACTTGATCTTTTCTGCCTGATCCCTTTCACCCCTTCCCAGCGAAGGGACAAAAGCTGCTCCACAGACCTGTGGTCTGTGGTCACAGGAGCTGTTTGTCCCCTAGGCACTGCCTGGGGCTGTCAGCCTCTTCCCCAGCAGCACTCTCAGAGCTGGAGCTCAGACAGGCTGGGCAATGGGCACGTGTCTGTGGGATGCCTGGCAAACACAGCCCATCTCTGCTCAGGCCAAAGGCAGCCCAGCTATCCTTGAGACCTGCCACAACAAACATTCCTGACATGTTGAGATCCCAGTTCTGAAAGCATTTTCATAGCAGATGTAGGACGTGCATTTAACTCTTCCACGGGCCTAGGAAAGCTTGCATTTTTAATTTTATAGTATACTTGGATGTATTTTAGGTAGGAAAGTTAAATGCTCAGTCCTCTACATAGAATATCCACTCCATGCATACAAAATAGTTGAGATATAAAGATACAATGAATATGTATTGTATTGGCAAGAATTTGTATGGGTTCCAAGATAGAAAAGAGACTAGATTCCTCTTAAATTCTCACAAGACAAAGCTAACACTGAGCAGTTCCTTCCCATGTCAAACTCATAACTGGAGCTGATTACTCAATGCAATAATTCAGTGACTGAATAATTGCAACACACTGATTTATTGATTCAATTTTAAATGTGCCCATTATTTGATCATTGTACTGTTTACCTTTAATTAGCTAATGAAACTCTAGCATATTAGTCTAGAAATATGTCTCATTAAGTGAGTATTTGCTTGCTTATGTTTTTCTTTTAAAGAATCCATAGTTGGTTCATAGAACTGATTTATTTTCTTTAGTTGCAGTATGTGCCATGAACTTTTAGACCACAAGTAACTGTAGATAAGTAGCTTCTGAGCAGTTGGCCCTCCTTCTATTCATAAATAGAGATTGAGAAGAGTGTTTCCTTTTAAGTATATTTGCCCTAATATTGAATCCAAAGCAGAGTTGGATTTACCTGAACGGTAAATTTAAAAAAATAAATAAAATAAAAGGGAGGGTGGGGAGACAGGGAAAGAAAGGAAGTGTGGGGAAGGAAGAGAGGGAGGGAAGAAAGAAATGCCTCATGCTAGTCAAGTGTTCTGTGAAGTTTAAATGCCAGTCAAAGCCAGAGATTAAAGTTCACTTACAGCCATTTAAGAATCCTCACATACGGTAGTGTGGTACCCCATGCTGAACTGAACAGATCACAACCGTTAAAACACAACCCTGAGAGCAAGACAAAAATGATCATGTATTTTATATAATAGCTTGACTGTGCAGAATATGGTAAGCTTTAGAACTTCTCCATTAGTTCACTCTCTTCTTATTCCTGAATGTCTTATCTCCTTGTACTGAGTCTGGTTGGGAATTTGCTTCCTAATAGCCTGTATGCTGCTGTGATTAGGATTTGAGGCTGAAATAGTCACAATAGCACAATGTCTTGACTATTTCTGAACAGTGCTTGCACAGCTTTCCCATATCCTGCCAGTTACAACAAATCTTTTGCAGCATAATTGCCCTACAGATGTTTCTCCTAGTTAAGCACAATGAACCTAATCCACTACCAATATAAATCACTGCCTCTCTAACCAAGTCAGTTCTGCACTGATCCAAATCATCTGGCATCTCAGAACAAGAATCAAATATTTGAAGAATTCTTTCATTTTATTACATAGCTGTAAATAAGTTTCTTGAAAAGCCAGATTTCCATGAAAATCACAATATCAGAAATTAAATTGCCACTATAATTTCTTGTAATAGCAGAGAGTACACTTCTATTTTGAGAGTATTAATCAGAGACACTAGATTATATTCACTAGAGGAGCACCATAGGGGGAAAAAAATAGTAAAAAAGGCACCACATATATTTCCATCAAATTACTGGACATATTAATTGCAAATATATGATCTGCATGTAGAAGTCAAAGTCTGAATACACTACTCAAAAAAGGTATTTTGTAGAAGGGTTGTCAACAGCAAAACCACATATTAATTAAAAAGGGAAGTTCAAGATCCTAAAGTCATCTGCTCTTACCCAAATGTTCACTTAAGTACAAATCAAAAGACAAAATAATGATTGCAATGTTTACAAGAACACTACCAAGAGAAAAGATTTATTGATGTAGAGTGAGAAAACTATTTTGCTGACACTCATTAGGACAATTCAAAAAATATCCCCATGAAAGATTTAATTTAATTAAAAAGTAAATAAACCAAACAAATTTTCTTTGACTATTAATGAAAACACATCACCTGTCATAAAGTATCAGTGGTTTAACCACGGTCTTTTTCTTTCTAGTTATGACTGTACAAATCCTAAAGCAGAACAATGCAAGGCAAAGGAAAAAAATATAAATCAAATGAGTGCAGCTGAGCAGTAATGCGACCCTCTCTTGACTGTTCTATCGCAATACTGATTTTTTTATTTTATTTTCTTTAATAGCATCTTTCTGCTGTGTTTCTCATATGTGAGCTGCTGGAGTATGTATGGAAACAGCACTGCTCCACTGACTCTCTGCGAGTTTACCCTTTCTGTATGCAATAAACTCACATTTGAAAACAATTACTTCTCTCCTTCATATTGGTTGAAATCAGTGACCTAGGCAGTGGATGGAAGTCATAGTTGGCTGGTCTAGCCTTTTCTGCTGGCTGGACACAGGAGGGACTTTATATATATATATATATATATATATATATATATATATATATATATTCCCAATGCCATAGACCCTCAGAGGTTAAAACCATTGCTAACAACATGAACAAGCAGGTTTATAACAACTTCAAATACCTCTATGAGCAACTCTCAAAAACCCCAACCAAATTAGAAGTCAGTTTAGATACTTCAGATACTTTTGACCCATTCTGTTTCTTTTATTAAAAAATCTAGCTATGAATGTCTAGAGATACTTCTGCCTAAGCGAACACTTATTTAAATCATCCCTGTAAATCTTGTACATATCAAACAAACAACATAAATTTCTTGACAGATTCAATGTACATTTTAAGCTTAAAAAAAAAACCAAACACACAGAAAGGTAAATAAGCAGATTCATTTGTTCTATTAAATTCTTAAAGAAACAAGTCACAATGAACCACTGACTTTTTTTGTACTTTCGAATGGTGTGTACACTAATTTCAAGTTCCTTGAAGAAACTCTTTTTTTTTACTTTTAATAGATCAGGATAGGTGAAACTTTCTGCTTTTTAATCTGTAAATTGTCTATGAATATCCCTTTGGCTGTAATCATGATCTGATGTTTAAAATTCACATTTAATCATTGTTAGTAACAGGAGTTATTACAGCATTAACTCTCATTCATATTAAAAGTCACAGTACTCAGCTCTGGGGCTTCAAGATTTGCAAACATATTTAGATGGTCTCCCACTGAAGTTGATAAGTAAATAAGGTTACCACATACTTGACAGTGGAGAGGAGAGTGAAGAACAGGCTGCCTAGAGGTCTTCATGTGTTAGAGAGAGAAGGGGATGAGATGGTCTTGTGTGAATCACCAAATTCCAAACTAGGATTATATTTATAGGTATCCAAGAATCCCAAATTCTTCATGCTTTCAAAAACTAACCAACCTCTGACTCCTGGCCATTAACACTTAGCTTTTAACTTCTCCCACTCCAAACATTGCAATGCTTTCTAAAACAAATACCTAGCTCATGACCACAACCTGTCTTATGACCTCATAGTATTTTCAACCCACTTTTCTCTATGCCTCAAATCATTAACTTAACCCCCATCAGATTTTCTGAATCCTCTCTGGTTGTTGTCATACTCTGCAACCATCCTGCAGGTTGCTCTGCCTGTTTAAGACCCCTCCTTGAACTTCTTTGAAGATACAAATTCCTATTGTTTTAAAGTGAAGTTCAGAAGCCCAGCTGTAGGTGACACTCACCAGAAATCTTTTTACAGTAATCTTATTAACATGAATGAGGTTGAATAATTAATGAAGATTTGTGGGGTTCCCCCCCCCCTTTTTTATGCATTCTTTCTCTACTATTAGATCACCATAAAACATATTTAGAGACACAGATTAAAGTCACATTCATTAGTTTTTCATTTATATGAAGTAATTGTGAACTTTACGTCTGTGGTCATATTTCTGAAGTTTGAAATACGTCTTTGCCAAATGATCTCCCTGCACTGGAAGCTCTGACAATCAGCTTCATAAATTCCGCTTCTCCAGTGGACCAATTAGTTTTTCTTACACAGAAAGTGTGTTATGGCTGCAGGCAACTCACCAGGCCTTCCAGGTTATGTTAACTGGAGAGGACATGGAAGACTACTGGACAATATATGGCAAATTGCTGTACCTACCAGGTAACAGTGTGAGAAGCTGGCAGAAGTTACAGACAGTGCCAAGAAGGATAGCAGGATTTCACAGGTGGTTACAACAGGGAGCTGTGAGCCAGGTAAGGAAACACCTGTATGGAAGAAGTATCAAGCAGTCTCGTATCATCATGACCTAATCACCTACCCACCCATCCATAATAAAGTATACTGGGTTTGTTATTCTCACTGATCCATACCATTACCATTGTATCCACTGCATGCAGAAAACACAAAGATAAGCACATAGACCAGAATGTTTTTGAAGAGTATATACTATTTTTGTTCATATTTTCTATGATTTCTGTGCCAAGTCTCTAATAACTTGGCTTGGGTAGCCTGCATTCCAACAGCATTCTATATGCCATGTGAAACAGTACTTTAGGTGTGAATAACTTGTCTGCAGGCATAACTCCTTGCCATATAAAGATAGTAACCTTTAACTTGTAGCTTATTGGTATGTTAATACTAAGAGGGATCTGCATGAATTCAGTGTAAATTCAAGAGAACATGTACAGGCGAATACTTCAGAAATACCCTGCACCTCTAATGCTTATTAAGAAAGTCAAGAAAGCTTCCTAAGAATAAGCATTTAATTCTGATGTCCTGGCTAAATTTCAGCTCAAGTAATTACACTCTGCTTCATTGTCCTTTGCATTTTCAATTAGATTCGGCATTCTTCTGCTTTTGTCCTAAGCAATTTTACAGTGTGGCTGTGCTCTATTAACTGTAGCATACTACACCACAAATGTACTGCAGAACTGACCAAAGCAATTTCTTTCTATATAGCTTGTAATGTAAAACATTTTGAGGCATTCCAGGAAGAATAGCTCTCTGTAAACGTATGGACGCTTAGCATGAAATCAATGTAGCTAGCAAAGGTTGGCCAGCCTCTCTGGTCCTGATCCAGCAAAACACTTCCACACATGCAGGCTTCTTTTGGCTTCATCTCCCATGCATAAGTATTTTGGTAGATTTGTGTTCAAATGAGAAAATTCTGTCTGATCTGTGATCAGAAATGCTGGGGTGGGTTCTGTGCATTCTTTGACCCTAATTCATCATTTGGAGCAGATTTCCACAATCTCTCCTCTCTCAGTTCAAGTCATGATACTTGCTGCAGCAACCACACAGCTTTTCAGGGAAAGAGTAAAAGCAGATTACTGTCTGTTCTGAAGGGAAAAAGAGTAGCATTAACTCTCGCCTAACAATTGCCTTTAAGGAGAAATCAAAATATACCTCATCACTGACACAAAAAATATCATGATAATCTTCGGCTGTTAATAAACTTGTCTTTGCTATACAGGATGCTTTGAGACCTGTATAGCTGATAGTCACTTTCCTTTTTCATGGCTAATTTTATTAAATTAGCTTCAGGCTGATTAGTGGAACTTTTACATTACACTTGCCTTCCTTCTGTAAGTGTCATTTTTTAAAAGTACCATGAATAATGATATCTTATTACAAAAAATTCTAGCCCTATCACTTCCAGTGTAATGCTTGGATTTTTGTATTGCTTTTACAATATATACTAGGTTAGCAATACAGACACAGATCCCTACTATTGTGTTTATTGACTTAACTGACAACTTACATGATGTATGAAAATAAGTATTTTTTAGGGAACTGGTAAGCCAAAAAAGTTCTTGCTCTCAAGGAACAGAAATTCTCTTTCTTTAAAGACCATGAAGATACTCTTCTCTAATGGTATTTGAAAGAAATAGTACGGATACAAAAGAATCTCTACAGAGAAAAGTACTTCACTTCTAGAACAAAGAATTCTAGGAAACCTCTTTGAAATGAATTTATAAATATTAAAATCTTAATTATCTTAATGAAAAAAAAAAATCTCATTTTGATTACAAAAGCCTTAGGGTTAGATTAAAAAAAAAAAATCAAAAGGTGTAGTTATTCTTTAAATACAATACTGTAAGGTGTCCTTATATAATGGTCATTTTAAGACGTGTGACATCAAAGGCAACTATCTGATGATGAAAAATCAGAACTGATAAATATTTGTACAAGAATGTCTTTTTAGAGAAAAGCACAGATTGGTAACATGAAGACATTTAACAGGTTTGCATTGATTTTGCTTCATTGTTTGCTAGGCAACTGTTTCATTTAGCAGCTCCAATACTGACTGCACAGATTCTGGAAAACAACATTACAATCAACCTACTTCTGTATCGAGGAGATAGGGCATAGAAACCACACAACAGCAGACATGGTGCTAATTGGAGCCAAATGGTTTGATTAGCCCTTGAGGCTGAATTTAAGATAGGAACAAACAATTGAATTAGGAGTTAGAATGGCAGTTTCCTATAAAGGACAATAGGACTACTCTTGAGAGAAGTACTAGCTCTTGAGAAATGGTGCGGTCTGAATCACTGTTCCATAATGAACATATGGATGCATTAAAAGAAAGTATTAGTAATTTTGAAGTCTTGCGCTTTCCTACTAAAAGATGTTGTCACAAGCTTCTGTTCTCATAATGTAAAGGGGAGAAACTAAAAATCACTCCAAATAGGGAGACCACATCAGTAAAGTAGTCTATTAGAAGGCATTGGACAGTGTTAGTATATATACTACTTATTTCTACTATCTATAATATTCTTAAGCACTTCCATACGATCTTGATGGGTAAGCTTATGCAGCTGTATGTAGGAGAAAGTATACCTATCATGTAATAACATTTTATTTGTACTTTTGTTTTTTTAATCAACTTGCAACAGTCCTTCACAGTGTTCTAAGAATATGTATTTGTGAGGAAAACAGAAAAATCTGCTTCTGAAATGCAGAGAATACACTCATTTCAACAATGAATAAAGTCACTACAAACCTTGAAGACACTCACAAAATCTTTAGTGAGAAAGGGAAATCCATCTCAGTGTACATGCTGACATGTCACATGGACCTACAGGCAGCGCTGAGCCCTGTTCTAATGTGTAGCTAATCCACGCACTGTAGAAATGGAAGCTAGAAAACAAACAGCTTTAGCTTACCTTCCCTTGGGTCAGAGAGACATTAGCAGCTAATTCTTCATCTTGGTTGTACTGTGATTGCAATCTTACAGTGATTTTAAAGTGAAATAAATGCCTTATGGTTGTGATTATAAAATACTTCTTGCAAAGTCAGAAAGAATTACTGTATGTGGTGTTGCCCAGGCTCTCCTCTCACATCTCTAAGAGCTAGACTTCGACATATTAAGAGAGAAATTTTTCAACTGCATGTCCTTTTAAAAAGTAAAATGCAGTAAGAATGCCAGAAATTTCAAATCCTAGAGATCTCACCCCCTTAAGTGCCAAGCAAAAAAAGTTTAGATTTCCATCTTAGTAAACAATGTAAATTAGTTTATAAAAGAGACAATCCATTCTACTCTACATATTACTAAGCAAAAAAATATGTTTTCCATATGCAGTACTCAAAAAAAAAGGTGTACTAACTATTTTATATATATATATATCGCAGTTAAGACTTTTAACTCTATTTCAGTGACATAAAGTGCTCCTAAGGTTATCTTACAATAACCTGTGAAGATCTCCTATATCCTTGCTAGCAATGCTCTAGCCAGTCATGTGTCAGTGTATTTTGGTTCATTTATAATTTGATCTCAGCACAGGAGAACAAAAAAACCTCAGGGTGATAGTGAAAACAAAGGTAAAAATAATAAGTTGGGGTTTTTTTGCCTTATTTGAGTTTGAGGGCTTGTTTTCGTGTTCTCAAAATAACATCCCTTCCTGAAGGCAATAATTAGGTTTATCATTCTTTTACCACTATGAGGTTTTGAGTATAAAAAAAAATCATAAAACTTGGATGTAAGAAACTAGTAAAAAAAGAATGGAAAACTAGGTGGGGGAAGGGTGTTATGGGGTTGAGTTTTCTTTAATTCACCCCAGAAAAAAAATTGAAGTGGCTTAAAATAAAAAAAACATTTCAAGGAATCATACTTTACCTGTAAATATTCAGCCTCTTTAAACAAGTTAATTATCTGTCCCATGATCTTTAACTATATTCTGACAAACTGGAAAACATTTTTTTTCTGCATGGGAAGTATGTTTTCCAGTTTATCTTCACTTTCAATATTGCAGCTGACCACTTCAGAGCAGTCTATCAATCACCATTCCTGCTTCAGAACAATGATCTGTCTGACAAACCTGATGGCAAGCAGACAAGCAGTATTTACACTGTGACCACTGAAGTGCTAGGAGGCTACAGTACACAGTGAGAAGCAACTGTGCTTTGAGTGTAATCCTGGTGGTAGAATATATTTAATGAAAATGCATGATTTAGATTATACAGAACGTGAATTGCTATGTTTCTAAATAGACAAGAATACAATGGACAACTCTTTTTTGCTAACTGGAAAATATCTGCAATTTATCCTGCTTATTATCATTCAAATACACTTAATTGTACTTCTGAAATACATTAAAAATGTGCAATGCAGAAGTAATCTAGTAATGCACTTCAGGACACACTGCATTCTGGAACAACAAAACCCTGGGGGAGGGTTTCCTCTTCTTTTTTTTTGTTTTTTTTTTTAAACCTCTCTTTGTGGCAATATTCTCAAAGAAATTAAGAGAGATTTTTAACCTCTGAACTTCACAAACATAGAATTTTTTCACAGGGAAGCACAGCTGATCAGGTGGCAGCCAAGAAAATAGTAGTCCTGGCCTTGAACACTTCCAGGGATGGGGCATCCACAGCTTCTCTGGGCAACCTGTTCTAGTATCTCAGCACCCGCATAGTAAAGAATTTCTTCCTTATATCTGATCTAGAATTACCTTCCTTCAGTTTAAAGCCATTCCCCCTTGTTCTATCCCTAAACGCCCTTGTAAAAAGTCCCTCTCCATCTTTCCTGTAGGCTCCCTTTTGGTACTGGAAGCTGCTATAAGGTCTCCCCAAAGCCTTCTCTTCTCCTTAAGCTCCCCATCTATTCTCTGTCCAGCCTGCATCTGTGTTTGGGATTGCCCTAACCTAGGGGCAGGACCTTGCACTTGTCCTTACTGAACTTCATGAGGTTTACATGGGTGATTAGATCCCATACAAAACAATTAAAATTATTCTCCAAAATGAATCAGCTGAATTAAGTTTCTAGCAAGTTTAATTTCCTTTTAGCAAGGATTATATAAAGTATTAAGAATGTAAATTTGGAAAGAAACCAACAAACACTAAAACCAGACACTTTCAAAATCATTTCAGTCTTCTTTGACCTTGGTATTCCTAGCCCTGCTGATCAGAAACATATGTCAACCTTCATTTTGCCAAAGAGGCTGATAACTTCTTTCTATGCTAAAACCTAATACCTACAATCGATTGCATTGTCATCATAAACCATTGCCATCCAGACCATTCCTCATATCCAGCAGCATATTTCAAGTATTTCTTTTGCAATAAAAAACACTTTAAAACACTGTATCAGCTACGAGCAATAATGTTTCTCAGTCCCTACAAAGAAAAAAATCTCTCCAATGTTTGATTCTAAAAAAAATCTGAAAAACAAAAAAGGAGGAAAAAATATAAAATAAATACAAGATAGAAATACATAAAAATATAAATTAAGTACAGGAATTCATAAGGGTTCTTATTACACAAACTTATTTACACAAGGCATCTGCACTCAATCACAGACACAGTTTAAGCTATAACATTTTCTTTAATCCTACATGAAACTTATTGTAATAATTTGGGAGTTAGGATTATTAGTCACCAAATCTAACTATTTTAAGATCATTGAGAAGACTGAAGAAGCTTACATAGTAAGTAGAAAGACGATATTTTCAAGAGAAAGGTAGTGGTATCATGCAACAAAGAGGTTGAGGGACAATGGAGTGGAAAAGAAGTTAGAGCATCCACATCAGATATTTATGCAGATAGGGTGGATAATCCCTAGTCTACTCATTGGTAAGACGTCTAAGCAGAGAAGTGAGGTAGGTACCAGATGGAGATTATGAACATAGATGATAGAATTACCACATAACACATAATTCTGAAGTTTTCCTCTACTGAAAAGTATTTTAAAGACCCTTTTGAAAGCCAGTTTGCAGGTCTATGTACTTTCAAGCACATTAGCACTAGAACAGTACAACAGAGATATTGCAGACAGTAGGAAGATACTATGAGGTCTTCCTTGAGCCTTCTCTTTCTCCAGGCTGAACAAGCGCAACTCTCTCAGCCTGTCTTCACAGGAGAAGTGTTCTAGCCCTCTAATCATTTCTGTGGCCCTCCTCTCTATTTGCTCAAATAGGTCCATGTCCTTCTTACGTTGGAGGCCCCTCATGAGAGCAGAGTACAGGTGCAGAATCACCTCCCTCAGTGTGCTAGTCTCACTTCTTTTAATGCAACCTAGCATACAGATGGCTTTCTGGGCTGCAAGCGCTGTTGATGAGCTTCTCATCAACCAAAAACCCCAAGTCCTTCTCCTCAGGGCTTCTCTCAATCCATTCTCTGCTCAGTCTGTATTTGTGCCTGGGATTGCCCTGACCTAGATGCAGGACCTTGCAAGCAGCCTTGTTGAACTTCACAACGTTCACATGGGCAAAAGAGACAAAAATTGTTCATTCATTTAACTAATACCAGTTGTATTTGGCGTGTTATACCAGCCTTCCCTCACTTATGCCCACGAAATCCTGCTATGGTTTGTGTTTGCTGGAGTCAGCAGGATCACACAAAAGCATCCAGTGAACAATACCAACAAAACAAGTTCATAAAAATCATAATTTGTTCTCAATTTATGAACCAAGAAAGGTATACTCATTGAGTATACAAGCTGACTGATACTGATTCAGTGAGCCTTTTTCAACATTTATGCTCCTATGACTGCATAGTACAACCTTGACTGAAGAAAATGTATGTTTTAGTTCTTGATACTTTAAAAGCTATCACCAGGAGCAAGCTGGAAGGTTTTTATAAAACCTTATTTATTCACTGAGAATACATTGTTTGTTATCTTAATGGCATTTATGAAGCACTGTGAATCACTACCTATCCCTATTAAATCTACTTTCATATTTCTTCCCTCCTGTTCTTTCAAATCCATTTGGAGAAGTTGATGAAGCTGAATAAAAACTATAATAGCAGGATTTAATGGACATAGTATCTGTAAGTCGACAAGGTTATAAGTGTTGAGTAAGTAGTAGCAAAGGCAGAGGAAAGAAGGATGTTCTTAAACAAATCAAAACCTTGCAAAAAGCTATTGTTAGTTAATATGCTAAGGAAATGATTCATTTTCATTGTGAGTGAAATTCTCTGTTCATGAAAAAATCATTAGATTGTTATTTCTATAAGCTTGCTCCTTTCATTGAATTTTTTATTAAATATCTTGCTTAGAGAGTTTAATGTTTATAAAGGCACAGATTAACTAAAAGAAATAATGCAACTAATCCCCCTTGGTTACAGAGGATTTTATGATTCAGAATCCTTCTGTGAATCAGGGATTTTACAGATATTGCGAGTAATCCTTTCTATAATCTGTAATTTGATTGTTCCGCTGTTGCCTGACCAAATAGTTTAAACTAGGGCTAAATGAACCTTCCACGGGAGAATATAGTGTATTGTCAAAGTTATTTTACAGATACTATTAAGTGTAAGCAGTACTGCCAACTTGATGCATGACATTAAGTTCATTTTAATATATAGACTTGAGTATCTTATGTTTTAGGGGATTGAGTGATCATCATTTTCCCTGAGAAATAAATTTCAGCTGAATGCATATATTTTTATCGGTTATTCTGTCATGTGAAAATATCAATAGCATTTAGCATCCATGCAGTCCAAGAATGAAGTGCATATATTTTGTCAGGTTATTTTACCAATAGTGTACTAAAACAATAAATCACACAATTACAAATATTCCAATTTTCATATATAGTCATTCTTCTTCTTTTGCTCAGCCTTTTCTTCCTCCTTTCGCCTAGCTCACATTTATCTTCCTTTCTTCCTCTAAAGCCTTGAACCATTGCTGTTCTTGAGCCAGACTGTTCTTTCTTCTCCCTGCTACAAATGTTTCATCTGCTTTTATCTCTCTTGCAGGCCCTCAGTGATTGTTGCATCCTCTGTTACACCTCCTGGCTCTTCCCAGGCCTATTCCATTCCCTCACAATTTCCTTTCCTCTTTCAGCTCACATTCTTCTGCTCCTAACTTCTGACACATTCAAGTTCTTGGTTAAGTTTTGCTTCTACATGTCTCAAAATAATAATAATTAAAAAAAATGCATATATTGGATCAATATTGACTTAACTCAAAAGTTTCTAATATTCAGCATTAGCTGTACAAGTAGAGTTCAACGAAACATCATTAAATGTATTGGACTATTAACCCACATTAGCAATGGGAGCACGCAAAGTCACCCACCCACACAAGGACTAAAATGAACCAATATTAATTAGAATACAATCAGAAGCAAGAATTATTTCCTAATAATAGATGGATTTCAGGGAGAAGAGATTAAGTGAAGGGAAAAAAATATATTTATATGAACAGCAATAATAAAGGATTAAACTAAACATTTGAATCATAACCTTCTAACAAAACATTCACTTCGAGTATGTGCTTTGCAAACGTATAATATCCTACTTGGCATTGCTCTTGGTTGATTAATTCTCTCCAGGTGTAAGTCAGGCGCTTTCACTTACACACTTCAATACACATTAGTCAAGTCATAACATACTTTTTTTCCCTCATATTTTTAACTACCAGGAACTGGACTAAATATATGGGTAATAGAGAGGTAAAACATCCTCCCAATCTGTTTATTGCAGTAACTAAACTAGAGATAATGGAGTAGCAGTGCATAACAAAAAGGACCAGATCTTTCACTGGACTAGTGATTTCATGAGCAAAGTTGGCTGCTGGCTGATGATCTGGTCCTATATTTAATAGTGGTTCACCTGTGGCAAAGACAGAACTTGCTCTACAAAAATATAAAGAGGATTTCTAATGAGTTAAGAAACAGGTAAAACTATTACAGACCTCCATTGTTTCCCTGTGTGTTTGAATTTCTCTGCAAAAGTGATTTTTTTTTTCCCTTTGTGTCTTTGTTCCCCAAAGTCTCTGGACGCAATACTACAAGCCTCCTGTTTTCCAGGCAGCTAAAAGTATTCCACATACAATCCAATACACTTACAAAGGTTGTCACATTTGCTAGGCTTCTGAGCACTCTGTATGCTGATGTTAAACTAACTCCCACGTGCAGTATTTATGACTATTTCATTATAAATGGGAAGACTTCACAATAAACTTCATAACAAACTTCACCAAGCCACACCATTTCAAATACTTCTGCAGTTTAGAATGAAGAAAAGTTTGAGCTACCCATGGTGTATTTTGATCTTACATAAAACAGTATCTCTAGTTCGTATATATAGCTGCTCTATATTAAGGGTCCAAGAGTTGCATAAAGATAGTAAAAGTTCACTAAATTTCACAATAGAAGAAAATAAGTCCATAAAAATTTCTATACAAGGCCTTACAAATTGTGTAGGTAATTAGAGAACTTTTAAGCAAAAAAACTAGATTCCAAAGAGTTCGGATGTAACTCAGTAAAGGCTGTAAAAGTACAGAGTAATTTTACAGTTTGCAATTTAAATACTGGAGATCTCTGTCTCCCTTAAATTCATTAAATTCTTTTTTAGATCAAGTCATAATTTCTCTTGAAAAGTGTTTCCCTTGAAATTTAGGTGCTAATTCCCCTATACATGTTTTAAAATTCCAGCTGAAGTGGTTTATAATCAAAAGACCGTCAATGTATAAGTATGTGCTGCTTTGCTTGCCCATTTGTTTTTCTGATGTTGCTTCACATTATGTGGAAACATATAAACACTTAATTAAACCTCTTTTTTTTTAATTGAGCATATTGTCACTAATGAGAGTATTGAATGATTTCTATAACAGTGTTAGTTAGCTGATTAGGAAAAAGCAGTCAACTTTTTGTGAATTAGTGTTGGAAAGAAGGTTGTCTAAAAGCCGCGCAAATGACACATAGAATAAAGTAGAGGTAGGATAACTACTTAAGCACTGAATTACAGGAGTAGATACAAACACAAATGGTTACATATTCTTTTTTGTTACCTCACACCCTCAACTTCTCTTACAATAGTCCCTCAGTCACTTGCAAAACTAGCCAAATGACTGCTTGTTTTTTATATATGTGTATGATTTCAAAATCTGGAAAGCTGGCAAACTAATAGCAAATACACTTACACAAATTACTCAAGGGCAGGCAAGGGTATAGAGAAAGATAAAAAGAAAGGCAACACACTTTCAATTTATGAAACTGAAGAATTTTGGAGCTCTTCAGATGAGTTTGCCCTCTTCATTCTCCTGTGAAATAAATTTACATTTTAGGGAACTCCAGAAATATACAATTCTTGCCGTATTGACTGTCTTCAGCATTCAGCCCATCTTCCCTTACTGCAAAACCTGTACAACTGCTGTTAACTGAAGGGAATCTTCTGAGGAGCACATCTTGACAGGCCTTTCTTCTTTACAGTTAACAAACCAATGAAAAAACCATAGATTTACAATCGGAGAAAAATCCAAGCTGCTCAACAGCTTAGCTTGCTACTAAAGTTAATGAAGCAACTGTTGAAGGAATGAAGAATGCCATGAAAGCGATCATTTCTGCATATGAGTGAGCTAACTAAGACTACACTTCTTTCATGAAATACAGGGAATATCCTTGACTCAAAACATAGCTATTACAGTGTTTGTGAAAACTTGGCAAATTCTATTATAAAATTGACATTTACGAAACGGTTATATGCATGTGCCTGAATTTAACATCAAGAGCATAGATGAGTGTTTCATCATTGTAGCACTGAAGAGAAATCTATTCACCATTTATTTCTTTTTTATATTGTTTAAAAGAAAAGGATAGGATTGGTACTGGAAATAGATCTCTCAAGAAAATATTTTTGTTGGAACCAAAGACATAAACTTTGGTTCAGATTTCTAGGCAAAACTGACTTTTTTTTTTTTTTTAATATTAGTCTTGGTCAAAGGATTTTTATACCTTTTCTTTTGACGTGGGATCTAAGCCCGGGCACATGCAGGAGCCTAATGAATCTCCATGCTCTAAAGATACTGCGCTAACATGTTTGCCTTTTAAAGACCTCCACACTTTAAACCACAGTACACTTTTCTTTTGTTCTCTCAAAGTTACCAGAATTAAAATAACTTTTAGATCAGTATCAGACACACATCACCTCTGAAAAAAATTTGGTCTATCATAGCCAAACAGGTCAGGGAGATTAAAATCCAGCAAACTGACAAATGAGAAGATAAATGCTGTAACTCTGACCACACATGCACACGCACACACACACACACAAACACACACACATATATCCTGCTTCTTCCCTTAGGTCTTATTCGTGAGTGTGATATCATATGTTATATCCGTTTGGTCAGTTGGGGTCAGCTGTCTCAGCTGTGTTCCTTCCCAAATTCTTGTGCATTCCCTGCCTAGTCACTGGAGGGGCAGTCTGAGAAGCAGGCAACGCTTGGCACTGCATAATGAATAGCTAAAAGTTTGGTGTTTTATCAACATTGTTTTCAACAAAAATCCAGAACATAGCACCATGCAAGATACCATAAAGAAATTTAACTGTATACCAGCCAAAGCCAATACAATAAGAATTATATACTTAAACTTTGTTAACAGTACACAGAAGCAGTTCACTTTTTCAGAAATACTAAGGCTATTTTCATTAAAAGAAATAAATCAACCATTGGTAATTTAAACTATTAAAAGCTGTCACTTTTGAAATAAAGATGAAAAGTCCTCTTTTTAATAATATTATCAATATTTTCTTCTCTTTCCTATCCATTCTATCTTTTCCATCCATTATTACTGTCAATCTATTTCACAGTTAATCAGATTATTTCTTTCAAAAGCATAAGTATTCAAATTCCAATGAGGGCAGATTTATTTTTTTTTCCAGCAAAGGACAATATTTGAAATATTTGAGGCAGTGAAGAAACACCTCAAAAATTATGTAGGATTCATTCTTTTAGGTCTTTACCCTTAAGATAAGTCTTAGTTGAGCTAAGACTGATCTTTAAACTATTTAAAAATTATGTTTTTATGTTATGCTCTTCTGTAGGAACAAGGAAATCATGCTTATAAAAGTGATAACTATTAGTCTAAGAAAGACAAAAGTCTGATTGATAGAAAGTACAAATGTCAAAGGAAGAAACCCTGCTAAGTTTCAAAGATACCTGAATCTAGTAGTCTGCTTTGCAGACTGATAAACTAGCCATTGAACTCCTCGGAAACCTGAAGTTACCAACAAAACTGAGATGTCACAAGCTGGCTTGACAGCAAGGCAAAAATTGTACTTTTAAACACTAACTTTTATTCTTAATTTTTGAATAGTTAACCACAAAAAGCTATGAAAATACCATATGAACTTTGAAACAGGTTGTTTTAATAGTTGTTCAGCAGTATATGTGTCTTGAGACAAAGAGAAGAAAGCTTGATATATTCTTAATCAACTGCTATGAACACTGACAGCATCAGAAACACAGAAAAACAAGGATTTTCAATACGAAAACAAAGCAGTTTACATTCACATATCAGCGATAGCCTATATAAAACATAAACTTTATCTGCATATGCCTAATAAAAGTATTTTTTTGATAAAGGCTCGTAAACTTTTACACAATGCTGCTGTCAATCTTAGCTATCAAAACAGATCATGAATGTTAAACAAATCTGTTACTATGCCTCTGAAATGAAGCCTGTATCACTCAAGTGCACTCTGTCATCCATGTAACAGTGTATACACTACTTCAATAACATAACAATAGTACTTGAAGGCCAAGCTTATTTTACATGATTTTATATTTGAATGTCTTTTTCATTCAGCTCATGAGTTTTTCAATCTTTAAGGCTTTATATAAAAACTAAAGATCAGATTTGGTCATATGATGATAAGTAATATTAGTACATATAAGATACATATTATACAGCAGTTTAATAACTGTACCAAATATAGACCTATATATGTCATAAAAGGAATGGAAATATTCTGGGAAAATTACAAGGCATTCCCCCAAGCCAGTGTCCTGAGTTAGAACACTCTCTCTCTTTCTTGTCACCTTGTAAAATATATTGCCTGTCTATGAACTTATTCAGAAAATTACAAGTCAGGATAAAGGATGTCATTTATAGCCCTGCTTGATAACTGATGGGTTCTGTCTGTGTTTAACTTAGTCCCTTCTGTTTCTGAATAGACCAATAAGGGGATCCTAGCAAAAACAGAGTTTTCAAAGTGGAACTTTCCACATCTTCAGGGAAGTAACATTAAACCACTACTTCTTATTTAAAGCACCTTCAAAACCACACAATAGTATCTGTTTTCACTGATTTGAATATTATCAGCCTTCACTCTTTGTCAGCAGCTAACTGACATCCAGCAGTGTTTGCAGTTGCTTTAAAGATACACTTGTTTTTTTGAAATCACTATTGAAAACGTTCTCGCTGGAGCACAACTGAGCCCTATTTGAGCTGTTCCCTGGCTGTCTCTTGTGCAGAAAAGAGAGCTGGCAGCGGTCTATGCGTACTGGGGTCTCACTTAGACCTGACTTAGAGGCAGAATATATTAGCCAGATTTCTGCATCTAGGCTCCCAAAATTAAATTAGCTTTCCTATCCTGCATGCTATCAATGGAATTCATGTCAAGAATTTCAAACAAACATTTGTTTTGTTTGTTATCCATTATCAAAACCAAATTTAAGGTGACTGATTTCAAATAATGTGTGACCACTATAGTTCTTTCTGACCTTCTTTATCCTTGCACAGTTCTTTTAAAACTCTGAGAAGTTAACTTATAGAAGTTAAATATTCTAACAAGTTTAGTAAGGACAGACTTAACTGTCTTTCAAGTCTGGATGACCTTTTCAAAACCTGCAACCATTCCTTTTATTTTTTTTTTAATATCTGTCCTGGGTTCAGCAGTAGCAGTCATGTTTTTCCTTTGTGCTAGCTGGTGCAGTGCTGTGTTTTGACTTCCAGCCTGGGAACAGTGGTGGTGAAGCCGATGTTTTCGGTTGTTGCTAAGTGATGTTTACCCTGACCAAGGACTTTGTGAGGCTCATGCTCTGCCAGGGAGGAGGGGAAGCTGTGAGGAAGCAGAGATGGGGCGCCTGACCCGGGCTAGCCAGGGAGGTATTCCATACCACAGCACATCATGCCCGAGGTGGGGGGCAATTGGGAGTTACCCGGAAGGACACAGGTTTCCGGGTGGTACTCGTTTCTTGGCCGGTGGTATCGTATTCTCTTCCCTTGTTATTTTCCCTTATCATTGTTGTAGTTGGTAGTAGCGGTGGTGATTTGTGTTGTACATTGGTTGCTGGACTGTTCTTGTCTCAACCCGTAGGAGTTGCACCCTTTCGATCCTCCTCCCCGTTCCTCCGGGAGCGGGGAAGGGGAGAGCCCCGGTGGGGGGGGGGAGGCAGCCCTCGATTGTTGTCCGCCCGGCACCACTCACTGGGAGTGAGTGAACAAGTTGCCTGACTGGGTTTAAACCACGACAATATCATACACATTTTATTAGAATAAAATGCGTATCATACAAAGAACACCCTTACCTCGCACAATACAGCACATTATATCTGTTACAGTAGTGTATTTACATTCTCACCAAGTCACATTATTTTTGCCATTTTGAAATAATAAAACTAATTTAAATAGTTATTATTAACAAAGATAATTCTTTTGTTAGATCTATCTTATATCCCTCTCAGCAGTTCAGTTCGGCTTCTTCACTATATCCCTCAACAAAAGCAACCTAATAATTTAAAGCTTCTATAGTATCTCATTACAGGGACTGCTTTATTTTGCTTTACAGTTTTCCCCTTTGCCAGAGGTTTTTCCCAAGGGACTACCTTCCTCTTCTGTGGGATTCAGTTCTACGTGCTGAGTTTAAACATAGCTCTAAAGACCTAGGAGCATTGTTCCAGGCTCATGAGGGGGCTAGGTAGTGTGTCAGTGCATAATATATAAATATATGAAACATTCCTTTTAATGAGGAGCAATTGAAAGGTGTAACAAGGACTGCTTCCATATGAAAATTACAAAAGATGTCTTCTATTAGGAACAAAGTTTATCTCTCCCATGTCAAAGTATACAGAATTCAATATTTTAAAATAATATAATCCATTACAAACATTATACAAAAAAAAAACATTGGTCAGTGATAATAATATAGATGAAGGAGATTCGGTGCATCTCATCCCTTTAAAATATTTCCCTCCACAGCATTTCCTGCATAATTAGCTATGTTTTTTGGGTGGGATCTACACTACATCTATTAATGAACTAGATATTAAAGCTGTTTTTCAATCAATCCTTTATTTAGTTATTCAAATTCATACCTAATTGTAAGCAAATGAGAAATCCCAGTGAAGCTAGTCACATTCTAAAGGTGCTTCAGATTAAATATCTGTATAAATACATTACTCACTTAGGGCCCAACAGTGAAATATAAGGAATGACTTCAAAGGTTTTCAGATACCTCCACTTGATTCAGAGCAATCATAAAGGGCTGCCAAAATCCCACCTGAACATGCATATCCCCAAAGCAGTGATAGATACAGTGAATTCCTTTAGAATTACATCTGTTGAAGATATGGTTATTATCATTTACACAGTTCATTTTTAAAAGAACACAATTTAGTCCAGTGCTAAATCTGACACAACAACAACAGTTCTAATGCTAGCACAATGGTTCTATATTATCACAACAACTGTGGTGGCATTGTTAGTCTTCATGCCCCACCCAGAACCCTGAAGTATTGTTCATAATTTATTTACAGCACCTTATAAAAAACTGCCGTTGAATCAACTGCTCAAGACACTGTTTTTTTACCACAGGTATTTGCAGGCATACCTACCAAGGGGACAGACTAACAAAAGTGTAAATTAAATAGCCCAGCGATGATAGAGATCAGTAAGACAGAGTCATTGGTGGTAACGGAGGCAGGGCAACATGAGTATTTATCTTGAATTCAAGATTAAGTCAGTTTTAATTTCAGCTTCAGAAATCTGAGCTCTGTACTGGTAGTTTTCTTTAGCACTAGGTTGAGCAGATAAATTGAGAGTAAACTGAGAGTATAAATTTAGGTTTCCTTCTTGATTTATACAATTAGGGGGCATGAATTCACTCAGGAGTTAGCTATTATTAATGACTATTAATTAATTTATTTATTAATTGAGGACATTCTAACAGCTCTCACACCAGAGGCTGGACCTACATGATCTGTTTTTATTTAAAGTCAGAATAAAATGACTAACTAATTTTTCCACCTCTATTTACAGTGGTGTGTATAACTGACCTATATATATGCCATGTGAGGATCGTGACACAATGGAACACGTTGCCCAAAGAAGTGGTAAAAGCTCCATTCCTGGCAGTGTTCAAGGCCAGGTTAGAGAGAGCCTTGGGCAACATGCTTTAGGGTGAGGCATCCTTGCCAATGACAGGGGGGTTGGAACTAGATGATCTTAAGGTCCTTTCCAACCCTAACTATTCTATGATTCTATGTATGTCTTATTTCTGTATGCATATTTCTACACATATAGCCTTTATATACTGACAAAACAACTTATTAATGATTGCATTTCAACTGATTAAAGAGGAATTCCAATATGTGAATGACAAAGTATAAAATTGAAAGAATAGAAAAAGTTATGAATTGCCTTCTCTGAGAAACCATATTGAAAATGAAGTTGTGTATATGTATTTCATACCACGTACTTCTATAGAGTTCAATACCTTACTGAAAGAGAAAAAAAATATGATTCTTCCATTTGCTATCCTATTCCATTTATTTAAGATTACTGCTGCTTTGAATAATTCTACAGGACTCACCAATGTCCCAAAGGAACAGTACGAGATAGACACAATACTGAAAGCTTTCTTAAACTGGAACGTATGGCATCAGTCTTGCTGCAGCTATTTTTAAAGGGCTGAAGGACATACCCTGTAAGAAACTAAATCTTATTCTCATCCTTTCCTCATCAATTTTGCTTGTTTCTTCGCCTGCAAGATGTTCATTAGCGTATTCACATGCATATATCCCAAGCTAGCTATTATTTACTTATACTGCATGCTACTTTATTTACACTATATGTAAATCAGGATAGACAATGACCTTCTTGCAAGTTGATTCAACCTGTCAGAAAACTGTGCAAATGAAACCACTCTGAGCTCCAGGTTGTCAGAGCTGGATTGCTTCTGGCTACCTAAGTAAACCTAATTCATATATCTCTATAGTAAATACAGTTCTCTGTAGACACATTTAGATATATACAGCTACACTTGTGAACAATCCAAGTGATTTTCAGTCACTATTGGTAAAAATAATGTGTTGAAGGCTGATGATAAAACCAGGTTTTACTAATCACAAATTTGAGCATTCACCTTCTACTGAAATAAAAAGTCAGAGTATAAATGTAATTATATTTATCTTAGAAGTAAAGGGGGGGGGGGTTTAAATAACTTTATTTAGCTTTCCTTTATTGATAAGATGTTATCTCTAATAACATCTTGATAATGTTCAACATCAAAAAGTACAAACCTTTAGCCGAAAGATTAATGTAGTAACAAAACATGAGTGCGTAGACATAGACCATAACACTACATCAAGGCAAACTGGTGTTTTCAAAACAGTATATTATTAGAAATGCCTATATCAAAGTAATTCTGTCAGAAGAAATAAATTTCAGCTAGTTTTCATTTATATAAAAAAATTAGTTTCTAAAAAGATAAACTGCAACATTAGTCATCCCTAAAGTGATGGTGCTATGTAACTATTAACCCTTCCTGCAACAGAAGTTACAAAAATATTTACAAAATGTTCTGTTTGCATAAGTGTTTCAAAAAGAAAGAGAAGAACCTTTCATGACTGAAAATTTATTTGTTCTCATAGTTTCTATTCAGAAGTAAATTCCACAAGAGCATAGTTTCTAGAAAACGGAGGTATGACCTAAGAACATAGAGCTAGTAAAAACCAGCTACTGACTGTAAGATAAATAGACAGTTCCTTGATTATTTTCAAACAATCCTCCAATCTGGTTCTATATAAACAGAAAAAAACAGGAGGGCTAAGGAAAACAAACAGAGCTTCTGTTGTTCAAATAAACTGCAAATGTGAATGCAAACTGAAGTAAGGCTATAAAAAAAAAACGAAAAAGGAGCCTATGGGACTGAAAAAGCAGGTCTCCTCAGTGACAACTGACCACATGCTTTCTGCAGATGTCTTGACTGAGTTTGTATGGGTGAATATTAACAGAAGGTTCTGCTTGTCATCAGATGGCTTAATATAATTTTTCTTCATCCTCAATGCTGTTTTTATTGTTAACTCATTTCTAAAAACATCAAATTTCTTTTAACTTATACAAGTTCTTTCGTTCCTTCTCCTTCTTTTCCCCAGGAAGGCCTTACACACTGACTGATTTATGCAAAGACAGTGGATTGTATTTTTATTTGAAATGTCGGATTTATGAGTTCCATGTACTTATTCATAGATACTTTCATCTCTCTATGCTAAATGGGATTTTTTTTATACTTCAAAGCTTGGATAGTTTTCTTTGGGGAAAAAAAAAAGAAAGAAAAAAAAAACACCCCACAAATTCTCATTCTTCTGCATATATGTAGGAAAGCTTGATGTTAAATTTCATGGAAATGTATGGTCAAGCATGACCTTATTTTAAAATGTAAATCTCAGTTGTACATGTTTTTGAAGAAAGTAAAGTCTAGTGCATGGCTTTTTTATCTTTTCTATTTGGTTCTGCCTTAAGTTTGTCTGTCATATTAACTGACTTCTTAATAATCTCTTAAATTGATAAGCCTTATTTATATGCTGGAAACTTAAAAGCATTAAACTGTTGACTTACAGGCATGAAATGGTAGCTAAAAAACTGTCTTTTAGATGCAGCTAACTGTTCCTTTATGCCTAAGATTTCTCTTTCAATACCTGTGAAAAAATCAGTTTGGTCAGCCAAAACATGGGGACATTCATAATACTGAAGATATATGTCCAAAGATGTGTTCCAAAACCATTTTGTAATTTAATAATATTAGCAAATTAAGAAAAATATTCTCCCTATTGGTACCTGCAGCTTTTAACTAAGAACAGAAGAACCTAAAACTAGACTATTAACAGGTTTAGAAAGTAAAGTGATTTTATGTAATCTTCAAGCTAAATGAATGCTCCTACTAATTCACTAAAAAGTGCATTTATACAGAGAATGAACTATATTTTCAAAGATTTAAAGTATTTCTTTATAAATAAATTAAAACAAGTATTCTATGAAACCATTTAAAATGTCAGAAAACTGATTCAGCTTCTTCACTACAATTGTGACTGCAGGAAGTATATGTGATTGACTCCAGTTCTGATGTTAAATACACAAACATATACTGTTGGCAGACTTGAAGAAGGCAGAGTATCCCTCTGGATTTGCATCAGCAGGATGAATCAGAGAAACTTCATTAGTATTAATACACTGTGTGGTCATACAGCTGGAAAAAAACAGTCATCCACATTTTCTCGTGCCATAAGCCTCGTCAGATGCCCCTGAGTCATAGCAAATTTATGAAGAATAGAAGTGTTTGGCTGCCTACCAGAGATACTAGGATATTTAATTATATGATGTGCCCAGTTATTTCAGTGGTAAGTATGGAAAAATAATACCTACCACAAAGAAAATCTGTGCTCATTTAATTGTTCCTGATTTGGATATACTTTCCCAGCCCAATCTCTTCTCCCTTAAAACTCTTTGTAGTCTCTCTAGAGACTGCCTAATATGAGCAAAAGAGAATGAGTTATGATAGAACTTTTTTAAGCAAAGTATGATTCTTACTGAGAAATAATGTGTGCAGCAAGAGGTTTCCCTGAAGTTCTCAGGACTGTTCATTTACTCTTTTAAGAGAATTGCTATCTTCATTACCCTAATCCAAACTCTGTGGGGTTCAGCTTCCAATCCAGACCACATAGTCCCTGAAATCGCTCAGATTTTTGAGGTATGCCTACAACACATGCTTATGGCATGACCTGGGGTTTTCTATATAAGCCACTGGACACCAGGCACTGTATGTTATAGAATCTCAAATGACACCTGGTGGTCACATTATGGCAATTGATCCTTACTACCCAGTTAAACGTACAGCATTTGCAATGGCAAGGCGTTTTGTGAACACGTACCCTGCCAAACGTTGGGTGTTCACAATCAACAACCTGACTGAAGACGATTATACTCACGTCGTTGAGTTTTGCAATGAAGAGAATTGTACTTACGTGATCGTTGGAGAAGAAGTCGGAGCGAGAGGAACTTTTCACCTGCAAGGTTTCGTGAATCTGCGAGAGAAAATGAGAAGAAACCGTCTTGTGGAGATGCTTGGAGGAAGAGCTCACGTTGAATTCGCTCGTGGAACCGATGAAGAGAATAAAAGGTACTGTTCAAAACAACGAGTGTACCTGGAGTTCGGTATCCCTTCGACTTCTGGACGAGCAAGTGGCCTGCAACGAGCTATATCTGCGCTTAACGACGGGCTGACGATAACGGAAGTGGCGAAAAATAACCCGTCTTCAGTCGGGTTGTTGATTGTGAACACCCAACGTTTGGCAGCTGGGTAGTAAGGTGGTTCTTTTCCACAGAGGTATTCTTGCCTTTTCTTAATACTCTCACCTAATAACCTAAAGTATCACCAAACTTTGCCTTACAAATCTGTTTTAAATCAAACATTTCCTTAAATGGCAGGGGGTTTGGACCTATATGATCTTTAAGGTCCCTTCCAACACAAACCATTCTGTGATCCTATGATCCTGTCCTATGAATAAAAATAATAACTGCAATATACATAATGATTCCTGAGTAATAGCTAGGGTAGTTATTTTCCTGGTGTCTCTTAAGAATCATTACTGTAATACTAACCATTTGTCATATTTGAAAGAATTTCTTGTGGTTTTAGGACTTTGGAAAAGATTGGTAAAATATTGGGTTATAATCTAGTCGTAAAGTGTGATCTACCGATGATAATTTAAAATCAAGCCCAATAAAGTTATACATCCCTTCTCTGGCTACATTATCAAGTGAATTAAAACCATAGTGAAATACACATCATATGCTGTGTTTTCCAAATTTCTAATTTTCAAAATTAGAATAGAATAAGTCTGTCTCTGGTAATTACAGACAATGCCAATGCCTTTAAGAGACTAACAAGGGAGTTGTTGAGTATTTGCTTAAGTGCCAATTAATTACCACTGAAATTAGATTTTGTACTCTGATGACCTAGTAAAGAAACATTAATTACAACCAACTAACCTCTTTTTGGCATTGTCACATGAGGCTAAAAGCTACAGACCTCCTAGGGAAACAAAATTAATATGCTTCTACAGTCACACATATGTCCGAAGGATCAACTATTAACATTTCTTTTGGGACTCTCAAGATAGAATAAACATTTCCAAATAGGAAAGCATATAGTTCACATGTACCAACAGGAGGATAAAGGATTTCACTGCAATAATAAATGTAAGATGATGAAGTTTTTAAAAATGTTCCAGCAAAAGATAAGCTCCTTTAGAACATGAACAGGAAGGGTAGGAAAAGATATCAAGGGAGCAATGGGCACCACCCAGCTTCCAGTATCAGGGAACTGAAAGACATTTGAGTGAATGAAAAAGCCAAAAAATTTAAATAGGAAACTGCTGGTGACAAGTTCAAGCCTTTAGGTTTCTGCTGTTCTCATGGTGAAGTAAGTGAATGTGCATTTGCTATAAAGGAAGCATTCAGCACACCATCAAGCACAGAAGTGATCGCTGAGAATTTTCTGAAGTGCTGCATCTAGGACCTATTGTGAATAGCTACTTCCTCAGCGTGTGGTCTACCACCGGCACAGGTTATTAAACCTTTCCCAGGTTAGATGATTTTTATGTAAAAATGAATATTTCTTATTCACCCATTGTGTGCCTTTTTCCAGAAAACAAAGTAGCCTCACCCTTTTCCTTCCCATCACCATGAAGGAAAAAAAAAAGTAATTCCAAATATTTCAAGCTCAACTCTGACACAAGGAAGACAAGCCTTTTGAATGATACTTGGTTTAGATCCATATCTACAACCTTCCAGGTAATTTTCTTAGTTTCTATAATTATAATATCGTAATCCTAAAGTCATGGAAACAAAGCCACCTAGTATTCTTTGAGGAACAGGTGGAACAATTTACACATTTAAAATTAAGCTCACATTGATTTATTGCAATTAAGTAAAATTGCTCTTTATGTTAATAGTTTCAATAGTCTCCATTAAAGCAGTATTGACTAATAGTTATCTTGTCTGTCGCATTTGTTTTTTAATTGTTAAATGAATGTCTTGCATGTTTGAAATTTGCAAAATGAGAGGTATAAGAGAGAGAAACTGAGATAGTCAGGGCAAGTATGGTTACTCACTTTGCTCATTATTAGAGTTTATAATATGATAGCATCCAGAAACAATCAATCAAAATAGAAATGAAACCTGAAAAATAATTAAAATATGTATACTGAAAGAGAAAATAAGGTATCAGCTTAAAAGTTCTAACTTTGGTGAGGACTGTATGAGTCTATGGGGCTGAGACAAATATAACCAAATGAAATATGCAGGCTTCATTTTTATTACTTTTTTGTCTGTGATTGTGTTAGAATGTTCATAAAAATATTGGGTGCCTGGAGCTTAGTAAACATCAGTTCCACCAAACACCTTTTTTATTCTTTAAATAAGAAAATATAGAAGAAATTATTTTTTATAGTATTTTCAGTTCTACTTGTATTAAAAATTATTTTACAGCAGTCACGTAAGCTTGTTTTCTTTTCTTGTTTTTCAGATTCTAAACCTGAATCCCATCACTGGTTGGTAGAGTATGGAGCATGAGGCAGCTATGACAAGGATTAGGAATATTTTGTCACTAAGTACACCTACAGATTGATTCTATAGAGTTCTTTCTGTTGATTTTTTGGTTTCCAGCTCCATCAAGATATGTATCTTGTGCCAAATAAGAGTTCTAAATTATTTTATGAAAATAAATTATTAAAGTTGTTTTATATGCAATCATACACCTAGGAAAAGAATAGTTACCAAGAATACAGTTCACTATCACAATTAGATTTTAACACCTAAAATAAGGTATGAGAGGAGATGTCAGAAGATCATATTTTTTTGTATCTCTCATACAGGGGGCTGGGAGGGAGGGAAGGAAAGTTAAAATCCCATGGTATTTGAAGAAATACAATTTCTGCACTTTTAAGGATGTAGAATTAAAACCTAAGTCCATCACAACAAGCATTAAGACAGCTGTTTTCTTTAAAGATAGAGAAATCTCAACATTTTTTTTTCCATGAGGCATTTACTGCAGTTAAACCTGAAAGTAAAATTCTGTTAGTAATTTTTGTGAACTACTGACACATATTTATAATCCAACATAACTTACTGCTTCTAATAACAGAAAATCTTACATTCATGTTTTATTCTATGATTTCACCAGTGAATTTTGACGAATTTCTTGGCCAATACTTGAACAGCTCAAAACTAAGGAAATGTTAAGTATTCTGCTGGTTTTTTATTATTTGTACCTACAACTCCTGTAAATTTTAATAATTTTATCATAGGCTGAATGAAAATAGATTTTTCAACATGAATCTTTGCAAAGTGAACAGAGATTAGAAGTTTACTCATCACATAAAATATGTATTTAGGCAACCATATAGGCATAATGAAAAGGAAAAAATTCTGAATTAATTCAATATACTTAGTGTGTTTCTTCCATTAATTTTAGTTAATACTAAAATTCTATTTAAGTAAGTTCATTAGGAAAAAAGTTATAGAATTCCCAAAGAGCAACTGGGTATTTTATCCTTGATATTAAGGAGAAAGAGATTGGATTAATGTTGAATAATGCAGAATTGCAAGTGGGTTCTACTTTGATTGTGAACTTCCTATAAAATTAAAACATCTGGTTTAAAATTTACAATTTCATATGGCCTAGTTACTCAGAAATGTGCCTAACTTTACATGTGAGAGCAATGAGATAAACTATGTATTTAATTGTACTCTGTATTGGTGCCCTTCTCAATGTATGATGCTAGTATATAATTTATCTGCAGCTCCTTTTCCAGAGCAAGAGTAAAAAATTTTCTACCTTTTGACCCTGAAGATGAGGAGCAGGAAAAAGCCTCAGGGAGTCATACAGCTGAGAACACTAGAATCATTTGTCCATAACCCTAGCTTCTTACTTGTAGGCATTCCTCGTGTGAATTTAATATTATGTATACATCACTAGCAACCTAAAAGTCTTCTGATGCTGAGTGCAAAATACGAGAAATCATCAGTGTTATTACTGCCTTGGATTGTTGAATGGTGTTAAAGCTTGAAGTTTAACATACAAGCCCCACAATATTTTCTGACTGAAAGTAAACTTCAGTATTTGTAATCAATAATTGAAAGCCTAAATATTAAGAAAAACACTCCATGATTAAACAGAAGCATACTTTTCTTTCATCTTAAACGTGTTTGTTTTGATAATATGATTGTCATACAGAAGATGCAGAAAAAAACATTCCTACTGAAATTAATGCTTATCTCTGTTTTTGATGATACCAGATTTCCTATAAATTATAATTTTGGCTGCCCAAAAAGCATGAGACTTAGAAATGGTGGTTCACCATTCCTCTTAAAAATCCATGCTACAGTATACTGCTACTGTTACTAAACAATAATTTATGAAGCTCTGCTAGTTCAGTTGAATTTAATGAATATCATTTCCTTAAAAAAAAAAAAAAGATGAATAAATAAGTATTTCTGATCAAATGGGAAAATCTTGGGGGAGCAAATGGAACTCACCCTCCATATGCAGTTTCAGAGAGAGTCTGGTGAAACGCAAGTGCCATAGAGGGATGCAGAATAGTTGCATATTGTTTGCACTCTTATCCCCCAGGAATTCTTCCTTGGAAATTGTTTATAATAATGGACCAAACATGGTCAAAACAAATCAATTACTTGCCACCCAGACATTATTTCGCATTTTCTGAATTTACTACAGCAAAAACAATTAATTTGGAAGGATTTTTTCCATTACAGACCACAAAAATATATTTGCTGTCTAACTCCTTATAGGTCTTCTATTTAACCCATGCCCTGATGGTATCCCAGACTTAAATGAAAAAGAATCCTGGTAATTTATCAGACAAAAAGAGCTGTCAGAAATATGTTTCCTTCTTTTTTTTTTATTACCATCACATCAGCAGCTTGCTAGAGCAGACGCAGAAGTTCCTCCATGAGATCTAAAAAAGTAGAACTGAAATAGATTTCCTGCCAACCCCTTCCACAAATCACTGCCTCTAAAGAAGCACGTACTACCGTCCTTTACACAAATGGGCCAAGCCCAACTTTAAGTGTGCTTTTACAGGCAATTCACAATCTCACTGCTTGTGGTTACAAAGTTGTACTCAATTACACATTAATTTAATTTTCCTCCCTTCTTATGTTAATTTCTTGTAATAAGGTTTCTGTCTTCTTATCTCACTTTCCCTTTACCCAAAATATAAGAGACACCTTGCTCTCTTTTTGCTAGATAAATTTAAAAGTGCACTTTCCAACTGCAAAAAGATTTTTCTTTTGTGCTTATTTCCTTGACTGTGTCTGTTCCACTCTGAAATAGCTTTTCATGGGCAAGAATTAATTTTACAGAGTTGCAAAAATCCTTTTTTCCAGGGTCTTGAAAAGTGGTACTTTTGTCTTAAATTCTTCAACCACCTGTACACTCAAAACCCCTCCTGTAGTCTTGCATAGTATTATGTTCAGACTAACACATCTTTCTGCGTTCCAGTCATTGTGGCATTGTGTAGATTTGCTGAAGTGTCAGATTTATTGTATCATTGATTTCAGAATTCGGTAGCAAGTTTTGTCTGATCCCTACAGCTTCAAAGTGAAAACCTCAAACCTTAGCTTCTACCTCAAGTCAATTAATTTCTAATTCCTTAGGCTTGTCCAGTCTTGCCTGGGGTGGCGAGGGGAAGCGGATTTTCTACCACACTGCATGGTTCATGGGAGAAACCACAGGCTCTCCAGAGGCTTAGAAATAAAACAACAATTATAATTGTTGTTTACAATTTCAATTGTAATTTCAATTGTAACTGAATTTACAATTTTACTGTAAACTGCCCTAAAACTGTGTCAGGAGAACAAAAGTCTTGGCAGGTTCTTATTCTTATAAAAGATTTGAAGTAGTAGGAGAAAGGAAAGTAAACAGAGAAATAGCATCATCACCCACCCCAGTGATCCAGCAACGTCTTCTTGATCAGCGAATGGATGGTCTTCCAGCTGTGACCCTCTCAGTTGTCTTCAATGACCCCACTGCCATCGTGGGTGAAGGAATGAGCCACACAACTGCAGGATGGTGGCTTTTCATAGGGTCTGGCTCTCCAGAAACCCACTCACAGGTCAGACTCACTTGCAGGGACCTGGTGAACCTCAAACCCGGTTCACGCTGTTCCCTGGCAGGTGCCGCAGTGTCTGTGCCACTGTCTCCAGGCAGTTTGTTGCCCAGGCAGCCTCAACACAGGGAAGGATCCCCCACCTTGATGGAGCAGGATCCTCACGCCGCCCCTGCCCCCAGCCGTCTGCCCAAGCTATAACGAGCTGTCAGGTGCTTTGTCTTTTGAATTCACAGAATCATAGAATAGTTAGGGTTGGAAAGGACCTTAAGATCATCTAGTTCCAAACCCCCTGCCATGGGCAGGGACACCTTACACTAAACCATATCACCCAAGGCTCTGTCCAACCTGGACTTGAACGCCGCCAGGGATGGAGCATTCACAACCTCCCTGGGCAACCCATTCCAGTGCCTCACCATCCTTACAGTAAAGAACTTCCTCTTTATATCCAATCTAAACTTCCCCCGTTAAAGTTTTTACCTGTTACCCCTTGTCCTATCACTACAGTCCCTAAAGAATAGTCCTTCCCCATCATCCCTATACCCCCCCTTCAGATACTGGATAGCTGCTATGAGGTCTCTTTTGAGACAAAGACAAAATGGGTCATAATCTATGGACTTGCACCATAACAAATATATCACTGATTTCTACAGTACAAATTCAAAACTTTTGTAAGTTTCTAATGTCACTATGCCAAGAGAAACGAATCTACAAAAATCAAAACAGCAGCAAATACTGCCTTTATTATTTTTTAAACTGATTGGAAAAGCAGATTCTAAACATGAACAAAGCATCACTCTAGAATGCAACCTAAATTCATCAAGATACAATCCAGTATTATCATCTCTGCATAGCCGGTTGCATATGAGAAAGGTCAGCCACTCACTTGTTTGAAAACGATAGCTAAACTGAAGCCAGTGTTCAGCTTGCATATTGCTTAGCCAGTAAGTATTTTAACTTTATTATCATCCAAATTCTTTTAAGTAGTTTGAACTGTATCTGCGCAAAAGTAAAAGCATTTCCTCTTCTTGTTGAATGCAAACATGTAGGAGAGCGCTGTTGGCCAACATAATTTCATAGGATTTGGAAAAATCACATCATTGTAAGTGGAAAGCAGTAGGGTAATAAGACAGTAGATCAACTTTAGAAAAAACATAGGGAGTAACATCTGAATAAGATGGAACAATAAGCAGGAAAAATGGAAACAGACCCTCAGTCTGCACAGCAGAGCATACGAAGTGCATGTATCTACAATTGCACAAGTTCACAATGAACCAATCATTTCCTGCTAAAAAGAAAGTACTTCTTTATCTCAATGGAGCTAAGTATCCTGTAACATCACACTGGGGAGAGATTTGAAGGGGGAAAAAACACTGTTATGTGTCTTTAGACCTCATTTTATCTAGAGTGCAATCTCATTTTAAGAAATTGTCAACCACAATAGTACATTAAGTGAGATTTTATTTACACATCACTGCCATTACATTTTTATCATTACTGGGGTTATATTATTATTATTACAACTTAAATTTGCACCTTGTTATTAACCCAAAACAGTTCTATTATATAATTCAAACATTTTTACCTGAAAAAATATATGTTTCTTCTTTCTGACATTTCTGAGTGAAGATGATCCTGCCACTCTGCTCCGCTCTTGTGAGACCTCACCTGGAGTATTGTGTGCAGTTCTGGTGTCCTCAACATAAAAAGGACACGGAACTGTTGGAACGAGTCCAGAGAAGGGCCACGGGGATGATCAGGGGACTGGAGAACCTCCAATAGGAAGACAGGCTGAGAAAGCTGGGGCTCTTCAGCCTGGAGAAGAGAAGGCTGCATGGAGACCTCATAGCAGCCTTCCAGTGTCTGAAGGAGGGGTATAGGGATGATGGGGAGGGACTCTTCATTAGGGACTGTAGTGATAGCACAAGGGGTAACAGGTTAAAACTTAAACAGTGGAAGTTTAGATTGGATATAAGGAGGAAATTCTTTCTTGTTAGGGTGGTGAGGCACTGGAATAGGTTGCCCAGGGAGGTTGTGAATGCTCCATCCCTGGCAGTGTTCAAGACCAGGTTGGACGAGGCCTTGGGTGATATGGTTTAGTGTGAGATGTCCCTGCCCACGGCAGGGGGGTTGGAACTTGATGATCTTAAGGTCCTTTCCAACCCTAGCTATTCTATGATTCTATGATTCTAAGGTTCATTTAAAATAACATTCAAAAAATAAATAACATTAAAAAGCTAAAGCAGGCTTAAAGCTATGATTGTTATGTATGCCTCTGCCCTGACACTGTCTTATATGAAAAGATCAGTTCATAGGTATGTAAGACTGCAAAATCAATCCTGTACGGTGAAATTTGGAGCTAAAACCATTAAATGTATGTTTTAAAATGTCACATTTTGATTCAAGTGATCTTTTTAAAGTCTTAATTAGTCTGAATTTCTTCAAAGGAGACAAATATAGGTGGGAAAACACATCATGTAAAAACCACTTAATATAGAACCTTGCTAAATTCTAGGAAAAAAAGTAATTCATTGGCACATTGCTTGCACCAGTCTACAAAAAACTTCTATTTCTGCACCATAAGAAAGAGGCCAAGCAAAGAAAAGGAAAAAAATAAATCTTGTCATTAAAAAAAATATTGTAGAAAAGAAAGTAAAAAAAAAAAAAAAAAGTCATTTCAGGTAAAAGCTTGGGAGAGTTCTGAACAAAAATAAAAGAATTCTTTTTCAGGCTGATTTTTCATTTTCTACATACTGCTTGTTGAAGAATGTAAAAGAGGGAAATAAAGTAAAAAATTAAAGCATGTTTTCCTTTAAGACAAAATTTCTGCTTGTCAGAGAGCCATTTTGATTATAGTTGCTATCAATAACAATAGCAATTATGTATAATTATTAAACATTTAAAATATCATATGAAATGTCCAACAGCTTGGAATAAATATTAAAACTCTTTTTAGAGCTATGTAAAACATCACAATTTTTTCCCTTTTGATATATTAACATAAGTTTGCATAAGAATCTGTACAGAAAATGTCACCCATTACGCAAATTAAAATGCCAGTCTTCAAATGTTAAGGTACACCATGAGAGGGATATTCTTTGTGGACTGCATTTTCAGACAGTTAAATAGCACTGAGAGACTGCAAATATGAAATAGTAAATATGCTCCAAGGCATGGTATATAGTATTATAGATAGTATTTGTTAATGAGAAAATAGGCATGTATTTTCCTTAAGCTTCATTTTATAGGAAGATACGTTATTTAGTCTTTGTATATCATTTATGGTTGCTTGCTGTACCCAGTTGTAAAAGCTTAGTTCCTAGATTTCCAAATATAAACTAGTGTCTCATAAGCTACCTATGCATTCTGCTTTTGTATGGTCGCAAAGAATTTTCTTTAGGTACATGCTTCAAGTATTATTCTATAGCCCAGACTGACATTATGTACTTTTACATTGTGCTGCTGTAGTAGATTTTAAATAATATTTGAGGAGAAATGTTCAGTGATTACATTGATATTTTCATATTTTAATATTTTGCTATCTCAATTTTTAGTATACTTTGAATATAAAATGACTGTACAAGATGATAGCTTAGAAGTCCTCTATGGACTTGCAAGAGACAACAGTGCCACAGACAGCTGCAGCACACCTGACAGAGGCATTTTGAAAACAGAAGGTAGAGTGAAAGCAACTTACAGCATTTTAACTTTCAAATTTAAAAACATCATTAATAATATAGTTCTTGGGAATGTACTACAATGGATTCATCTAGGCATGCATAATACATTCTTTTAAAGCTAAAGGATGCTAATCACAATGAAATAAAGAGACTGAAGGAAACAAACAGTAATAAAAATCTGTACAAAACTAAAAAATGCTTGACCTCTGTCAAGCATTTTGGTATTATCTTGGGGAAAAAGAGTGTCAGTAGAGACACTGAAAATGAGCATACAAACACAAAATTTGAAGTTGTACTAACTCATGTAGATGAGAGAAAAAAGAGAAAAGTTAGGTCTTTCCTATAGCTCAGAAACAATTTAATTCAACCTGTCATATCCTATTTATGCAAGTGTACTGTCTCTATACACATCAACAGAATTAGCTTATGAAAAGATAGTGAATTTTTGAATAAATTTTCTTAAAAAAAAATAAATCCCTTTTCCCACTGAGTTGTACCCAGGCAGAACTGGGCCACTGATTTGTTTATCCACAAAGCCTGAGAGCCTGAGATCCTTTGAAGTGCTGAGCAGTCTCCCTTTAACTCAAAATGAGAGGGTAAGGAGAATCTGTTGTATGCCCACTCCTGGCTGGTTCAGGTCTTTGATAAAATACTCACACCTCTTCAGGTCTCTCAAAGTATCTAATGTAATTTCAAACAGGCTGTCAGCCTAAGTTCACATATTTTATGAACCTGAGGAGATTTTTTTTTTCTTAAATAAATAATAAATCTGAAAAAGCTGTAACCTTAGGATTTTATAAAGCCACTTCTTCTAAAGCATAAGGGTATGATTAGCTAGTAAAACTGCTTTTAGGAAAAAGGATAAAGTAGGTTTAGGGTGAAGGGGGAGAAGGGCTGGGTTTCTTTTCCCCCTTTAAAGAGATTCTTTTTTTCAATGTCAAAGTTGCTGTTTGGTTTAGACAATGGAAATAAAGGTTGATACTAAGGCAGAATTTTATATAACTGTTTTGATGAGTAGCATATTGTTTATAAATTCTACCTGAAAGATAACAGAGTTGTCAACAAACTCTCAAGATATTTTTCTTCTCCACATTGTGCACTCTGATGTTTAAAAAAATCAGCATTTCTGCAAATGTTAAAGATCAGCAAAAAAGAATGGGTAGGAGGGGAAGGATTTTTATAGCTTAACTACTGTAGAAGATTCAACTCTTAACTAAGGATTTGAGTTAAGAAATTCCAGGCCGTTAGTCTCAGGTTCTCCAAAATGTACAGTGTTTAATTTCAAAAAGAAAGAATACGTGATTTATTTTTAAAGGTTAAATGTGTCAAAATAGCTCCTACTGTAACTAAGAAATGCATAAGAAAGCAGTGGAAGCATAAGGAAACTGTGGTAGCAGCAACATAAAGATGAGTCTGTAATAGCTACCACCAGGCTGTAAGGAAATGAGAAAAAAAAGCATTATGCAGACTCCTAAAAGAAAGGAGGTGGCACAGGAGACTGAGGTGTTGATAATTTCATCTCTGATTCTGAGTTCAGGATCTCATTTATCTCTGTATCCTTTTTTTGTTCATTAATGTCTTGACAGTATGCTGCAGAATGAGAAAATAGGAAGGCACCTGGGCACGCACTACTGCACCTTCCCTGTGTGCATGGAGCTGCATGCAGCACTTTTAGTGAGGTGGCAGCAGGGGAATGGCTTTGTGGCAGTTCAAAATCAGTATAGGGCAGGTTTTCAGATACTTGTCACCACAGTGCATGCTAAAATCTTGATCAGCTCCATTGTCCCTTAGACAACCTTCAAGATCACAAGTGCAGAGAAAGCACAGGATGGGGAATGCAGTTCTGCATCCAGCAAAGCTCCCAGGCACGTCCCCTAATGCACACTTTCAGCCCTTCACCGCCAGTGGTGTCATACACAGGAGAGGGACACGAAGGAGACTTTCAGCTGCTGAGCAGTAGTTTGTCACCTGATTTCTGTCAACTCTTATCTTTTAGGGTGCTGCTTCATCACTTTTGAATTGTTTTAACAATTTCCTTGGGCTATGAGATAATCTTCACATAAAAGCTACCTACCTAATGCCACTTATGAAACTATATTAAAATAATTCAAAAAATCCCAAACAAACAAAACCAAAAAAATGCTGAATTACTGAAAAGCTACAAAACATTTCTCTCCATAACAACAACAAAAATTTATACAATGGACAGTAAAATATCAAGAATAAACTATTCCAATATTAAAAAAATTACATAGAAACACAATCGACTGTGAAATACTTAATACTGGGTTCTTTTAATGCTATTTTCAGACAGCTATCTTTCCAAGGAAGTTAAATCTGTATTTTAATTGTGTAATTGTCTTTAGTGAGGTACTTGCTGTCTGAGACAGGTAGAGTTAAAAAAGTGTCTTTGCCGTATAACTATAAAACTACTATTCTAGTTACTAGACTAGAATGCCTTAATTCTAATTGTTTATTTGGTGTATTTCTGATTCATTCCTTCTTTCTTATTGATAAAGTATCACCATTTATTTCATATCCAGCTTTCCATCCCAACTCACAGGCACTTTCATCAGCTTCTAGGACGCTTAGATTTCACAGAGCTAAAATCCTGTAACAGAAGAAATCAAACAAAAAGTGCAACACTGGTGAAATACATGGGTTCAAATGTCACTATGACATGTATAATATCAACACTGCTTGGTGTCTACATGTTAATCTCCCAATTAACTTCTTTTATATAGTTACAAAACCACTGTGATTCAAGGACTTTGCTTTGTAGATGATATTGGGAGTAACTCAGTTTTAAAAAGACAATCAACTAAATTTTCCTGAAGTGGTGTGTTCTTTGTTTCTGTCTCTCTGTATATATAGGGATATATGAGATCATACACATATATTTGTGTGTGTGCCTGCATTTATGCATATGACCAATATATTCACTAAGCTTTAAAATTACTCAAATGCATGTAATGACCATTTTATTAGCAACAGATCTAAGAACCTCATTTTCCATACAATAACTGTTTTTCCAGTAATTTGCCTACAAGAAACAAAGGGCACAGTTATTAATTAGTTAATGAAACAAAAAAAAAAAAAGAAACAAGCTACCAGCAGAGCACATGAAGAATATCTAAGAACTCCACTTACAAACTTAAGAACTTTTACTTTGAAAAACCAAGGAGGTCACCTGTTCTGAATCAATTCTCATGAAAACAGTTGACAAGTCAGAGGTCTGATTGTAGTACATAAACTACACGAACATGACAGCTTAAGTATAGTTTTAGAATATCGTATTTAATTTCTTAGTAAGTACATTTGTCAAGCTTCATCTGAATGCTTTCAGCAATTTCTTTTCCTGATAAATATTGCATATGTTTTTTGAAAGCAACTTCAAAGGAAAGGAAACATAGATTCTGGACTTTCAAGACATTTCTTTCTGGAGTAATCAGTTTTATACACTTATTTGGTCAAGATATTTTCCCAAGCCAGTTGCACAATAACAAACAATCTGTATTTTAGGATCATTGTAGGGACCATTGCATGGCTGTCCCTTTTAGCTACCATTATCAACTTAACATATCTTAATATACTGCCTGCAAAATCCAGCTCTGGCCAGCCACAGCCCAGCCACCCTCTCAGACCAGCCTGGAGAGTATCAGCACAAGTCTGGAACATGGGGTTTTTAACTAATTGCTGAGTAGCTTTTTTAAAAGCTCTAAAGAATGGTGGGATTTGGTGAATAGTTGTTTGGCACCTTATCTACTACCTTCATAATTCTATAAATCTGAGATATAGCCCCTCTTAGACTTCTCCTCTCCAAATCATGGCCTTTCAGTCTCACTTTGTAAAGCTAATCTAACCCTTTGATCATGCTAATTGCTTTTTCTTATGCTTTCCTGTACCTTCTCTCTACTTCTGCTATAGCCTCTGTGAAGCACTGAGACCAGAACTGCAAGCAGTTCTTAAGGTGTGAATTTTCAGTACATAAAACCACAGAGCTTGATTCAGGGAATACTTCACTAAGAGCTGGTTTTGATTTTGAGTTTGGTACAGTTTGGGCTTTGTCTTTTTACAGGATGAGAGCAAACAAGCAATACTGAAGCTAATCCAGTTTGGAACAATCCAAATATAGCACAAATTGGTGGGAAAAAAGGCTCTAAATTATGGAGCCCTAAGTCCTACTTCAAAAGTAGCTCCAAAGCAAGCATTAAGCTGATATGGCTATGTATCTGTCTCAAGGTATGTGGATTCCCAGCACAGTGAAATGACCCCATTAACACTACAATGACATATGCAGAAATGGACAATATTGGCAACTGTAGTCATATCCACATTTTCCCAAACTGACAGATGGAGCACCTGGGATTCCGGGGAAGTGGTTAAACTGCTTTCAAATTCAACTGGCATTTTCACACATATCTGAATGATTGTCTTGTGCAAACCCACATTCTCTTAGGAAAACACTAGATTAATCACCACCCAAATACGCTTTTAATTCACAGAAATGGTGTACCTGCTCAATTGCACCCTTAAGGAAGAAAAGAATATTAGTCACACAAAACATCCAAAACACAACCAAACAGCAAAGTTCTCTGCCATAGAAAGGCGTTTCTCAGCCAGTGGTGCAAGCTCCATACGTGCTGTCATACTGCAGTAAATGCATAATCCATTTGTGTTGAGGTGTCACAGAAAACCAGGATATGCAATGAAACTTCATTTTTGGGTATGATGTGTTAAACTGAGAGGCTCTTTAGTTCCAGCTTGCATCTCTTTCTCATCAAACTCTTTGCTCTCTTTTACTTGCTCTAGTATTCTCTGATTTTTTTTTTAGTGCTGTCTTTGCAGTTTGTTTAGGAACCCAAAGAGAAACATCCCATACAGGGTTTTGTAAAAGGATGCAGTGAACCAGTAAATCTTGCTCCAGTTCCACATATATTAACCTTGCTAGCTGGCTAACACACTTTTCTAGATCCACCCCTCTATCCCTCATCTTCAGGCTTAATTCTGTCTGTACAAGTGACATTAACAAGATCAGAAGTCATGGCAGTGGAGTTTATTTTCACATCAGTTCATTGTCTTCTTTCTTTACATTCTCCTTTTAGATAGCTTTATAAATGAGCTCATTGTCTTTTACGTGGGTCTGAATTTAAATGGTTTCTTCAGAAATGTCTATTTCAATAGACTGGAAAGTTTTCAGTGAGAGCTCTGAATGCACAGTACAACACAAGAAACATTTCCAATAACTCTAGGGGTTAGATATTCTTGTTTTCCTGGGTGCAAGAAGTCAACATAAACCACCTGTTGCAAGACACCATAGTGAATGCCTACAATATTCTTTGCACTACATTTTATTACTAGATTCTTTCTTGGAGTAACCCTTCAGCTTCTTCGTATCAACATCAGCACAGACTTGATTAGTATCAAGGCTGCCTGTCATGGAATGGTTGATGGTTGATGACAAAGCTGGATAATCATATCTTTCCAACATCCCAGTAATCCAGTTTGCCAACAGATTACATTTTGCCTTGGGCAACATTCCGTGAGAAACGTCTTTAGAGTGTCTATTGTATACAGTTATTGAAAAAGCTGCCTTCTTATGCTTACTGCGTTATGCAGTCAAGAATACTGTGCTGGTTTTAAATAATTATTAAGATATAACTGGACATTCTGCAAATCATGGAAAATAAATCTACCTGGTGTCATGGTGCTGTGTCTATGTGTGCTACTGTGTCTATGGTGCTGTGGTATGGAATACCCCTTTGGCTAGTTTGGATTCAATGTCCTCTCTCTGATTCCTTCCAGCTTCTTGTGCTCCTCCTCACTGGCAGAGTATGAGATGAGATACTGAAAAGTCCTTGATCAGAGTAAGCATTACTTAGCAACAACTTAAACACTAGTATGTTACCAACATTGCTCTCAAACTAAAGTCAAAACCACAGCACTGCACCAGCTACTAAGAAGGAGAAAAATAACTGTTACAGCTGAACACAGGATACCTGGAAAAATGTAAATCTATGAGAGAAAAATATTCATAAAAAGGTTTGCTCTAACGTATTATTTTTCCTAACTATTTGCTATACCTGTTAGAACAAGAAGAGCATAGAGAGCCAGAAGCTAGGGTGGGAGGAAATGCTTGGAAACTTATTGAAGTATATAACAAATTAACTTCTTTCTTCACAATGATTGGTTTTCAGATTTGTCTCCACCAAGCCCTTGAAAAAGAACATTTAAAAAAAAACAAAAACCAACCTTTTAGCCTGCAGCCTCACAAGATGTTACTTGACATAGCTGTGTGGTTCGGTTGATACACTGGAGGGAAGGAATGCCATCCAGAGGGACCTTGACATGCTTGTGAGGTGGGCTGATGCCAACCTTATGAAGTTTAACCATGCCAAGTGCAAGGTCCTACACCTGGGTCGGAGAAATCCCAGGCACAGCTAAAGGTTGGGCAGAGAAGAGATTCAGAGCAGCGCTGTGAAGAAGGACTTGGGGGTGTTGGTCGATGAGAAACTCAATGTGAGCCGGCTTCAGTGTGTGCTCACAGCCCAGAAAGCCAACTGTACCCTGGGCTGCATCAAAAGGAGCATGACCAGCAGGTAGAAGGTAGTGACCCGCCTTTTTACTCTGTTTTCTTGAGACTTCACTTGGAGTATTGTGTGCAGTTCTGGTGTCCTCAACATAAAAAGGCCATGGAACTGTTGGAAAAAGTGCAGAGGAGGCCCACGAGGATGATCAGGGGACTGGAGAGCCTCCCATAGGAAGATAGGTTGATAAAGTTGGGGCTGTTTAGCCTGGAGAAGAGGAGGCTGAGTGGAGGCCTCACAGCAGCCTGCCAGTATCTGAAGGGAGCCTATAAGGATGCTGGGGAGGGACTCTTCGTTAGGGACTGTAGTGATAGGAGAAAGGGTAATGGGTTAAAACTTAAACAGGAGAAGTTTAGATTGGATATAAGGAAGAAGTTCTTTACTGTAAGGGTGGTGAGGCACTGGAATGGGTTGCCCAAGGAAGCTGTGAATGCTCCATCCCTGGCGGTGTTCAAGTCCAGGTTGGACAGAGCCTTGGGTGACATGATTTAGTGCGAGGTGTCTCTTGCCCATGTCAGGGGGTTTGGAACTAGATGACCTTAAGGTCCTTTCCAACCCTGACTATACTTTTCTAGTCTATTCCATTCTATTCTATGTTATACTATGCTATTCTAACTGGAAATTGTCTTTGACAGAGCTATTCATTTGAGTTTATTATTCAAATGGTCAGAGATTCATATGGTCAGTCTACATTCTACTAGACACCAAACACCAAGAAGAAATCTAAAAAATGGAGAAGAAATGTCTCTGAAAGTGTTAGATTCTTAATTGTAAGATAAGGTGTATCTGATGGATCCACAACTGCAGTGAAGGATGCAGAGTGAAGGAGATGGCAAAACAATAATCTTCCATCACTTCCATGGATATGACCTTTTGTTTCCCCTCCTGGTCTGCTAGTACATTGACTACTGATGCAGATCATGACATGAGGTTTGACACAGCACCCTTCTGAGATTTGCCAGTAAGCTTCTGCAACGTGAGATGTCCATTTGTCAGCCTTTACCCATCCACTCCTCATCAAGTATTCATTTTTCACAGGAGCAATGATAGATGTAGAGAGGGAAAATATACGAGGACTGTCATGTTGCTGTCACTAACACTGGGTATCATGCCATGCCTGAAAGAAATGTTATTCTACATTATGAGTAAACTGCATACCCAGGGTTTTGAGTAAGCTTGCTTTTTAGTAAAATACATAACCCTATTACAAAAACCCTAATATGTGAAACAGGATGGTGTATAAAACTTCCTGAATTATGTTGGTGTTCCAGATATGGGTCAAATGAGGAGTATTAACTGAAATGGTATACAAAGTGATGATACACTCTTTCTCATAATGCATAAAATACTGAGGTAGGAAATGTATACTTAAATCATTAAATTCATTACTCCACATTTTTGAAAATACCTGACGTTTACCTGCAGTCAAAATGCGCTAGACTAAATTCATTGAAGAAAAAATCCATCAAAGGCTCACTGCTGCACAGGTTTAGGATACCCAGGAGATCACTAAAAAAAAAAAAAGAAATGAAGACGGTGTCTAAAGAGTGGGTTTAGTTCAGAATGTTGCTTCCAATTTCCTACAAACCAAGAGCTAGGAAAGTAATGACACAGTGTTCAAGAGTTTAAAGTGATTAAGTTAGCATCACAGATACGTTTACTGTTAATATTATTACTAGCATATCAAATAATATATTGTAGCCCCACAAATACATTTCCACTTATTATGGTTTGTGTATTTTTTTTTTCAGTAAAGGGATCAATAATTATAATCTTCAATCCCAATAAAGAAAACAAGTACTTTAAATTTGGTTGTGTATCACTTTGTGTTGCTGCAAAACCGGTATATAACAAAGAACAATGCTAAAACATTTTGTCAAATTATTCTACAGTTAACATTAGTTCTGATAAAAATAATACTAAAATTGTAGCTCTAGTTTTGCTTTCTCCAGTATCTTGCTGCCCCCTAAAAGCAAGGGAGTGGATCGGAGCTAGCTACTAGTGATTGCCTGAGCATCAAAGGGCTATAGACACTCTGAAATACTTCCATAGGGGTTGTATGTTGAGAATTTCAGCAGGAGCTGCATTTACAAGTTGGAGAGCTGCACGAAGTTTGGAAATGGTCATTTGCCTGTATCCAGGATAGATACTAATTAAAGCCTGAAGCTTTGTAAGTTACATAGACGATGGCTTCTCAATATGTCGCCACTATTAGTGTTAACAAGATGAAAGAATCTTATTCTTTTCTATATTAGAATAATATTAGAGGATTCCAATAATTTAATTTGTTATATTATTAGAATAAAGGAGGAAAACATTCTGATTTTTTTTTTTTTTAGATGCAACATGGTTACATTATAGAGAAAGCTATAGGAAGACTACTGTCCTGGGTTCAGTAGTAGCAGTCATTCTTTCTCCTTCTTAGTAGCTGGTGCAGTGCTGTGGGTTTGACTTTCAGCCTGGGGACAGCACTGATAACACCGATGTTTTTAGTTGCTGCTCAGTAATGTTTACTCTGACCAAGGACTTTCTGAGTCCCATGCTCTGCCAGGGAGGAGGGGAAGCCAGGAGGAAGCAGAGACAGGACACCTGACTCAAACTAACCAAAGGGGTATTCCATACCACAGCACATCATGTCTACTTGTCCTGGGTTCAGCAGTAGCAGTCATTTTTCTCCTTCTTGGTAGCTGGTGCAGTGCAGTGTTTTGACTTTCGGCCTGGGAACAGAACTGATAGCGATGTTTTGGTTTGGCCAAGGACTTTGTGAGCCTCATGCTCTGCCAGGGAGGAGGGGAAGCCGGGAGGAAGCAGAGACAGGACACCTGACCCAAACTGACCAACGAGGTATTCCATACCACAGCACGTCATGCCCAGGATGTAACTGGGAGTTAGCCGGAAGGGCTGGGAGACTGCAGGGTTGGAGGAGGTATCGGTCAGTGCTTGGTTGGGCTGAGGGGGGCGAGTTATCGGTCGGCTGGTGGTGAGGTGTTGTATTCTCTTCCCTTGTTATTTCCTTTATCATTATTATCATTGGTGGTAGCAGTAGTGATTTGTGTTATACCTTAGTTACTAAACTGTTCTTATCTCAACCCGTGGGAGTTGCATTCTTTTCGATTCTCCTCTCCGCCCCTCCGGGAGTAGGGGGAGGGAAAGAAGGGGGGGAAGTGAGTGAACGAGTTACCTGACTGGGTTTAAACCACGACACTACTATATAAACTGAGGACAGTTGCCTGGAAGGGTTAGATCACTGCTTGGTTCAGCTGGGTATCAGTCGGCGGGTGGTGAGGTGTTGTATTCTCTCCCCTTGTTATCTTGTTATTTCCCTTATCATTATTATTATTGGTGGTAGCAGTAGTGGTTTGTGTTATACCTTAGTTACTGGCCTGTTCTTATCCCTTGGGAATTACATCCTTTCGATTCTCCTCCCCATCCCTCTGGGAACAGGGGGGAGGAAGAGGGGGAAGTGAGCGAGCGACTACGTGGTTCTGAGTTACTGACTGGACTTAAACCACAACAACTACGTATAAAAACATCAGTCAGATTTTCAGCTCCTCCCACAGACGTTGTCAGAAAATCATAGCAAATGTAATTTCTGTTTAATGATGACAAAACCTGATGTGCTGCCCTAAAATTCCTTTGGATTCCTTTTTGCTTGTCCATTGCTTTATTTCTGAATAGTAAAAGAAAGCTGTACAAATGTTATTGTATTTACTTTATTTTCTGCTTTCATTTTTCAGGATAGCCCTTGTTAACCAAAAATTGAATGCAGTGATTATCAGTGGGCTACTGCATAATAATTACAGTATATTACTCCTGTTTATCTCACCCTCTAACCTCACTTCCATCTGCGCAGCATTTTTAGGTTAAAACCTTCTTACTATCTCTATGGAAGTTACAACAAGGGCCAATCTCAGAGAATTAATCATGGCATTTAGGAAGAGTTTGCATAAAAGGTACCCATCAAAATGAAGATATTTTCACTTCTCTCCAGATTCTGAAGTACTTGATAAGGACACTGTAACATCACCCAGCATCCAAAACTTATTAATTGTATTAAACCCATTTTAATTTGCAAAGAGAGACTATCTCGCAGTTTACCCTGATAGTACTTTGGGCTTTGAATTTAATTTTAGCCACAGATAAAGGAGAAAGAAAGCAAAATAATGAAACAACATTAATTCTCAACACTACATAAAACCATCATTAGCTATCTGCACATACAATCTGATTTCAGTCCAGTCCATCAACACCTATTCACATTATTCTTTGTAAGAAAGCCAGTCAAGCTAGCCATTGAAGTGGAAAAAAGTGTATGCTTGTTTGTAAGACTAAGATCTGTGACTAAATATTTACTAAAAATAAAAAAACTTTCATTATAAAATCATACCTCAGATGTTAGCAGCTCTGTCACAAATGCAATAATTCTTTGCATTTACTGTATTCCCTTTTCTCTGTATTTAAGTGGTTTTGCCCTGTATTATTGTAAATTACAAAGATTGTTAATATTACACTTCACCTTCTCCTACTCCTTCACCTGACAGACTAAACCCAGTAACAATATTTTTCTTTTCTGTGCATCTGAAACTATGCACAAAAGTCACACACAAAGACAGAAGCAAGTGACAGTATTCTGCCGGTATTCTCCATACTGCCTTATGTAGAAAGCTTGATTGAATTTGCTTTGCTGTACAGTTATACTTATTATGGGTATATATTTCACTTACATATTTGAAATTGTGGGGGTTATTTTTGTTTGTTTATAGTTCTTTAGAGAAACTTGCCACAGAAATGAGCCATTTTCAAAGTGTTCTAAATCTTTTCTTAAGGCAGATTCCTGAGACAATGATGGCAATCATGATTTACTTTCAAGACAGCATGCACAAATACTTTATATCTGACATATACAATATTCTAGGTGCTACCAAACCATTTCCAACAACGTTAACACTTCACTGTTACTTATCCTGGATTGCTTTCGTTTAATAATATTCTGTTTAGTCATTATAAAAAGCTAATTTGAAAGTAAGCACATAACTGTGACAGGTATGCTGACATATCCATTCTTCATAAAAGAGTAACTCTATAGCAACTGCATTGTCATTTCATTGTTTTAATGCTTACAAAATACTGTTGTCTAAAAGTCTTCCTGTTCAAAATATGTACTCCTCAGAGAAAGATCTACAGCAGAAGTACCTTCATTTATAATTTTCACCTAATATCTAGTTAGAAAAAAGTTCACATTTATTTCTGCATGCTTACAGCTAATCACTTCTGAATCCAGAATCCAGAATAACTAATGTCCATTTTTAAATAGGTATGTTTCCCTCTAACTTAATGAACACTAGGAATAATTGTGTGTAAATAATATTTAATATTCCTGGGTTTGATACTTTCTGTTCAAAATGTGTATAAAATACTGACTCAAAACTCAGCTCTAAGGGAAAAATGGTAGAGCAGCAGATCTACAGAAGTGCATTAATTTGCTGTGCATCTGTGATTATACATACTTGCATATAGAAGTGGCTTTATCTACTTATCCTTATATAATCTTTATTAGCCTGATCTTCTGACAGTTAAGCTTGACAACTGAACTTTTGCTCTTTGTGTGAGCAAAAGGCTGAAGACTGGTACATTATGGTAGACTGAACTTAGCCCCTTCAGCCTACGTTACTCTCCTCTTTCATATAAATAGAAACATCAGAAAAGCTACTTAGACAACAGCTTGCCACTGACACTGCTGACTTTAAGGACAACTTTTGTTTTATGAATGGCCTAACATACATGCACAAGGTGGGAGGGAAGGAGGGAGAAATCCCAGACCTCCTATTATGCCAATAGAAGCAAAGCTTTTGAAAAAAATCTTTGTGAGGTGCCTTCCATTTTGTCTCAGTACTCCTTCACATCTTTGAAACTGAATGCCACTGCAACTTCTCTAGCACAGGTGGCCTTTTTGCTATTTTGCTCTCTTAGCAAAACTCAAAGAGACAACTGCCCTGGTGCTCATACTTTCTTCTGGGCAGATCAAAGTTTGCAAAAATAATTTGAGAAAGTCTTGTCCCTCTTACTGTCATAGAATGTGTTTTTAATGGCTTAACGGCATTTTGCTATAAAATATCTTCTATTCCTAACATGAGCTCTCCAAATCTTACCACAACTTTTATAAGCCTTTTCAATTGAAAGGAAATGTTAAAATCTAGATGGCTGCAGCCAAAGCTTTTTAAAAGTGCAAGTCCTGAAATTCCCTGTGATACACAGATTTTCAATTTCATTTGCAAGCCAAGTACATGTGAGCCATTGACTATTTATGTAGAGTTTTTTTTCATTTACATTCCAAACTGTAATAGAGCTTACCGCTGATCACAGAGTTGCATTGTTTTAAACATGTAATATTTCTTACTGCACATAGTTCTACTATATTTAGAGGAAAAAGGAGAAGAACATCCATTAAAAGATGGGACGGCAAAAGTCTGATATTTTTGGCTGTGACTTTTGGGTCTGAATATGATGAAGATAACAATGAAAAAGACACATCTAAGAATTGTGCCAGGAGCGTGGGGGAGGGATTGATGAGAACCTGACATGCTCTTTTCCAGAAAACTGACAGGAATAAAACCTTCTTAATTCTGTAACTATCTAGAAACTGACTTTACCTAGTGATTGGATATGCAACTGAGAACAGTCAAGAAGAAATATTAATGCTGAGACTGAGTTTATTGCTAACTCCTCAGTTAGGGAGGGAGGTAGCCAGTAGCTAAGGAAATGAATTGCATGCCACTACAAGGGACTACAAAAAGTGAATAAATTTTTCCTAACACATTTTGTGCAATGTACTATGCTCTTCTATGAGCTTTATTGATCTGTGACACAGAAAAGATCACGTTATCGATAAATCAGAGATTGAATAATAAATCTAGATACAACCGCAATCTACGTTCACTAATTGCTGGACAGTAGCAAAAGTTTTTACTATGGGAAAAGTATTTCATTAATGCCTGTGATTCTACTTCAAAAAGAGATGGACACAGCTGTGCAGTGGAGCAGAAGTGAAGCTAGAGAGCTATTCTGGAGTATTGCTGGATCCACATTCTGTATGTTACTTCACATTTGCTCAATTGGAGAATGATTATGTGCCAATTTGGTACATTTCTTCCTCTTCTCTTCTAGCCTGAGTATTTTGGCCACCTCAGTGGATTGATAGAGCCAAGATATCATCCACTCTCCACCTTTGATAGTAACATTAACCCCTTCAAATGGTATATTTATGTCTACTGTTCTTTATTGTTGTTTTGAATAATAAACACCTGCACACCTTTATGCATACACATGTTGAAAGAATATCAAAAAGCCCTTTTTAAAGCTGTTCTTTTTTTTTCTTTTTATGAAAATAAAATATTTCATTAGGAGTGCCTACCTTTCCCTCTCCTGAAAGAAACCTAAGCAAAATAAAGAAGAATGATCATATATTGTGTCACAGGCAAATTTTATTTGGTCGTAAGATGGCAGACCACAGCATTATGATTGACATAGCCTAATAATGATGCATTATCTGGCATTTAAGGTTTTCAAATCTAATTTTAACACTTTAATAATTTTATTGGTAATATTTAATAAGCTCTTTAAATAAGTAACATTTTGCATAATCAGGAAGAAAATGAAAACCACAGACGTCTGTTAGGTGTTAAGGAATGAAAACCAATGTTTTTCAAAGATATCGCAATTATTATTGATAAATTTCATCAAAATCTGTATTAACAACAGAACTAGAGATGCAATGTACCAGCAACCTAGTCACGTATTTGACAAATTGTATTCAGTGAGTACCTGAGAAGCTAGTTAGCATGGTATTCAACTTTAATTATTTTCTTTTTACACCTATTTGAATAATTCTTCTTGATCCTAAACATTCTATAGCCTCAGTTTCAGACTTCACTGTGCATTTATTTAAACTTTAGGTCAAAATAAATTAATTACTGACTACAAGCTAAAGTTAAAAGCACATGCGCTAGAAAGAACCCATTTTCAATTTATGATCGCAGACAGCTGTATGTTACTGAATCTAGGATTTAAATCAGAAATTTTTCCATGGTTTATATTCTGATAGAACTATGCCTTATACCTTATATTTATATTAAAAAAAAGGTTGAAGCAAATACACTAAATAACAGAAATTCAAGCAAGCTGAAGAAAAAGAGATAAGTGAAATTATCTTACAGACCTGCCTACAATTCCTACTATAATGAAGCATTTTTCTGTTTAAATAATAAATACATACTATTTGGCTGAAAAGCCAGTGCTACCTCTGGTTATGAATGAATGAAAGATAGAATATATCTAGAACTGCAGTCTGTAATTCTTCTTCCTTACGCACTAAAAATTCCAAGGGATAGATTTATGACTTGATGATGGAGTAACTATCAGCTTTCCAAATATTTTCCTTCTCATACCTGTCAAATGTGATACCGTCGTTACTTGACGATGATATACAGCTGCATACTAAAACATTTACTGTATATTATTACTCTTTGTTGTTAACCTATACTACTGGAAAAACATAAAAGAGTGACAAGAAAGCAACAAGTAGACTGCTTATTTGTAAGCAGAAAGAAACAATATTTTCAGAATGAAGATCCTGTCCAATGTCATGCCTGTTCAGTGCAGCCTTTGAAGGATCTGGCCCATTAAGTTTTAAAAAATGGTGCTCAGTGTAGGTTTGAAAGCTGAGTTACCTAGGTTTAGAAATTGCCTGTCACTTCAAAACACTTCCTTGTCTGAAGAAAATAAGTACTCTGCAAAACAGTTCTTTGTTGGTAACATTCAGGGAGACAGCTCTGTATCATTTATATTGGGAACATCTTTGGAAGAACAACTTTGCATACATAAAGATTAGAATCAGTTTTATAATAATAATTAAAAAAAAGCTAAAAAAAATCCATAGCAAAATGGCAGTGGCAAGGGGCAGTACTTGCACACTGTGACTTGGTTAAGTTTAGACTGGGCATCAGAAAAACGTTTTTACCAGCAGAGGGACAATGGAACTGCTTATGCAAAAGGGTATGAGGAACCTCCATCCCTGGAGGCTTTCAAGGCTCACTAGACAAAGCTACTGCTGACCTATTGCTAGTGAGGCAATAAACTGATTTGAACAGGAGGTTTGGATAGATGACCTTTCCTTTCATTTCAACACGGAATTCTGTTATGTCCTCAGGAAAGTTTTGCATATGCTCCCACTGACTTACTTGGAATAAAGAAATGTATAAAAATAGTGGGAAATCAGATTTTAGTTTATAATGTAAGTCTTCTACATTCTCAGGTGACAGGAGCATGAAATCTGTTAGGAAAATTCTATAAGAATATACAGTTTGAATTCATTGGGAATTGTATTTCAAAATAGACTCTAGTCCTTTCAGATACCAGAGAGAGAGAACACCAAATTGCCTACTATTTTCTCAACTGCCTGTGACATCTAGGGTTAACAAAGTTGATGCTTAACTTTCATTTCCAATTTTAGAAATTCAGGAGGATTTCTTCATCTGATTATTAAAACAGAATACGAAATCATGGAAATCCTCATCATGGAAATCCTGCCTGTATGAACATTAAAAGTTGAAAGGCAGCTGCTAAAGTGGGTCTAAGTTAAGCCTATGAAGGAAATTTGGGAAAGAAGCTTCTTAGTCATATTTTTTTCTACAGTGATCCATTTACCATATTTATTGACAAATTATATTGATCTCATCTAACTTGAGCCACGTAAATGTTGGGCATATAGCACTTTTCCTCACTTCCTCTATATTCTGAGGAGAGATGCTGGCCTCTCAGGACACTCCATCCAATTCTGACTCCCTGCTTGATAACTGCTTGGGTGTCGATATTAATGACTTCTTCCACCTGAACTGTGGAGCTGGCTGTCACACAAGAAGGGCATCACCTATTCTTCTCCAAGTACCTTTCAATAGACAGGATTGCCAGATTTTCAGTGCAATTGAGTGTTTCTTGTTCCAAAAAGAGGCATATCAGCAGGTATTGGTTAGCCAAAATGTCACACTGGCACGAGCACGACGACCTCACTTGTCTGATGGGCAGCTTCTATAGTATGTTAAACCAGATTTTTTCTGGTTTTAAAGATTCTCTTATGAATTATCTGGCTGTTCATTGGTAAAGTAAGGTTAAAGAGAGATAGTGCTTATCAAGTTGTGAAATACTTTGACAGTGTATATCAATTTATCCCCTGATGGCCATGTAAGAATCTTTAAAATGACACAATCACTATACCATAATAATTACAAATGCATATTTTATGTTCCTACTTTGTTATTCAACTGAAAGACACTGCAACATTTACAATCTGTCCACAGTTACAGAAAACCAGAAGATTTTATTGCTATTTTAGGACCTGGGAAGCTTCAGGCATAGATAACGCGAAAAAAGAACAACAACAGTCCAAACAGATTTGTAACAAATTTGAGAGATGAAAATGAAATGTTTCCCCATAACACAATCATGTAGCTCATAGCTGATTTTTAGCATATGAAATTACCTCATAGAATTGTGGCTTTTTCACACTTCCAAAGGAAGGGACTGGTAACTGTGGGGAGGCAAGGGAAGAAATGGTGAATCAGGGCATCATAGTCTTTTTCCGACTTCTATAAGAAGAGGTATCCACACAGTTCAGGGTATCTTTCTCAGTCTGTTGGTACAGCTGTGCTAACTACATGTATGAAGAAGGCAACCAGTTACCCACACACCTTTTCTTCTCACTTGCACTTTCATTAATCCTTTTAGCAAAACAGGCTTTCCACTTCACACTGGTGCTTGCTTTAAGGCAACTAGCACAGGAATCTAGAGAAGTTATTTGTACTCACTGCTTTGTTATGGTCCTTTTTCTTCTTTGTTTTGGTTTTGGTTTTGGTTTTGGTTTTTTAATCTATTCCATCATCTTTAATTGATTATTTTTTTTTCTTGTCTTTAATGTTTTCTGGGAATAGAACAAATTAATCTGAAAGAAATGCCCAGCATAACTGGGCTAAGGAGAAGCATTGTTCCCTAAGGGTCCTTAATGTAGTATAGCTTAGTACTAATTGCTGATTACTCAGAAGTCTGGACTGCATTCATTGCACACATTAATTCCCATTACTTGTGTGCTCTGAAGGCACAATGGTACAGGCATTAAGATTTAGAGATTTATTTTTTTTTCTCTTCTGCTGTTTTGTCTTTTCATGGATGTATAAAAAGACTAATAGGTTTAGTAAGTTACAGGCCGTTAGAAATAATCACAGCATTTCTTCTCCACTTTCTCTCCTTTCAGCTAAAATTGATATTGGAACACTAGCCACATGCATTAGAGCCCAGCCATTACTTTAAGTCATCATTTAATTCTGTGAAATGATAAGTACACTTCAGATGTGACTGTGTTTCTGACTGACTTTTAAAGACTATAAATTCATGATGGTCATTTTCTGACAAGCGTGTAAAGAACCTTACTTTGAAGATTTTAATCTGTGTTAGATTTGGATAAAGTAGGACAATGAATTAAGAAGCTACTAATAACTTACTAAGAAGTTGATGTGGCAGACCTGCAAATAAGGAAATTGCAGAAGCTTCCACTCCTTAAATGTAGGGTGATGAAAATCTGTCAAATCTGTAGTTAGTATTAAAATCAGTATTGTCTTATTATAAAATTCAAAGCTAGATTTACAAATTCATTATATTTCAAAGCTAAAAGAATGAAAGTATTGATTTATAAGTATTCTTCAAAAGGAACTGAAACATCAGTTGACAGTTTGGTGCTGCTACTAAGTTATTAGAAAACACAATTTTTTAAAGCTGTATAGGAACCTTATGAAACGAGTAACCTCCACAAATACCATTCAATCAACTTTTCTATGACTACTGTTACTAAAACTATGATGATTTTAGGTGCATCCTCCATAGCTGTATCCTGCTTAGTGATTTTATAGTCAGTGATTTTTACAGTGGGAATAAATGACTCTTCAAAATAAGATTTGATTTCTTTTAGCTGTTCACTTTAAGAAGGGATGAACTGTGCCCTAGACTATTTTGACTGTAAATGCATCTTAGTCAGAGAACTTGAGATAAAGATGTTCAATTTCAGTAAAATTAACCCCACCTTCTCTGATCCTAAAGAAGATGATGTATTGTTGATTTAGTTAGGAGTTGATGGTGTGTTTATGAAACTTATTCTGTGATTGTTTCAGATATAGATAAATTTCATAAGTGATCTGGAAGGGAATGGAGCTTTAACAACATAGCAGCTGTTCTTAATGAATTTCACTCTAATACTGCTTTAATATTAATAGGAATAGCAACATTACATAAGAATAATGCACATTCAAGAAAATGAAAATCAGAACCTTTTTTGCTCTTGTTCAGCAGTTGTGTTTCCTACAAATTTTTGAGAAATTCCAGCCTAAGTTATAAACTAAGAAATACCTCTTTAGCCCATTCATCATTGGCTTTGTCTTTAGTATCCAAATCTATATGCATATAGTATCTTAACTTATATGCATACCTCAATTTTGCATATTCAAATATTCAAAACTAAACTGCCAGATATTGAAAAATAAGAAATCAAAGTCTAGACCCGAACCTGATAATCTGGATTCTATTCCATGTTCAAAGCTACAGAAAACTTACTTGGTCTTCAACAAAGACAGTAAAACAACATTAATGACTGTAATTTTTCAGCAAGTAGAATATTAAAGGCACTCAGGAAAAAAAGTTATAATAAAAAAACCCACTTGAACTAAAATAGAATTACATGTTGTTTTTCCTTGAGGACTGAAAATTGATTCTAAAAAGGTGACAAATGTGTGTTTTTCTTCCCAGAGGATGTTGTCAAATCTTATTGACCAAATGACCTCTGAAGGCCAGATGAAATAAGAAAGAAGAGCATAGGTACTTCAATGCTCCTCGTGTGTTTCAGCATATGTTTGGAATTATTTTTCACTGCTTGAATTTGTAAGATTTTTATTTTTTTTACCGTCTTAATGATAACTCATTTAATTTAACTTTGCTGTAAGATACTTATTTTAGATTACGTTGATTTAAATTGCTGTGGTTTATGGTTTGATTTTCAAAAGTCTGCAGTTTCTGTGGAAGCTTTAAAAGCATGTTCATGACAACGTGTTGCAAGTTAGGCATGTGAATGAGTTACCAGCTCATACTTCAGAGACAGATTTTCCAGAATACGCACACAGTTATGGAACCAAAAGGTATCATTTTGGGTAGAGATGGTCACTAGTAAGCACAGTAGGTCATTTACATATGCAAACAAAGGGTGCTCAAATGAAAAAATAAGACTGAAAAATGAAGAAAAATTAGAGGCATTTGGATACTGAGTATGATATGAGAGTAAATGTCATCCTACTATAGGAACCTAGGTAAAGATGATGAATTCGAAGTCAGTGGAACTCTGCTGATGAAGGTGACAGATTCTGAACCAATACAGCTTCATTGTTCCCTTCAAAAATTAGATTATTACTATTATAATTATTATTAGGAATTGACTCCTGTATTGCTCATGTCCATGGCTCCAGACCATGACTTAGTCATCTGCCAATATTATCACATTAAATTGAGATGCATTGCAATATTTTTCAATTTTATAATGTCTTCCAGTGAGCTTGTTCCGCTCAATACACTTAGCTGATGAAGTGGTGCTCGATTATTTAATCAGTAGTAGCTTTAGGCACTGTTGTACCTTCTGAATATTGCTAATATTTAGATTATTTTGCTTGGAATGCCATTCTTCTGAAATACACTGCTTCTGTTTCTCTCTGTTCACCTTCCCTTGTCCTCCTTTGTATAAATAATAGCTAAATAATTACAGAAACTACATTCATTTATTTGTGAAAAGTAACATCTCTATTGTCTTCTCATCCGGATTTGAGGCAGACTGAGTTAATGAGATGTGCACTTGAATCTTGTTTTTCTCCTATGTATCTAAATGATAACTATTATAGATCTGTTTACTTCCTTTCTTTTTAAGCAGTGGCTCACCTTTAACAAATCTTTCAAATTACACCACTTGTTTTTAGAAACATCTATGTTGTTGTTCATTTGGAAGCCTCATTTGTTTTTAAAGCCCTATTTTGACAGGGGTTTTTTGCTTTTAAAAGAGTCAGCTGCATGAGAAATTGATCCAACTAACATTCCTTCTTGTACTCACTGAAATGTTTCTGTGACTGACAGGCTACATTGTATAGCTGTATTTTTTTACTCGCTTTATGTTTCCTTCAGCTACTTAAAGCCATTCTTTCTCCAGTTTATACTAACAAGTGCTTTGGTCTTTGTAGTACTCACTTTGATGTAAGAGAATTTGGTTCAAGTTCTTGTTTTAACTGATCAGGTTAGACACTTAAAACTATTACATCACACTTAAAACTATTACATTACACATGGCAGATAAATTCATTGGATAATAAACCAGTCTGGGATGGAACATAATTTCTCCATCACTTTTCATTTTGTACCAAAGTGTATTAACAGAAGAATGAGATAGTAAAAATATATAATATATGCAAAGAGAGTTTGGATTGAGTCCTGAAAAATTTCAGAATACCAGTACATTTTATAGCTGTAGTGGGTGTTCACAAGATATCTTTCTCAACCACTAGAATGAAGGATTTTTAGATTTGTCACTTAGTAATGTTCAGTTTGACTACTCCTTGAAAGCTGTGTTCCTTAGGGAAAAATCTGAGCTTTCTAAATAACTATACAGTTCCTGATTATCCAAGATTTTGGTACAAAAAAATTTTGATTATAAAAGTATTTTGAGATGAAAAAAGAATCCTGCAAACCCATGAAGAATCAGTCAGAAAACAGTGTTGCTGGCCGAAAATTAACATTAAGTTAAAAGTTCTTAAGATTCTTTTGTTTATTTATTATCTTTCACCTTTGTGCCTATTCACGGTTCCTGATTCCTGAAACTAAAGGACTGAAGGCAGAACTGAAGCCCAGCTTGTTTTCATAAATGCAAGCATCTATAATTGCCTTTCTTACAAGGAAATCTAATCCCCTATTCCACTACAAAGCTAAACTCCTATACAAATACTTGTACAGATTTTGAGTCACATATTACTCATGTGAACAATTTTTAAATGATAGGGATTTTTGTTAAGATCATGGCCCAGACATAAATTATTCAAAAAGCTTATCAAGAGTGTTAGATACTAGGTAGCTCTTTAAACAGTTTTCATAATTTCCTCTGAGCCATTAAAATTTAGCACTCTGCTTTGAAGAAATCTGTTAATTCCCACAAGTCTCAAAAGGCTTAGGTGGACAACCTGTGCCCTACCAGAACTTATTGACAATTAGTAAATTTACAGGAACGTTGCAACACACAAACAAAAGGAAAAAAAATGTTGTTTTTCTATTCCTCTTACTTTACATGGAACCTGTACAACTGATGTTACTCAGAATACCCAGGGTCACTAAAAACAGTAGGGTGTGAGGTGGTGCAAAAAATACACAGTCAGTTCTTCCACTGACAATTAATTTACCATTTGTTTTCTGGAAAATTAATTTTCTCCTACAAATTGCAGCTCAACAACTACCTTGGCCCCCTAAGATTTCTTCTATGGCCTCCTATTACATGTTCTTAACTCTGCACCTTATGTTCTCTGGGAGTTCTGGCAGATGTCACAAGCTCACAGCCAAATGGATCAGAGTTTCATAAATATGGAAAGCAAATACTTTTTGCAGGCACAAATATGTGGCTTTCATACGCTGACATATTTTTACATCTCTTTTTGTCATTTGGAAATCTTACTCTGCTTATCTTCTGAGGCGTACAGAAACTGGCAGCTGATTTGGGAATCTTCGCTTGTGCTGTAGGCAAAAGAGCTTTCAGGAGACCATTAGGGGCTGAAGTGCCAAATCTGTTTCACTGCTCAATTAAAATACTTCAAAGATGAAGTTTTAAAAGATGAAATTGTCAAGAAGTAATTGTTTTAGCACAGAACTAGAGACAAGTTTCCAGCTAAGCAAATATATTAAATTTCTTTACTTCATTACTAACAGATTCCTAAAACATAAGAAATCAGCTTTGTGCTTTGACATCCCTTTAGAACTCAGCTCCCACCTTTGGGCAGCCCCCAACCCTCCTGTACCCTGCCAGTGTATGTCTAGTGACATACTGTGGCTGTCATTTGTATTTGTTGATTACAAAGTAGGCACAAAATATTTTGTAGTACAATCAAATGTATTTTACTGTACAGAATAGTATTTCTTCACCTATTATAATAAAAATACCTAAAAATGACATAAATATTTGATTTTGTAATCATAAACATTTTGACATAATAAAATACAAACAACAATACTCTATTTTTTAGAGCTTATATTATTTATTTGCAATTCTTAGTGTGTTAAATTAATTAAAAAAAATTGAGATTAATTCTGTAGGCCAATTTATACCTCTAAATGTCTGGGGATTGCTACTAAACTAAACTAAATACAATATACTTTGATGCACACAGCAGGTGCATCAAATTACTAAGCAGATTTAGCTCTGTCATTTGAACAGAGCCCATTGCTGTGGAGAGCAGTGATATGGTGACGTAACAAGCACAATCAAAAGCTTAGGAAAAACAGTGAAATCAAATTATGTGTATTCTGCAGTTATAGCAAACAAGGACGATGTGGATACTCTACAGTTGCAATAAAATGTGGTTACGGTGGAAAGACTCATGAATAGTTTGATTTATTGTCATTGGCAGGTGAAGGAGTACAATCCAAGCTTTTCATCAAGCATATGCAATCGTAGCCTTTTGAAAACATGCAACACTAAATGTGCCTTATTTAAACAGATCCACTCTATGGGTTTTCAGTGTAAAGTGTTATTTATGGAACAGACCCAACGTCCCCTAAATTCTGTTTTAACAGGCTCTGATCACCAGTTTAAGAACATGCTTTTTTTTATACTGCTTCTAAAAATAATCTTATTTTCTCTTTTAATTTGCAATTTCTGTGCTCACTATTCTTCTCCAAAGGAGCTTGTAGCTCTAGTATGTTTTTTCTGCTAGGAACTTCTGATTTTGGGCTCAAAACCAATATAAAATAACACATCCATAACTATACTGGTCCTAGTGGCTGTCTTCTTCTATACATAGCAAATAATAGTTGTCATAAGTTATCTCTGAATAAATTAGTTTTATATTTTGAATCCTGGCATTTACATTCAAAAAAGTGATGGTTCTTTTTGGAGAGCTGGAAAAAATGTAAAAGATCCTGAATGATCTAATTCACATTAGGCACTGAACTCTTTCTGCAATATCTCAGATTTAGGGAAGCACAAAGATACTGAAATGATTCTTCACCTCCACTTCTCAGGCAGTATCTTTGAGAAAGACAGCTAAAAATCTCACACAAGAGCATATATCTTTTCAGATCTATGTTTGTGATAGAGATGGACTCAAAGTCTAAAGCATGAGAAGAACATTTGATCTGTACTTTTCATAACACACAAAAAAAGGGTTGAAATTCTAATCCACTGAAATCAATGACAAAAAACCTCAGGTTTTTACCTGAAAGGCCTGCGAAGAGGGAAGAATGCTGTGCTAGTTTTGGTTTCTGGTGGTTTTGTTTTTTTCCGGGGGTGGGGGAGTGGAGTGTGCACTCTAAAAATACAGACAATTTTCCAGCAACAATTTTCATGTAACTTCTTGCTACAGGGCTAGCATTTGAATCTAAGACAGCAGTTTGTTCAGTCTGCAATTGAATTGGAGGTGTGTACCCTCACACCTTCTAAAGTGTGAAAGTACTCAGACCCATCTGCATCCTTCACTGCTTCGCCCACTTTTTCATGTGTTAATCCCAAGCAGTCTGAGGTAAAACTGCGATTCTGACTCATTTCTGACATCTCTACTCCAATAGATTTTCTCTACTCTCACTTCAACTTCAGGCTCTTTTAGGGTCTATGTCTTCAGCTCCAAAAGTTTTAGCTTTATCTGCATGGAGGAAGATGCAGATGTAATGAATATCTCACTCATTTTCTGTTCCAGGACCAAGAAAGATGCAGAAAGCAGTTCTGGAAATCTTTTGTTTTCACTAGCTCCTGCAGCTCCATAGTGGCTGGCACATGATGCTGTCAGAGCTGCACAAAGAATATGGCAGCTTCCAGGACACCAGGCCCAGAGAACTGTCAGTGAGGTAAGGCAAAAAGCTGGTTAGATATTTCAGACCAACCATATAACTCAAAAAGGCAACACAAATACAGAACACAAATGACAAAGGGCTAGGAACAGAACACCTGTGGAAAAAACATACTTAGTCAAAAAATGTTATCCATTATGAAGCCAATGTAGACCATGAAGCCCTTTTCTCTAGGCTCCTTTTCTATTCCTATACACAGATTGCAGAATAAAGTCAGGAGAGTTATCAGCATGCTGTTATTTTGTACCTTATTTTCTTAAAATGCACTACTTAAATTGAAATATTATAAGAAGAAAAATGACATAACATCCCTGGAACAGAATTCCAGGCAAAAGAGACCAGGAAGGCACTGTGAAAAAGCATCACCTTCATCCAGTGAGGTGCATAGGCACACACGAAGGGGGATGAGGGGGATGTAATGGGAACTGGTACTCTCTATGAAAAACATTTCTCCTTTTCTGTTTCAGAAGAACTTCCTCCAGCTCTGCTACATGCCCAGAGGCCATTTTCACCACTTCATCATTTGTCCTTATTGCTTATCTTCTGACTTAGTTTTCCATATTTGATGTTTTGTCTGCTTAATACCTTCTTTGAATAACAGTCTGATATCTTTCTTTTTAGACTTATCTTTATCTACTTGACTGAACTTTGTCATCTACTTATGAGCCATTAGAAGATTTATATTCTGTTCATTTAATGAACAGAAATGACAAACAATTTTAAATCACAGTGTTATTCATTGTAACTTGAGTGAAAATTAAAACTTTAGCATAAAAAACAATTTGGCAATGGAATAAACAAACCATACTTTTGCCATTTTTGATGTAATTATTCAAATTAATTCACTTAGTCTTTTAATTGGATTCATTCAGGGTCATTACTTTTCTTTTGTGGAGAATAAAGGACATTTGTTGTGGTTATTTACTAATGCAATACACCATAAACACACATATACTAAAAAGGAAAAATGGCATTGAACTAACATTGTGTACTGCTTTATTAGTAAAATCCATCTGGGTTAGATACATTTGAAAGTTACACTGTTAATACTTATACATCATAATTTTGGCAATAAGTAATTGAGAAGTTAAAATAAAAATGTTCCAAGCCATTGAAATGCATAATACAAAAAACAAAGTTAAGCAAACTTTTTTGTGAAGTCAATAAGCTGTTCTGATTACATTATTTCCCTGTGTATATGTTTTTTCTATTCCAGATTTTCTTCATATTAACCAAAACTGCAGAGAAAACAAGAGCAGAACTCAGCTTCAGCACTATGTTGTCACACCCTGAAGCCTGAAGGTAAGGCTAAATGGGACAATGCTTCTATTTTAATTTTCAGAAATAATACAAGGTCTATATTCTTTGTGAGAAGCCAATTTGGCAGAAGCCCTGCAGACAGGGAAGGGATGGGGGGGTAGCCTGCAGTGTACATCTGCACAGGATACCTTTCACAGAAGAAGGACAAAGTTGATATTTTTGGTATTTTATTGTTAAATCCTGAGACTTTAATTGCACGATTACATAAAATGCAAGTAGTAAAAGGATTGCTGAAGAAGTTACTCAGTGAAGTGTTGAGTCAAATCCATTTCACTATAAGTAAACTGGCAAAATAGGCTACTAGACAACTGGTTTTATGTGTGGATTAAAAACGAGAGACAAGGACTTATCTGCACGAAGAATAGATGTGTCCTATACTACATCAGGGATGCTGCCCTCCTGCTCATCCAAGTCTCTTCTGTCCTGTCCTTGGACTGGAGGGGAATGGAAGGATGGGAAATAACTCCATACCTAGCTGGCAGTAGCATCGCCCTGTCCTCGCCATCACCTCAGTCATCCACCTGCCTCCTCCCTTCCCCTCCTTGGATTAGTAGAGTATGCCTGGGGTCTTGGAGGCTTTGAACTGCTCCCAGTAGCCTTTTTTCCCCCTGATTAGGAACAACCTGAGATAAATCAAGGAGTTTTGCATCAATCAATAGTTACTTGTGATTGTGGACACCTTAACTAAGATCTCTGTGTGTCAACCAACAAAGGAAAAATCCTATTGTTTTTCAGATTTATAGGCTAATATGTGATTCTCATCTGAGTATTAGAGTGTAAGCATTCACCTTAGTGAAACACTGCCGTTTACAGCAATTTCTTTTAGTTTACCTCTGAACAGGTAAAAAATTTATAATAGTGTTCATGATAATTAACCTTCCCTTCCTTGAACACTGCCATTGGTCTTTGGGGAAAAATGTTCTTAAAAGTTGAAATCCAATGACTTCCATTCTGGTTTTCTTTGCCTTTTTAATTAACCATTATTTCAGTCTCTAAATATTTTATTTGGAAAAATGAAAATTAAAAAAAAGCCCTATAATTTGTTTTTAAAGCTACTTGCAGATCAAAAAAATGTGACCAGAGATGGCTATTTAGCTATGAGGTTATCTCCAGGCTATCAATATGAAAGAACATTTTTCAGTGATTTTAGTTCAAATTTATCTCCCCTGAATTAGTCAGCCAAAAGGCAGTCAGATGGTTCCCCAAATTATCCAGTTGCCTTTCAGTTGCAAAGACATACTCCAGATAAATCATTTCCCTTTTGTGTTCCACAGGCAGCACTTCAGATGGTAGACACTCATTCTGAATGATCCAGCTCTCTTTTATCTTGACCTGGGCAGCTGAATAGCCTGAAGCTTCCAAGATATTTGCATGCCAGGCCCACAGGATAGTCTTTTCCTTCCCATCTATGTTTCTGCACAATCAAACATTTATCGCAACTATCACAGCTCCCTTTTGCAAGGAGAATTGTTTGATTGTTTTCTAGATAACAATTGGTCATTTAAGTGGAGACAGCAAGGAATAGCTATTTTCCAGACTTAGAAAAATCATTTTCCTAAACACTCTTCTTTCCCAATTACCCTTTTCACTCCTGACTCTGCATCAGGAGGTAACAGTTTCACATTTGAATAGTAGTATTATACTATTAAATGGTAATTTTATGTGTTTGCTAGGTGAAGAGTTTAATGAAGGGATAGTTCTTGAGAAAAAGCAAAGCTATGGGGAAATTAAAAGATCAGCAGGACCCTGCAGTTTCATGCATTTCGAGGCAGCAGCTACAAGCTGTTCTCCAGACTCTCCAGATCCACGATTTTTATGTGAGACAGAAAGGAGCACAAGTCCTGGGAATTCTCTCATCAGTGTGGCAGTAAATGTCATGAATGTTCCACTTCTTACAAGTATGAAGAAGATATGATTCATGGCTTGGCACCTTACATCTGTTTTAAATCACCCAGCCAAATTCAGCTATGGTAATAGCATCTTATCTCTCAGAAAGAGTACATCCCATTACCATCAATATCCCATGATCAGGGACAGCAAGTTGAAGATCAAATTTGAAAAATTGTATTACAGAAACACAGAGTAAAAACTCTCAAATATGTACTTATCTAGAACTTCCTTAGATAGAATAACATATACTTTCCTAACTTCTGGGAAAGCCAACTTTCCTTTATCTCTTCTACCGATAACACCTGCCTGACAGTACAGCATGTACGAGACCTCTGGGAATCCCAACCAAAGAAGGCCAAGTGCAGCTACTGATTTACTCCGCTTTGGGATGGATAAAAGACAGTTCTGCAGTACTGATGAATGTTTTGTTTCCTAATGCTTGCTTGCATGACCCTATCAGAGCTGGATATGTTTCCAATGAGGTGTAAAACAAACTGAGTTTCCAGCCCTTCTGTCCAGACTTATTAATCTTTCTGTATCACCACCTACATGTTTTCCCTAAAACAGGTATCTCTACAAACTTATAGAAGATAACTCTTCCAGTTATATTTCACATAATGTCTGAAAATTTGCCTAAACCTTCATATCAATTCTTTAAAACATTGGTGGGAGTCTTACTTTTTGAAACAAGTTTTTTTTAAAAAGTCCACCTATTCTTTCCTTTAGATAATTCTGGGGGGTTTCTACCACTCCCTAACTTACAATCTGAATCCACATGATCTGAGAGAGTTGTCAGGCAGTAAAAATAGTAGAAAACCTTTGGAAATTCAGACGGTTTCTGTATGTCTATGAAGAGATTGACATATGGGATGGTTCTTCCAGAGGTTCAAATGGATGCATACTTTAATGCAAGTTCTGTAGGCATGTTATATATTACAGGGTCAGTTGGGGCAGAATGATGTGAAGTTTTTCAGAGTTTTATCAAAAATTTTTGGGTGAACTGAAAGAAAACAAGAACCTTGCAGGAGAGAAACACAGAGCTGAAAAATAAGTGACTAAATTGTGTCTAGCTTTTAAAAATCTGCTCAGACTATGAGACAAATATTAGTGACCTTAAGAATGGATGTATAAATACTTGGCTACTGAGGAAATACTTTGTGGAAACTACCTAGTTACAAAACCTAAACTCGTTCTGATGTGAAACAATCGTATTTCATAGTGAATATTTTACACAGGTACTTCTTATAACTCTGGACATTATCTGACTGCTGCCAGCTTGCTCACTGCAAGCAATATGGATTCTTCATTAATATTTGTGTAAAACACTGTTCAGTGTTTTCAAAAGGATTTTTCTGAAAGGCAAAAACTTCTTTTAAGTCTCAGTGTATACCCACAAATCTTAGGAAAATGAAACTGTGTTCAGGAGGAGGCTAATGAGCAGCCATAAGTGTAGTGAATATTTAGTTTTGCTTCCTTTGAACATTGCTCACAGTTTAAAATGAAGCTTCATGAGCCTTGAGCTATGAAGAGTTGTATATTTCTGAAGATATAGTGAAAACAGACTAAAAGAAAAAAAAAATCCTCTTTTCCTAAAGTTGCACATAAATTACCTTACAAGCCTTATTTCCATATTTCTTTGCACATGATTCACCATGAGTGGGTAAGGCCCAGGATAAGCCTGTTTCTGGAAGTTTTGGTTTTGAGGGAAGGAGGCATACTTGATGCTCTTGAAAAGAGAGGATGCAAAGAAAAGAAAGACACGCCTAAGCACATCTCAGAAATTAACAAAAAAATAAAAAATGAAGGATGCCAGCAAAGCACATGCTATTTAACCAGACATTTTAAAGTCTGTGGCCTGCCAACACTCATTGCTTACTAGCTTTAGTATGTCTCTTCATATCTACATAGCATAATCATGATAGCCAGGAACATACCTGATCACTATATCTGTATTATCAGATCCACTTCACTATTGCTGTTCTAGAAATGCAGATATCATACCCAGAAAGCACTTTTGAGAGCAGAACCAACAGTGACAAAGGACACCTGCTGCCTGAAAAAGACAGGCATTGATATTTTTTATATGTCATTGGTCACAGAAATGCGAGTTGGTCCACTGTCTCCTATGGTTTTTTATTGCGATCAAATGGTGAAATAAGAATGTCAACATCCTGAAGGATAAAAGAGAATTAAGTCACTATTGTTCTCCACCAACTAAAGGATTTGGACTTACAGTGAAACTTAGATGAGCCCTATTTCCAGTTAATGTCTACACCATATACCTGGAGATGAATTAAGTAGGGAAATAATGGCATTGCAATTCATAAATAAAAAAAATATATAGCCTTCTTATGATGAGAGTGGTGAAAGTGACAAATGGACAGAGAAGTATATCTGCTGGTATCACAAATCTTGCATCACAAGTCACATCATTGTGGCAAAAATTGTGGTTTTTTTTATAGCCCTGAATTCTCAACAGCAAAAATACCACAATGACATGGAATGACCTGCAAGGTTATATAAAGATTAGATAAAAATTCAGGCTCAAGTGAATAAATATAAATAAAAATGTATTTTTCTCTTTCACAGATGAAGACAATAAAACATCACTTCAAGTGTCATTTATGAGAAAAAAACACAATTAGGCACTGTAGTATCGAACATCTGGGAACACCAAGAAGGATTACTGTAGCATTATAATCTAAGTTTTATGAAAGTGTGGTATTAATTTTTATTTTCTATTTATTAATGATTTTAAAACTGCATAACCATTGTACCTATGTTTCTGCCACAAGAAAAAAAAATTCATAATTGACATAACTCTTCCCAGTAATGGGCTCAGAATGGAGCACATGTTAATTAGGATATGTTTATAGGACATGAGTCCAGCTACCTCAATCTTGCAGCCATTTTCCCTGTGAGGAACTATTCTTCAGGAAATGGCTGGAAGATGAATTTGTAAAACCACTCTGACAAGTAGATTTTTTAAAGCCTGTTATTAAACCATTATATTTTTGAGCGTACTTTTTCAGGGAATTTTTTTTGCACGCATATGAAGCAGTATTTGCAGAAAGCCAAATGTTTCAAGACAAGCTGATTTCCAGTTTTATGGTACATTGCTCTTCTCCAGATTTTCTGCCCACAGTGTTTGCTATTAAAAAGCTCCATCTCTAGTGGAAAATTTAGAGGAGAATGGCCATTAAAATTTTGCTGCCTGCTCTATCTAGTAGAGTAATTTGATTGCATTAAGTAACTATTTAACAAATGTACTAGAATTATGAAGCTCCAGTAGGCCCTCTGAATATCAATGCACTATTTAACATGTTATATTGTTTACCACACACTTGTAAGTAAATGGACCATATACATACTTGAACAGATTTTGCCATTTAATAGTAAATAATATTACTACAAGATATGGACATTTTCAACTTTTTAGAATGTTAACAATTATATTCTTTTTTTAGATGACTTTTTTTTATCACTAGGGCATCGATTGTTTTCTTTTACAGGAGTTACTTAGATAGGAATTACTTTCAAAGAAGTAGTCAATAAATCCTTTTTTTGCTTATAGAACTGAAATGAAGAGATACACTTGTTGTGTGACAATATTTACACATTTCTTATGTGCACAATATGCAGTATGAAATAAATAATTTGTCCACAAAATGCACAGCTAGTCTAATACTTCCTCAGTTTTAATTCAGTGCATGCTGCATATCTTAGCTGACTTAATCTGACAGTGATATGAGTTATTATTATATCATGAAGGTCTATAATTTGTTTGCTATAGAAGACCAATCTCCAGTAATGAGGTATAGCTGATTTCTGTTCTTCTGAACACCAAGTGCCTGAATCCCATCTTTGGCAGTGCAAGAGCTGAGCTAAGTACCCATAGAATATCTTCTACATAAAGGAGACAGCAATGTGTTTTGGCTAGTGGATGCTAGTGTCACTACCATGGTCAAAACACTACTTTACAACAATAGTTCTCAAAATATGTAGCCTGTTGATAGCTATGATCTAATCTAAGTAGTACTAGAATCAATATAATGAACCTTTGGAAAATTAAAAAAAATCAGATGAGGAAAATACACAGGGAAAAGCCTCCCTGGTACAAATATTCAGTTGAAGTTAATATGTCTACATCAATTTTTACCATTGAAGGCTTGAGCCTCTTTTACCATCAAGGTACTACAGCTTAACCAGTACTCAGTAGGACCTTGTCTTTCACCCACTGATATCTTTATTCAGATTGTATTATCATATGAATGGAGCTGTGAAAAGATTGACACATAATCATAGAATCATGGAACAGTTAGGGTTGGAAAGGACCTTAAGATCATCTAGTTCCACCCCCCCCCTGCCATAATTATAAGTAATAACTTTAGCTTTCTGACAGTCTCCTAGAAAGCCAAGCAAAATAATGTAGGCCAGTACAAATTTTTCATTTTCAAAACAAAACCATTGTTTGTGTAACAGAGCAGAGTTTGCATGCCATCAAAGCAGTGGAGAGAAGTGATTGTCAAAGGCTGAACTCTGCTGGGAAACATTTTTCCATGGAAAGGAGGAAGAAAGGCAGCTATCACTGTCTCCAGCTACTGACAGCGCAGCCATGGTCTAAAATATTCAGATCTCATAGAATTACTTAGCTCTTAGTCATTTACTATCATGAAACATCTGTTTTTCATTATTTTGTCTCATGATTTAGAAGCCAAACAGTTGGTAGGTGATTTATCTAGAGCAATTTGGATCTGGCTGACTGAATCTTAAAATCACTCCTGAAATTATACATGTTTATTCTGAGACCATCCCTGTTGTGACTCACTAATATATAGTCATCTGTTCTTCACAAAGTCTGAGTGATGTATAAAAACCCACTCTTGCAGAAGGTGGACAAGTTGGTTTCTTTAAGATTTTAAATTAAGTGTAATTTTCTTGTTCTCTAAACCCCAGACTTTGAATAGCACCGTGGATGCACCAGCAGGCTAAGATTGCTCTCACCAGCATGTAATCATGTTCCCCTGCAATCCTTTGCAGCCTCTCCCCACTTCTTCCTCATCCTTGGGCTGCCCTAGTCATCACCTTTATGTTTCCCTGGAAGAAGGAAGCACCCAAAGCCTGGGGGCAAGAAATTTCTCTGGAGTTTGGTGGGGAGCTGAGGAGGAAGGCCTGAGGGCTGCCACCATCACTGCCACCTCATACTCCCAACACAGCCATGCTAAGTATGACATCCTCAAATCATGGGCCAACCCTTACCACTGCACTGCCACCATGCTGAGATCCTGAAGCCTCTGCCGCAGCTACAGTCTCCCTCAGCAGCCATCCCAGCTGCAAGCTGTGACTTTGCCAGCACCTTTCAGAAGGGAACACTGTCACCCACAATACAATTGTATTGACTAGCTCTTCAGCACCTGGGTTCATTTCCCCTTTGTCTCCCTTGCAAGGACGTAATATTTTTCATAAAAAAAAAAAAAGAAGAGATGGGAGAGAATTTGAAGAGATATTTCACAGAAAACCAGTTATAGGTGGGGGTGAGGAAGTGTCAGGGAGGGGGTCAGGACAGCCAGAGACTGCTAGTACTCACAGGACCCTGACAAGAACATTTGTATAAAATAACCCTTAATAATTCAAAGCTAACACCTTACAGTAAGGTTGTGCATGCATATTTTTCTCCAACAAAACCTGCACTGCATAGCAACTACAGAGACTGCATGTTTCATTGTCTAATGAGAGTTTTCCTCTGTAGGCTCTTGCCACAAGAGAGATGGAAAACAAGATTATTTATATGCAAAATAATACTTTGATTGCTATTTATATCCACTCTGCATGCGTTCTTTCACCTATTAGTTGACTTCTGCTGGAAGCATAATTTTCAAGTCCAGTCAGAAAATGATCACTTTTTCTTCTTCCTTGTTTGCACATTGTCTACAGAGCTATGCTTTGATAGCAAAGGCCTTGATATATTCACGGTTATTTTTTTTTTTTTTTTAAAGAAACATCACAGAAAGCATAAAAGATGAGTGCTCAAAACTACTGTATGATGCATGAATGAAAGACAGAACCCCCACTGTACACTAAACTGAGAACTGGAGTCTTTGAAGCTACACACTGAAGAACTGGAATATGTCTTCAATTTTATACTAAAATACCAACTATTGAATTATTCTACAGTTAAATCATCAGCAAGTTAACTTTAGGTACTAAAATCTCAAAAAATGTATTTTCCAATTCATGCATTAAGCCACATGTATTTGTTTGAATAAAAGTAGCAAGAAAAAACAAGGGACCTAAGCTATCTCACAACTGTCGTTCACGGAATTCATATTTTATCCACTAAGTTAAATGGACACAAGGTTCACTGTCATCATTGTATCACTCCAACAACCATGGGGGCTACCATGGAGAGAGCAATTGCCCTTCCTGTTTCTTCATCTTCCTTTACAGCAGCAGCAACTTTTGTGTAGCCATTCAGTGAACTGAGCTGGCATGAAGATGCATGAAGACTGTTCCTCAGAAACAATCAATCAATAACTCAAACAACCAACTTGCATGGCCACAAGAAGGACTTATGGGAACTGGGGAAGTGGGACTATGGAATTGTTGTGGTTTAAGAGCAGTCAGTAACCCACGCAGCCTGCTAGCTCACTCCCCTGCTTTCTCACCCCACCCCCCAGCTCCTGGAGGGACAGGGAGGAGAATAGAAAGAATGTAACTCCCACGGGTTGAGATAAGAACAGTCCAGTAACTAAGGTACAACACAAATCACTACTGCTACCACAAATAATGATAAGGGAAATAACAAGGGAAGAGAATACAATACCACCCGTCGATACCCAGCCTGACTGAGCAGTGATCTAACCCTTTGAGGTAACTGCCCCCAGTTTATATACTGGGCATGACGTGCTGTGGTATGGAATACCCCTTCGGTTAGTTTGGGTCAGGTGTCCTGTCTCTGCTTCCTCCTGGCTTCCCCTCCTCCCTGGCAGAGCATGAAACTCACAAAGTCCTTGGTCAAACTAAATATTTGAGCAGTAACTAAAAACATCGGTGTTATCAGTGCTGTTCCCAGGCCGAAAGTCAAAACCACAGCATTGCACCAGCTACTAAGAAGGAGAAAGAATGACTGCTACTGCTGAACCCAGGACAGGGATAAGCAGCAATGAGGAACTGGGGGTAGAGGGGGAGACATCTTCTTTTAGTTGTTGTCTGCCCTTGCCTTAGATCCACAGTCTGACATTGACAAGAGGGAATGCCAGGGAACGAGTTGTTGTGGTGAGGAAAAATCTATATATAAAAGGCAGGGAGCATCTCCAGTGATTTGGACCAAAAGGAAGACTAGATACCCAAATGATGTAAATCAATACAGTTCTTTTCAAGGAAGTGCTTCATACTAACTGGAAGTTCAGGTTAAATTTTCACTGTTCAGTTTCACCAGCCTAAACCAGACAAAGGATACGTTTATGAACTGGTTACATTGGAATAAATCATTGTTTATCAGACAGCTGCATAATTTATCTTAATATCAATGTAGCTAAATCTCTTTGTTGTAATGATTGTTTTTTCTGTTAAAGTAAGTATTTGGAACAAGTATGTTTTTATAACCTGGAGACATAGAAAGGTACACATACAGAAATATTTTTAAATCAGCAACTCTGATGTGAAAAAAAAAATGCATTAGAATATATTAAAAGAGCCTCTGTCTTCTGCATTCAAGCTCTGTAAGAAATCTCTTTTTGATACTGAATTTATCCAAACTATACATAATATTGCTGGTTTTGAACTTGGGAATATGGAGAAAGTTAAATAGGTCATCAAATTCTTTTCCCACAACTCAAGAACATGTTGTCCTCAAAAGAATTTATCCAAATAGAAAATTACAAAATCAGAGAAAACAGCCTCCTGTGACTATGATATGAATTAATAATGTCCTTGTTTTTTCAAATGCCTGTGAGATGGTCTGATTTTATATAACACTTCTTAAGACTGCTTTAAAAAAGTAAACCAGAGAAGATTAATATACAAGATAAAATAAAAATATTAATTAAATACATAATGTGAAACAGTATTTATGAACTTTCCTACACTTAAGTCAACATTGATTATGAGTGTCTAACATAAATTATGCATGCAACATCACACAGTCAATCTGAAACTGTAATATGTAACACTGCATCTAGAAATAACTTAAAAGATCCTCTCTGTGTGAATAAACATCATACATCAGTGTGCCTTTTGGTTAAGAGCCAAAGTCATAGGTTGGAAGAATAATTCAATTTCATTGTCTAAGAACTGGTGCTACTTAGTCAGCTTTCTCTGATCACGTGAAAGAAAAAACACAATAGAATATGAGAGTTATAGGCAGTAATAATGAATATAAATTGAAACTCAGCTAAGTGTTCAGTGATTACACTGAAGTATAACAGTGGGGTAGAAGAACCTGGAGTACACAAATCAGTACACAAAAGCAAGACAACCATGGCAGGTCGAAGGCAAAAGTACAGTATGCAAAGGCTATCTCAGGCTATAACTCAAAGATGCTGAAACAATGCCTGCTGTCCAGTTTTATTAGCCCTTCTGACAGCAGCAATAAGGGCTACCAAAGACATAATATTTACAGAAAAACATGAATGGATAGAAGCATAATCCTGACACCAAAGTTATATAAAAATGAATAGTCATTAAGGGGATAAAGAGATGTGTGTACAGTGAATAAAATTAAAAGAAGTTTATGAAAAATTAAGCATATATTAAACACAGCATCAAAGTCTGACAAACTGAGAATAAAAAAATAGATTAAGAATAATAAAGAAAACATAATGAAAAATATAAAAAATATTTAGAACATATAGAAATTCTAAAAGGAATAATATTTAAAATGACGGTTTTCCTATAACTGTAGTACATCTGCACAGTGTGATGTGGAGAGAAGATTTGCCGTTCTTTTTGTTAACATGAGGCAAAGAAATAGAAATGCTTAGCATGTAAAGGACAGATACTGAAACAGAAAAAATACTGCAGTTTGAAATGGCTGTGACCATGAGAGTATTATGATTCTTTTAAAGACATTCTTGGAGGCAAAGTTGTGACCCATGAAACAGCACCCCAGCATGTGCTTCACCCTCTGCATCACCTATCTAAATTGCAGGCAGCAGTCCTGAAAGAAAATGGACTCCAAAAGATGTCATGGAAGGCAAAGAACAAGCCAAGATAAGACCTTTATGAATGCAGTTTCTATATCTCATCACTGACTGTCACTTCTATAGTGAGTGCAGTATGTACTTTCTGAGATTGTACAGAGGAAACTATTATCTTTCTCACCACATTTTCATAATTGTCTTTAATTAGGCCATTTTATTCCATGATATACTTGTCTTTTCATGTCTGCCACTTATCACAGGTAACAGAAGTTAGATAATATGCTTTATCCCTTTTTTTTTTCACCTGATAGCTTTTTAAATAAGAAGACACATGAGGTCAAGAACGATATTGAATAGTGCCATACAGTTTTGCAATCTTTAACATGTTAGATTAGAAAGGTGTATTTCATGCCAGCAAGCAGGTAAAAATTGGCTTATTTAGTGACTACAAGGAGTCTACTTAGGAGCTAACTTTAAAAAGCTTTTTCTCTTAAAGAGAATCTAAAAACCAGGAAATAAAAAAAGCTATTTATGAGAAAATTCTCAAATATAGCTTCAATATATGCTAAATCAAACATTATCTTTGCTTTCAGACATCTGAGATATTAAAGCTGGCTATCTCAATAGTTGCAAAATTGATTTCATAATTCTTTTTGAGATCATATTCTCTTTGTGAAGGAACTTCTGAAGTCAACAACTTACCTCATACACACTATTTTAAAATGTTTTTTACAGAAGAAAGAATTGAAACTTCAGCAAGAAAGCCTTTTCTATACATTCACCTTTTTAGCTCAGAAAACAATACGATTTTGTTGATTGTAAAAAACATGAATTATATTTATCACAACTCCTGGTCCCTGTACCCCCTTCAAATTTCTAATGCATAGTTAACTTACTTAAACAAAACTTGTTTCATGTCGCCATGAAAAAGTGCATAGGTTTGTAAGTGGTGAAAACCATTATAAATCCCACACTTTAAATCAGCAGAGAGGCTAACGTGCAAAATAGAAAACAATATTTGTGATGCAGTTTTTTTCTGAAGTGCAAACACTCTGGCAGTTAAGGTGTGAACATAAATGAAGTCTACACCCAGAATGTCCTGAGTGTTCTTCCTGCATACGCTGTCCCAAACTATTTTTTTCCAGATATACGTTTAATTGCACAAAGATTTTTTTAACTTATATGTAAAATAATAAGCATGTATTAATATCTAATTAGAAAATACAGTTCTGTTGCATGTAACATTCAAATTTTTATTTCAACACATGAAAAGATAATTTATTTTCACTTTTTGTTTCTTCTGAAACACTTAAGAGCATCAACAGTAGCTCAGAATTGATGACAAATGAGATAAGAGCAAACCTGCACCTATGTGAGTGTTGTAAACTTTGCTAGTTTTCAGTAGAGCTCATTAGGTTGCCAATTAACATAAAGCAATGGGTTAAAAGTGCTCAGAAGTTACTTTTTTTCCAAGGTGTTGGCTAAAACATTATCAGTTCCTAGAATGACTAAAAAGCTGGATTCAATAGCAATCCTAAGTGCATAAAGTAGGAAGAAGGCAGAACTGAGGAACTTAAATTCAAAATCCAAACTCTCAAATACCCCATTTCTCTGTCATCTAAGACTAAAGTAATCAAATTCAATAGGCCACTGGTATACATTCCCCAGGCACCTGAGTTTTTGTTCAAGTTTACCCCACTCTGAGCAGCAACATTCTTATCAACGGCCTTTAGAAAATACTTACAAGGAGAACAATCTAGAAGGCTCATTTTATGTCACCTATCTTAGGTTCAAAATCCTATTATTGTCAAAAAGAAGCCATAACAAGTTGGTGGCCTAAATAAAATCTTAATACTCTAATGAAAATGCAAGTTACTGTAAGTCCAATTACAATAACGTTAACTTTAATATGCCACATTAATACATGAAAGCCTCATTAATAACAACTTCTAAATTGTTATACAAAAAATCTTAGGAACCCTTTCCTCTGATGTTGTGATCAGCTCCTGACATCCCTCTGAGTGAAGGTGGTACTGAAGGAATCTCAATGTATTGTTACACTCAGCACATTTAGGTCTGCTCAGGGCTACAGTAACACCTCTGATTTCAGATTAGATATGACTGAAAGTTGGTGCAAGGTAAGTTCCTATATAACTGGAACACTTTACACAAACACTGCAGCTGCTAAGTCAGCAAGTACTTTTAGAATTCCTCCCTTTTTGAAGGACAGAGTACAAGCAGTAATATTTTCAATAACAAGCCACTCAACATACGGTTGTGTTTTACTGTAATTGCAGCTTTGACCTCACTCTCTCCAAGACTGAGTGGTCATACAGCTTTTCTGTTATCTCAGGGGTGAACTTGCTCACACCAACATGACAGATTTGTGTGTTTGCAGCCCAGAAAGCTAACTGTATGCTGGGCTGCATTAAAAGAAACCTTTATCTGTGTAAAGCACAAGTCAGGGGAGAAGAAATAGATGTTGTGGTCTCTGAAAAATAACCTTAATGTGTGCAGAAATTTTTATGCAAAATCAAACAACTTTATAAATATCTCTTGCTACCCAAAAGAGCAGGGCTGTCCTAGCCACAGATCCCTAAACATAGTAAGAACAATTCAATATCCTAGAAGTCCTAAAATGTCATCATCTTTGTCCTGGGTTCAGCAGTAGCAGTCATGTTTCTTCTTTGTGGTAGCTGGTGCAGTGCTGTGTTTTGACTTCCAGCCTGGGAACAGTGTTGGTCATACCGATATTTTTGGCTGTTGCTAAGTGATGTTTACCCTGACCAAGGACTTTGTGAGGCTCATGCTCTGCCAGGGAGGAGGGGAAGCTGTGAGGAAGCAGAGACAGGGCGGGGCGCCTGACCTAGGGCTAGCCAGGGAGGTATTCCATACCACAGCACGTCATGGCCGGGGTGGGGGGTAACTGGGAGTTACCCGGAAGGACAAGGGCTTCCGGGTGGGACTCGTTTCTTGGCCGGTGGTATTGTATTCTCTTCCCTTGTTATTTTCCCTTATCATTGTTGTAGTTGATAGTAGCGGTGGTGATTTGTGTTGTACATTGGTTGCTGGACTGTTCTTGTCTCAACCCGTAGGCGGGGAAGGGGAGAGCCCCGGTGGGGGGGGGGGGGGGGGGCCTCGATTGCTCTCAGCCTGTCACCACTCACTGGGAGTGAGTGAACAAGCTGTCTGGCTAGGGTTTAAACCATGACAACCTTCCAAGGTACAATTTGTCTGGTAACTTCTAACTTCCAGTAACAATTTGTTTCTTGGGTATTGTTTTCACATGTGTATAACTGTGTTTCTAGGAAGTCTTCCCACGTATGTCTAGACTTTTCCATTTTTTCAGAAAGCTCCTAAAAATACATTTTATGATTAGACCATTATTTCTAGCAAATGACTACAAATTCAGCATTAAAAAAATGTCTTGAGCCTCTCAATAATTTGTTAGCTGCACATTGATCTTATGCAGAGTGATACAATGATTAACTGACATCATCCCATATAATTTCATTAAGGTACTTGATTTATCAATAATACAGGCTTTTATCAGCATATCAGGTACTATGCTCAATAAATCTATTCAAAATTGAAAGGAAAATTCTTGCACCCCGAGCAGTCACTTAATCTATAAATGTATATGAGTAGGATCAAATAAGGGTTTGGGGAATTACATCTTTTTTTCTTTTATGCACTTGGAAATTATCCTGTGGGGACAACACATGATGCTTCCTTTTTCCCAAATTTCCCTTTTATAGATTACTGAAAGAACGCACAAGCAAGCCTATGTAGGTGACAGAACCACTACTACTTTGAAGAGAAATATCTCACACCTACAACAGTATCTGGAAGGGGTTACTGGTCTGTTCATTCTAGCTAGAAAGCTGGAAGCAACTTCACAGGTGGTTTATATACAGAACATCTGTGCTGAAACAAGGACTGTTTCTAGACCATGATCCCACCAAAGGGAAATATTTCACAGTGACCTCAGGTTAGAGGATTAAACCTATTACTGTTTCTAGCATACTGAATCACTTACCTTGTTAAAGCTATGAAGGTTTTTTGGAAACAAAGTAAGCAGAAGTTCTCTATCAAGGTAAACACTTCTTGCTTTTCTACATGGATAATTATGGTCCTGTTAATCGATTAACTTTATGGTGGTGTTACTGCTTTTAAGTGCTGCATGTCTCCTGTGTGAGTCACTGCAAGGTCTAAAAAGTCTAACTCCAAAATGTGAGACTACAGCTACTGCAACTGTGGTATTATAGGCAATTTCCAGGAGAGCCTGGCTCCTTCTCACACCTGTACAGCCCTTGGCGAGGACAAAGGAAGGTGCATGCAGGCTCTGTGGCAGAGAATTGGGGTCATGCAGCTCCTTCTCATAGTAGCTCATATTATCTGTGAGAGAGGAAGCGTTATGGAATGAGCACAGAAGGACAAGACTTGACCTGTAGCTATACTAGCAAGTTAACAGCATGAGAAATTACAAGGCATTATAGAGAGCAAAGAGGAGTGCAGTAGCTGGACAGCCTTGGCTGGTGTCTGCACTAACAAGACAGCAACACATGTGATGCAAAAATGGTAAACATTAGAGATAGCAAAGTAGGGTGGTAGCTTCACAGAGTTGCTGACCCAAAGTAGTAATTACCAGGGTAACCATGCCACACATACTGAATAAAAGTGTAAAATTAAAATAAACAAGGGGTGAGTTGTTTATCTCAGAAGCCAAGTACGTTAGAGGGCAAGAACTTGGGAAAATAAAAAGAGGAAAGAGAACTTAAAGGGTAGCAACCATGTGATTTGTTCTGTCCAGGAGCTGTTAGGCAACCTGATGCCCAATTAACACTATGGAACAGGAACCTGTGACTGTAGATATACCTGATGTACACTCCCAGAGTTGTTAGCAAGGGCACACCTTAGGGACTACACTCCCTAACCACATTTGCTAGGACTAATGATAGCTAACAGTGAAGGGGAGGGCATTTTCAAATCCACAAAAAAATTTACTGGAGAGATAAGGAAATAAAATACAAATGTGAAGAAAAGGGAAGGTGGAGGTGTAGAAGACCTGGGGTTTAAGACTTATACACTTCACTCCAAAGAATATTGATCTAGCCATAATCCTCAGTAATAACCATAGAAACTTAAAGGAAGTAAGCAAAGCAAGTTTAACTTAACAAATAAATACAAAGATTAACTCTTAACAGGATTTCAATATTTTCCACTCTTCACTGACACTTCTGAAATACCAGGAAGTTTCAAAAATCACTATAGAGATTAATATAGAATTGTATAATCATTTATGCTATGCCCATAATTGTCATCAAACATCCTTCAACTTCTCAAATGTAGTGCTAGGTCCTAGAAAGACAATTTTTCCTGAAGAATCAGTGTCATAACATAGCCCCTTTTTAAGCTAAAATGTAATTTTCTCTCTTTCATTGTCTATTAATTCTTTATCTGGGCAGGTTGCAAGGGTAGTCCACATTAACAGCTAAGTGACAAAGAAGAGAACATATTTTTGACTTGCTCATTTGCAGTCTGATCTATAGCATAAAAAACCAAAAAGAATATAGAGATACAAAGACATCAAGGAAGTGCACTTTTACTAATGTATTCTACAAAATAAATACTTTTAGTTTTGTCTATTAAAATCCTTATGACATGTTAGATGGAAGTCTGAGATCCTAGTTTCTCCAAAAATCAGTTAATTAACTTCCCTTTCACAGAGGATATATGTTCACAATGCTTTAGGGAAACAGTTCTGTCAATGCAATACAGCCTACCCAGAGCAGCATCAGATTAAAACCTATGTGTAAAAGGCAATGTAGAAATTTCCAAAGACAATTGTTAAAGGAAAAGATGGACTGAATCATTCACACTGTCAGTTTATATTGTTACCTGAGGTGTTACGTATGACTCAATTTTTAAAAAATATAATAAACTTAAGGCCTCAAGAAAAATATCCAACTTCGAAAGGGGGACCAGAAAAACTGAGGAAAAATGACAAGATTGTTGGTGAAGCCTTTGTGAGGGATCTAAGGAAATTTCTCACTGCAGGAAGAGTTAAGGATCAGGGGAGAAGCTGGAAGACAAAGTCAGGCTGCCTGGTAAGACACGGTTAAATCCACTGGCAACAGCAAGTATATCAAAAGACAAAAATTAAATGGCAGAGTGAGTCAATGAAATGGCAGCAATGAATTAGAAACAGGCCAAAACCCAAAAGGCAGCAATGGAAAAGTTAATCAAATGGCAACAGTGAGGTGAAAAGTGGCAGAGTTAATTAATGGCAGCACAACTCAGATAGTCAAATGGCAGGGAAAGACTAAAAACTGGCAATGCTTATCAGCAGCAGGTGACATGTGGACTGTGTGGAGAATCCAGAAGGTGGCTTTTGTACAAATGCTGCACTATCCTTTTGTAGGAGTCTAGGAAGGCTCTTCCTCAGAGCCCAGCACAGCCTGAAGGAGCCAGAGACAGCTACAGCTCTATGCCTGCTGGGGCTGTACACAGGAGCTCTGCTGTGGAGACTTGATGCTTATTCCCTCAGGAAACAGGAGCGGTGACAGGATGAACTCACTCTTCTGGGACCGTTTTAGAAGGGACAGGGCCCCAGAGTGGTTTCTTCCATATTTTGGCTGTAGCTGACAGTGTTCATAAAATATCCAGACAACTCTTTAAGGGAGGAAAAAGAGCACCAAATAGCATTTCTGATTTGGAAACAAGTTCTTTGTAAAACAATTATGTATTCCTAAATTCTGCCCATTTTTTGATCTGGTTACCAATGTATAGCCTTCCCATCCAACCTATGAGAATTTAATTTCTGTGAGAGCCATCGGTGAAAAATTTTGAAGGCCTTTTGAAAGTCCAAGTACACTAAAGCTACTGTACCACTCCTATTAGCATGGTTATGCTTTTGACTATGTAAAAACCATTGAGGGGCTTGTGAGCAATGACTTACTCTGCAAAATGAATATTTGTTGTTCCTAGCCTGTTGAATTATTTATATTTCCATTCATTGTTTTTTATAACTTCCATCAACTTGCTTGAAAACATGATAACTGCAAAAGCAAAGCCAACAGAGCTATAGTACACTAACAGTGGGTTGCAGTCAAGCAGAATATTATTACTCATCTTGCATTCTTTAACCTTTGACCAAAAAGTGAGACAAAACATAGAATGATTTTTTTTAAGAAGAAAACTCAAAGTTATATATCAGCAAAATGCAGTAACTGCATCCTGTGTGACTAAATATGAGCTTTCTATACACCAAGAATTTCAGAGCCAAAGATACAGAAGAGAATATAGGAAAAAAAGGTCTGTGTTTTCTGCCTAGTGAAGTCCAATAATGAATGGCTTGTTTCACTGCTAATGAAAATTAGCAGCTCCTTCTTTGGAGAAACAAGCCTACCAAAACCAAACCCAAAAATACATACTGTGTACAGCTAAACATAAAAGCCAGCATCTTTAGTAAAATGAACCATTAAGACTAGCATTTCTGTAGCAGGTTGTGTTCCTATTCAGGGGTGTGAATCTCATCTATAAAACCATCAGTCAATCAGTACTTTGATATATTCACTGCAGTGACCTTGTATTTACCCAAGAAGCACATACTCACCTACCACAAAGAAGCTTAATAAAATCTGGTCTAATTATAATGAACATTGATGCAAACTATCCTCAATCAAGATGACAAGTTCGAGAAATGAGCAATGAGAGAAGACTGGAGTGGATGAGGTTGGGGTCTGATCAGCTTCAGAAGAGCTGATATATTAAGACACCTTATATAAAGACACTATTACCTCTACACCAGAAATGATTTAGAAAACAGCAACAAAGCTTATGAGATCATAAAGAGAATAAAGACAAAAGCATTTAGAAGGAGTGTGATAATCACCTGTCTGATTTGCCTTTTCCAGGATTCAGGATATTATTTAACCACTGGTGCATTGACAGGAATCTTTATATTAAATCTTGTTCCAAGATTAAGATATGACAGACAGTGCTTGAAAGTTACAAGTTCATAAAATTATATTTGTATGACAGCACAGCTTAAGCTCCCTATCCTTACATTTAAAATATGCCTAAAAAAATCTTAAATTGTTACAGTGTGTGCCTGCTGTAAAGAAAGTAAAAATTATTTGCATGTAATTATGACTAGCATATCTTAGAGCTATCACAAAGACAACAAAGTATGTCTTAGTTTTCCTAAAATGTCTGTAACTTTAAAAAGGAAGCCATAAATTATAAGATATTAAGATGTAGAAAGAGTGTGTTTATTTAACATGAGTTATTTCATCTGTATTTTTTAGTTAAAAAAAGAAAAAAAAAAGACAGAAGTGTCTTTCTTAAGCATTTATTTACACGCAAGAAAAAATGTGGCATTTTGATTAAGTAAAATATCTGTAAAAATATCAGTATAATGAACATATCTATTATTTTCTTAAAAACAACATGTATCTGCTGCAATACTAATTAGTTCTCATTGAACAAGAAGTAAAATCCCTGACAACTGTGTTCAAACAATTATGCTCATAAAAATAAGACTTACACCTTCAATATGTGATTACATCATTTCTAGGTTTGTGCCAATGAAAATGAAACTAATTTTTCAACACTCAGAATCTTCAAGCACTTACTGCACTTGGGTGCAGATTCTCCACTGGAGCAAACTATTATAGCTATCCAACTGCATGAGAACAATTTATGCAGTTAAGGACATGTTCTTTAGAGGTAAATAGTGGAAAATACTAAGACAGTTTTGGAGATGTAACTTTTCCATGACCTTTCACCATATTTGTATTAAGACAACACTTCAAATGTAGGGATGCTTCTCCTCAAAATAACTGCCATGTACAAAAGCCGCATGTAAATGAAAAAAACATTTAATGCTTGGTAGAGACCTGACATCCCCCCACCTCTAGGAAAACTGGGAATGAAAAGAAGCTGTCCTGAGTAAACTTAACCCTTCCATATCATCCAGAGTCTGTCTTCTGTTTTCTGCAGGAAATGTAGATTGAATTGTACATTACGTCTGAACTCCTGGGCATTATTTACCTAATGTGTCTGCCAGAGTGATGGATGTATGCAATGCATGGGTGCAAGTTCAAAACTGGAAGTATATACCTGGTTAATTTTGATGGCTCAAAAGGAACAGTAAGTCAGGGGATGGAAATACATAAAGTTTAGCCAAGACCTGCTATTTAAATAAACCAGTTTTAATGCAATGAAAGGGTTGAGAAATGATCCCAGGAGCCACTCCATATACAGATTTGAGAGCAGTGGACAGTAAAGCAGTGATAGAGAGTCAGACTTAGTCTGATGATGGTAACCTCATCCAGCAGAAAGTCACAAGGAAAAAGACTCACAGCACAAATCTGAAGAAGACAAAATGGATGAGCATTTTACATTTATTGTATTTTCTCTATCACAAATTCACTATTTTTAGTGTACCAATAAAGTCTCACATTTTCTGTGTTTACTGTAAAGCTTATTGTATATGATGATGTTTATGAATATAAAGTGTTCAAAAGCTCCACAAAAAGGTTATTTTAGTTCTTCTTGCTTTATACTACTCCAGGTAATAAAAATACTATAATATTACATGTGATAGCAGCAGGGTGATCTTTTTTAAAAAAAAGTTGTATTCAGTACTCTTTTCTGCCCCATATGTCTCTAAACAATAAACTAATAAACACTTTGCTCAAGCTCAAAGACTGATTGGCTTTAAGAGAAAATAATGAGATGTGCCAGCTCATGTTCCTAAAAGTCAAAATAGAATTTTATGCAGGCATCCCTTTATTTTGAAGTCTAATAGACAAACTACACTGAGAAGAAAATAGTCAGCCACAGACTTGTATCAAAGGATGAAGGCTCTCTGAACTGTTAACTAGTGTCTGTAAATTGTAGTATTCATTTTTATTACAGCAAAGTCTTTTTAGACATGGTTTTCATTAGTCTTGATTGTTTCAGCTCTTTTGGAGGGCAGCCATTATGTTTTGTCTATTCTTCCCTTCAACACATCACCTTGAAAATGTGTCAATTTTTTGCTATTTCTCACACAAACTCATGAAGTTAATAGTAAAGGGAAATCAGTTTTCAGTATGATGATGGCATTGAAGCTTGCCACATAGTATACTCACAAGCCTTACGTTGTAATACACAGATTTTCATCTTGTCATTATCTACAAGAACTTGGTTCCGTTTATGCTAATGTGAACTGGACATAACACTTAAATGGTTATTTTCACTTTCTTGTCTGTGAAATTGAAATTATAACCAGTTATTTCACATGCTTACTTGGAGAATGGAATAATAAAAAAATATCATCAGATTTGAAATGAGTTTTAAACACGTTTTTCTAATATATTATTTTTCATATGCAAGTGTAGTAGGTCCAGAGCTAATAGGAACACATAATAAACCACTCTTTTTTCCTCATTTTACCTCTTCTAAAATTCTTCAGAAAAGAGAAAAAAAAATCAAACCCCCATATGCAACACTTAGTAAATTGAAAGAAAATACTCTTTGCTGTGAGTTAATAAAAATATGGAATCTCTTCTAATAACACAATTACATTACCTACATAAGCTGGAATTCAAATGGTAAATTTGCACTTTAGAAGAATAATATTTAGTTCTTAACACTATTTTTCCTCTAATATATGTGGCTACTTGTCTCTTTCCTCCTTCAGAACAAATCTAAAGCCTCTTAAATACAAATCATCAAAAAACAAACACTAATAGAGAATGTGTCTAGGAAAGGCTGATGGTCGAAAGTTTATAGCATGACAAAGAAACATAGGATTTCTAGGATGGGTTAATTCCAGTTGGTCACAGAAAAATTATGTGGGGGAAGTAGTTACAGGGTACTTTGGTCAAGGAAACCTTCATATTTAATATCATTAGCTGGCAGCTTGTGGTTTATGTCACTGCATTTCTCTCCATTGTTGTTCTACTGCAGATAAATTATCATTGCAGCAGAGCCATGTACCCTTAACACTAGTTACAGTCTGTCTTTTTCAGTTCAATGAATACATAGTTATACATAATAAATGAATATAATCATAGGAGAGAAAAACACAGAGACATGCATAATGAGAAAATACTCCAGCATGCAAGTTGGCCAAAGTACTACTGTATATGCCTACACCCTTTTTGATCATGCTAGAAAAAGAGCACAGCTAACAGAGGCAGCCTGCAGCCTTTTCTAGACTTCCCAGGAACATCTTCTGGGATTTTCAGAGGACTCGGAACTCTTGAAGACAATCAAGGTGCCTGCCTCTGCTGGGAGGCTATCACCACTGGTGAGCTCCAGCAGCAGATGGGACTGCTGAGGCAATCATGGGGATGACCTACAGGGCATGGTCTCCAGAACCCCTTGGAGCAGCATCTCCTCCCACTACCTGAGCTACCTTAGCTACCCAGCATGCCAGAGACCATGGTTCAGCTGAGCTCCTGAGAGAGGATGCAGGTCTCTAGGTTTAGGACTGCAGGAAGTATATGTGGGTATAACGAGTCAATCCAGTAAAAGGCCACTAAGATGACTGAGAGGTTGGTACATCTGATACATGAGGGGAGGCTGCAACATTTAGGACTATTCAGCCTTGAACATAACAGTCCTCGAGCAATGTTTTCAGTGTGAGTGTGGTTGAACACTAGAACAGGTTGCCCAGAGACATTGTGGAGTCTCCAAAGACGGACATAGTCCATCCACTGTAACCAGCTTTGGGAAAGTTGGTTACCTAAGATGTCAAGTGGGCAAAGAGTTCAAGCCAGTGAAGGCAACAAGGAATGCTTAAAAATAAAAAGGAGGTTGTTACTACCATTTTAACAGTCATGAATCCAAACCTGACACCATTTTAATGTAGCCTAATATACCACTTACTACATTATACAGATAACACCATTACCACATTTTGAAAACTCTAACCAAGCGTTTTTTTTACATCAGGTAACACAGATCACAATATAACTTTTTTAGGAGTTAACCAACTGTTAGGGTAGTATATCGAGTAACTCCTTCATTCACCAAAGTCTGTGATTCAGCCCTGTTTGGCCTGTAGTTTCGTACACTGTGCTGTTTCATATCCCTTCAGAAGTATGCCCTCACCCACACCATCATGCAATAATGCACCAATTCTTTAGCCCTCTTCTCAGCTACCTCCCTTGACAGTTGATGGGTTTGTTATGGAAAATACACCTTCCTCTTCTCCCCTCATTTCTCTTTATTCTTCATTTTGGTTTTTACCCCCCAAAACTTATGATCTTCTGGCACTTAATACTTTTAATTTTGTTTTTACCTTCATTATCTATCATTAATCCAGCTTCACAAATTCTTTATGTCTTTCTAGACCATCTCCCTTATTATCACATTTTCATTACTTTTTATTTTATTATTGCCTTTTGCTTTTTTACCTACTTTTTGTCTTCCTTATTTGTCCACCACTTATTCGTTTGCATCCAGATTAAAAGCAATTTTAACTGAGTTGGCTATTTTCATTGAAACTTTCCTTTTAGCCTACTCTAATGTATTTAATTCTTTTCCACTCCTCCTGATTTTCCTCCATGGCAGTATCCTGTTTACCTAAGATCAATGGGCAGTTAAATATCACAATATCTAGTGTGGTTGTTGTAGAGAAGTAAACTATTGTGTATGTTGATCATGTAAGTGCTGAAATGCCTAGGCTTTCATAAGCTTATCCAGTAAAAACTGACACAATCTGGACTTTAAAATCTACTTTAGTAATACACAAGGGATTTATATTAGTAGCTCTGCTTGAGCTGAAGTGGAAATCTAATATATGTTTACCCTTTTCAAAAAAATGTTACTTTTTATATAGAATTTAGATCCATATTATCAAAATGAATGTTTGAAATTAACAATAAATTGGTTTACATAGTCAGGGAAAATGCACAGTTATAAAATAGTTACATACATTCTTAAACTACTATCATTAAAAATTTTTGTATATCAAAATGAAAATAGATTTTCACAGGTAGGTATATTAACATTTATCATTGCTGATGGAAATCAGTAAGACCATTTTATAGATGATGGGGAAAACTGAACTTGAGTTTAAACAAAATTGGCAAACCTTGCCCCTGAAAGGGGAAAAATATAAAATTACCTATTATTTTGATTGAGCAGTGAAGACAGCCTTCATGTGTATGGAGGAAAGCTTACTGTTCATTCTGAAGGTTTACCAGAAGACTCACTAGAATATTGTTGGTGTGGTTAGTAGAAGATTATTTACTATAAGGAAGCCTTCAGTCATCATTTACTGCTTCTCTACCTAGAATAGTGACAGTCCCTATTCTATTAAACCATTTCTCCTTATATTTTATAGTTCTAGCTTCCCCTGGCAGGTATTAAGATCAGTTCCTGAAGTTTAGGTGGCAAAATATAATCTACAGTCATTGAAAATATATTGAAAACTTTAGGAAGAACTTCAAGTTTAGAATAGGATGTGTCTGTCTCAGATAGTAGAAATGTCACCACAAAAAAATCAATCTTAATTAATGCCATGCTAGTTTGCTCACTATATACCTGAATGCTTTTGTTCATTCCTATGCACGCTAATTTGCCCAAGCCCTTGACAGCAGATTGTGTGTGATTAAGAGGGCAGCACTGAGACAGTCATATCAGTGTTTGCACATTTTTGTTATTATTTTGTCGAATAGATCATCATGCTTATCTTTACCATTTCCCCTTATCTTTTCCACACTCCGTTCCATTCATTATTTTTTACCATTTGTATCACACTCTTATTGTTATTCTTTGACATTTTTACTATATCAAATTAGATAACTATCATACTGTTTCAGACATGTCCATTATTACCTTCTGAAATCCTTGTATCATGATTGCACTAACAATGTAATTAAGTAACATGTCAACATGTTGGCCCTAATGCATTATTCATCATTTGTCAAGCTATGACACATCATAAAGGCCTACTGGAAGCTTTCAAACAACCTTATTTGATCAGCTTAATCAATTTGCTGCTGTTGATTAATGTTGCTGTGTTAGTGAGAAGCATGCAATTGCAAAGTATACCAAGTTTTACACCAAATTATCTGTTATTATACACTTGCATATGGACTGATATATGTACACACGTATATGTGTGGAAATATATGCATAGCAACAGCAGGAATCAAATAGGACTTTTGAAAATCTAGCAATACGGGTTTGGGAGGAAAAAAAAGAAACATACATGTATGTCCTAATTTCACGTCAATCTCCCTTTGCCTAGCATGTCAAAATCCCTTCCTGAAGTGTTACTAAGGTCCATTCTGGCATATTTGGACTATTATTATATGGTGTACCACCATAAAGTACACGCATAACATTGACACAGCTGGTGTAGGCAAGATGAAGATTCAGTGCTGATAGTGTACAAGGAACAGCATATTGACATTACTATATTGCCGGTCTTAATAAAAAACACTAAAAAGACAGTTGCTTAAAGTATTTCTGTAACAATCTGATATCAGCAATATGCAATTACCAGTTGTATGATTTCCTTCTATATAATCTGAGATCATAAAATGCACTTTAAAAGAATAATCTGATATATCTTTCTTGAATTATTTTTACCTCCTACTGCCCTTCTAGAGTTAATACTTTGTAAAGGGTTCAATCTTTTATTTCCAGCATTTAGTGTGACATGTTTAAAACTTACAGAATGATGTAGCCTGCAGTAAAGACATGCATTTGATACAAGAGAGCTTATTAGGATATTTAGAATCCAGATTTACACACCACTGATGCTTTAAACTTAAGCATTTATTCTGAACTATATTCATCCTGATCTGCTCAAAGTCCGGATAAAAAGAATTAATGAACAAATCATATTTTAAATGGAAATGAAAATGACCTCTGTGAGATCACAAAACAACATATACAGCAATAGAAATAAATGTCTATTTTCCTAACCTAATGCTATTACTATATATATATTGCTACTTCGGTAAAAGCAGGATAAATGGGTACTTTTCTGTATTTAGTATTGCAAGAACAGGATTTTTCATTAGTATGAAAATATTAAAATAGCTGTCTCCTTGAAATAACACCTACAGCAGTTTTCAGAATGAGTTGAGCAGAATGTTCCCAGAAAACCAAATACTTCTTCCATGACATCCCCTCCATCATCCTTGTGTGTGTCTGCGTGATTGAACATGATAGTCATCTTATGTATAAATTGTTCTAGACACACACTTGATGGTGTTGGCAATATAGAGCAAAGAAAGATGACCAGTAAATGTCTCCAGAGAACTGAAAGGATATCGTTCTAAACTCTGAATAATGCAATGTCGTTATCATTAAGAGAGAACGAATGAAGAGTAAGATAGCTACCTCTTGTGAGCCAGATGTCATAAAACTAATTACTTTTTTTTTTTTTTTTAACAAAGTATAAGAGCCAGAGAAAATTCCTTCTTTGAACTTAAGTGGAGAACTCAAAATGCTGGGATAATCCTCTGGATCTTTGTACACATAATCTGAGGAGGGCCTACAGCCAGGGTTTGTGCTACTCTTAAAAAGCATACTGTACACCTGGAGGTTGATTTTTGGTGATTTGAAGAACTAGGTGGCTCTTGGCTACAATACTTTATAATCAATTATTATCCATTTTGATCCAAAGGTACTATCAAAAGCACTTATTAAGACCTGAGCTGTGTGAAGAGGTAAGAGAAAAAAAGTAGGAAAATTAATAGCTCAGTAAAGACCTCTTGAACCATATTTGAAAGAGAACTAAGGATATGTTCTACAAATGTACAATAGAAAAGCACTCAGATGAGCAGGTACCAATTAGTGAAGAAAAGCAGCAATTGCGTCTGATCTTTGCCCAAGAATTCTTCTTGCCTTTGCATTCCCTTTTATGTCTATGCACTAGTTCTTACTAATTGTTCAATCAATTGCTACTGCTCATTAACAACTCTTCTACCTACTGATGTAACAATGAAAGTATTAGACCAAGATGTGAGCTCATTTTTTTATGACATAAATGTACATGGGTAGAAAATGGCAAGCACTTAATCTCATAATACGCACAATCTAAGGTCACATCACTTTCTTTTTTAAAAATGTACAGTGGAAGGGTTTGAATTACAGTTATCTAAATAATCTTAATTCTACAATTTTACAGATTCAAAGCGTGTGTTCTCCATACTTAGTCTATAAAACGTATGTAAACATATACATATATTGACAAGTATATATACTTGTGCACATTTATGTGCAACAATTCACATCAGAATGTTTCAGAAGATATTCAAACATACTAATTGGCCTCTAATCATTCCCTCTGCTTCACATTTGAAATAATTGGAGACTTCATGTTCTGATCACTGTGAGGTGCTAATGACTTTTTCAAAAGAACAGTTGTAACCAGCTGAATTAATCATATGGTTTTATAAAATTAGGGTAAAATGCTGAATAAACCTATACATTTAATACCATATTTCTCCCAAAGCTTGAGGACTCAGAGAAAATAGAATATTCAGGTGAGAAAAGGAAAAAGATAGGAGAGCAGAAATGTAACTATACATTCACAAACAGCATTATGGCTTTATTGCATGGCCCCACTATAAATCTCTAAAAAAAAAAAAAAAGGTGTTCTATGTGTGTTGGATTAACTATTCTATGTTATATTTTACTGTAAATATTTTACAGCTTTATCTAGTCTTTTCTAGTAATTAATATTGTTCATCATGTTGCTTCTAAAGTGAGATTTTAAACTCCTTGGGAATAGACCACAAACTTGATTTTTCTGTATGAGGCATCTAGCAATCTTCTGTGGTTCTCTAATCATTTTATTCCACAAAACACTTATTAATTCATCATACATTGAACGAAATTAATTTCAAAATGTAGCACCAACCTCCCCAAAAAATCTTTCATAAAGATTTCTAGCAGCTGACTGCAATTTTATGTAAATGTTTTTACATGGTTTTAAGCTTAAAAAAGAGTTTCAGAAAGCCTCAGGATATTTGAGTGACATTGACTCCTAATGAATATGAATAGAGGTAACTAATATCACTATGTTTCTAGACTACCTGTCATAATTGCTGGAAAGTCAATGAATTATATAGTGTATGCAAGAGTCCAAGTTGCTTGTGCAGGTGTAAGTTGAGCTCAATTCACTATCTCCTAATTTCCTCCTATCTTTCCATAAATTTCTTCTTATTTTAGCCTTCTCAGACTCTTGTTAAGCCCTTATGTTTGATAGATTCTGAAATGTTAGAAAACATACTATCTTTCCAAATTTCATATTTTGCATCAAAGCTTTATTCTGCATAATTTCTCCTCTGTGGTACTGACTAACAAACTCTCTTTACTTTTTCTAATCAGTGTTACTATCCTAGAGCTAATGTTTTCTTCTTATTATGAACCCTTTGAACTAGAAAGGAACTCAGTCTTTTAAGTGTTATGGTGAATTTCAGTAGTAGCAATATAAAATACACTGACAGCCTGCTACATAAGTCACAGAAGGCATGTAGGAACAGCAGTAAGATGCCCTGAAGTCACCAAGAGTTCATTTCTTCCAGCCTAGCTGTCATCACACAGAACTATTCCTTTTGCAATAGAAAAATAAGAAACTACTCTCCCTACAGCCTTACACAAAGAACTGTTATCTTAATGGCATACTAAAACCATCAGCATCTGAGAAACACGTTTACTGCAGTAACAAAACTTAGTAACTAGAGGCAATTTTTCATGCATTTGTTTAGCTTCATGATGCAGTATTTTAAAACACTCCTGAATTTTTCAAAATCACATGTCACTATACCATTCAAGTGAGAGATTTTCAGAATGGTACCTAAATCAGTACAAATTTAGGAAGTATCTATTCTAACTTAAATAAATAAATAAATGGAATAATCTCACTATGTTCTATTTCCTACCTACCTGAATGTGCATTAAAGCATAAAGAATAAATATTAGTTCACCAGTTTCTACTTTTACAGAATTCAATGTTCAAGTTACTATCATTATTCATTTAATAGCAACATAGAATGTCTAATGATTAGGAATAAGTACACAAATGAAATCTTGCATATCTCTTCTGGTATACTTTTACCTTTTACTAGTTTATAAATAGCTGCCAATATGACAATTAAAAGATAAGAGAAATTTTTACTAAGAGATAACACTTCATATTAGCCTAGGCTGAAAAAACTCTGCTTCATCTTTCCAATTAGATTAATAATAAATCTTCCCCTTAAATCCTACACAATTATTTTGATACACATTTACACAAAATTAAAACATTAGTCTCTAGCAGTACTTTTGACAAGGAAAATACATAATGTGCATTTTATATAAGACTAATGTGAAACACTGGTATTTGAATATTAACTGCTGTCTTTATGTGTTGTTTGCATTACTGAGTTTTGGTTATATGCATATAGTTATTGTGAGCACAGTAAGAAAAGGTGTAAAAAAACAATGCCTCTCAGTGCTCCAATATTTAAGAAAAAAAATGTCCAACCCAGACCACTTAAAAAAGCAACCATTAAGTGTTTTTTAATGGGGAAATTCATACTGCAGCTTTCTCTGAAGAACATGCGCTTAAACAGTGCACAAGATGAAATTATCCCAAAACCTTTATTTCCTAATAAGCAGGAAAGCCTGCATAACAGAGCATCTCTCCAATAGCTTTGAATATCCTTTGTACTGGGGAGCCCAGCACTGGTTCCATCATCCCAGATGTCTCTCACCAGTTCTCAGGAGAGGGGAACAGTCACCTTCCTTGATCTGCTGGCAACACTCCTCCCAAGATAGGCCAGAATGCTGTTTGTATCAGATAATGTTGAACATTATCTAGAAAAGATTAGTCATCAACAACTAGACAGCATTATGCATTTATAAATAAAGGTTGATACAATGAAAAAGAAATACAGGAAACTAATATACATCTTAGCAAAATAACTTTACGTCCTTTTCTAACTAGACAATAATGAATATTGAACAATATTGAATGAATATTGGTGGTTGTGATGATTTTGACACTGCAGCTCAGTGAATTAAGATATTTTTGAAATAGAGGATAAACATACATACTTTTTTCGAATGTGAGAAAATCAATTAAGAAGCTGTGAAATTGTTACGGACTTAAGAAACTGATCTAAAATTTGAATCATCATATTGGTTTACCTCCTCAGAAACACCTATTCACAAGGAAGATATTAGCACATCACAGTAAACAGTCTATGTGTATTACAAACTACTATTCCTGGATTCCTGAATATCAGTTCACAAAAAATGCATCCTTCCATTATCTGCTTATCTCATAAATTATTGTATTGGTCTTTTTAACTTAGTTTCCATAAACATACAAACATATCTACAGTACTAAGACTACTGTCAAGACAAACTTGAAATGCAGACTTATCCATAGGTCACGGAAGTCACTAAAGCTCTCACTGTTTCAGTGACTTGCCTTTGTTGCCTGTCCTCAGTGTGATTCTTTCCACTGTGCATTGGCTTCCCAATTATTATGGCACATGTTTTGTCCAAAGACTATAGAAATTAAGAGTAGGTTCTGTGTCATAAAGTGGACAATTGAGAACTCTGAGCTAGTACCAAACAAAGTACTAATGACAATAAGTACAGCAGAGTTGCATCAGTGTGGAGCTAATTATCTCTGCTGGGGCACCCAGCTAATCAGCATAACTTAGGCCTTGCTGCTGCAGTTGTATAGCTTTGAAAATTAAGATACTGTGCCAACCCAGAGCCGCACTTGCTTGGACCAATGTGAGAGGACCACAGAACATCATGCTGAGCTACAATAGCATGCCTTGGAGTTCTTTAATGGTCTAGAAATGCTTTGAGAAAATCAGAAGATGCTTTACTGCCACAATTATTACTACTTATTACTACTTATTTTTTAATTTAGGAGGGAGTTTTTGACAGTTTATTCTTGCACAGCTGCTGTTCCGAGTTTCCTGTTACAATCAGCTCAGATTACATATTTTTACCAAAAGGTCTGGGCTTCTCTTGATACAGCATGTCCTGACTGAGTACTTAAGCTTTAGAAACCAGCTTTTCCATGGTTTTAAAAAGAAATTTCCTTAAAGTCCACTTATCCATATGTCTGAGCTTAAAAACACTGGGCTGAAATTTCACTAGAATAATTTGCTTGAAATTTGGAAAAAAAATGCTCTGTAGATTTTGGCTCTATTTGTCTGTGTTACAGGAAGCCAAATAAATGGCTGGGCAATGGCAGTTGGAATCAAAGCAAATTGTGTGCCCTTCAAACCTTTGAGATTAATGTTTTGACAATGAATTTTCTGCTACAAAATATATGCAAAAATATGCCAGGCATATATCCCCATGCACAAAATGAAACTAAATACCACTAAGCACTGGGTTAGTAGTCCTGTCCTTGAAACAGAAACAAGCATGACAAACGTGAGGACTACAATTATCATAAGAAGCCAGGTATCCAACGTTTCTTTGACTCTGGCTTTGTTTTTCATTAGAAGTATCACAGTATCACAGTATGCTAGAGATTGGAAGGGACCTCGAAAGATCATCTAGTCCAATCCCCCTGCCGGAGCAGGAACACCTAGATAATGTTACACAGGAATGTGTCCAGGCGGGTTTTGAATGTCTCCAGGGAAGGAGACTCCACAACCTCCCTGGGCAGCCTGTTCCAGTGTTCCATCACCCTCACTGAGAAGAAGTTTCTTCTCAAGTTTAAGTGGAACCTCTTGTGTTCCAGTTTGTACCCATTACCCCTTGTCCTATCATTGTTTGCCACTGAGTAGAGCCTGGCTCCATCCTCGTGACACTCCCCCTTTATATATTTATATACACTAATAAGGTCACCCCTCAGGCTCCTCTTCTCCAAACTATAGAGACTCAGCTCCCTCAGTCTTTCCTCATAAGGGAGATGCTCCACTCCCTTAATCATCTTCGTTGCCCTGCGCTGGACTCTCTCCAGCAGGTCCCTGTCCCTCTTGAGCTGAGGGGCCCAGAACTGGACACAATATTCCAGATGGGGTCTCACCAGGGCAGAGTAGAGGGGAAGGAGGACCTCTCTCGACCTACTAACCACCCTCCTTCTAATACACCCCAGGATGCCATTGGACTTCTTGGCCACAAGGGCACAGTGTTGGCTCATGGTCATCCTGTCGTCCACTAGGACCCCCAGCTCCCTCTCTCCTACACTGCTCTCTAACAGGTCGTTCCCCAACCTATACTGGAACCTGGGGTTGTTCCTGCCCAGATGCAGGACTCTACACTTTCCCTTGTTATATTTCATCAAGTTACTCCCTGCCCAACTCTCCAGCCTGGCCAGGTCTCGCTGGATGGCAGCACAGCCTTCTGGCGTGTCAGCCACTCCTCCCAGCTTAGTGTCATCAGCAAACTTGCTGATAGTACACTCAATTCCCTCATCTAAATCGTTGATGAATATATTAAATAATACTGGTCCCAGTACTGACCCTTGAGGCACTCCACTAGTTACAGGCCTCCAACTAGACTCAGCCCCATAGACTACAACTCTCTGGCTTCTCTCCTTCAGCCAGTTCAGTCCACCTCACTACCTGATCATCCAGACCACACTTCCTCAATTTAGCTGTGAGGATGCTGTGGGAGATTGTGTCAAATGCTTTGCTGAAGTCAAGGTAGACCACATCCACCGCTCTGCCATCATCCATCCACCGTGTTATTTCCTCATAAAAGGCTAAGAGATTGGTCAAACATGATTTCCTCTTGGTGAAGCCATGTTGACTGTCCCCTCATAACCCTCTTATCCTTGATATGCCTTAAGATGGCACCAAGGATAAGGTGTTCCATCACTTTCCCAGGGATAGAGGTGAGGCTGACCAGTCTATAGTTACCCGGGTCCTCCTTCTTGCCCTTTTTGAAGACTGGAGTGACATTTGCTTTCCTCCAGTCCTCAGTCACCTCTCCTGTTTCCCAAGACTTGGTAAAGATGATGGAGAGTGGTCTAGCAATGACTTTCGCCAGTTCCCTCAGCACCCGCGGGTGCATCCCATCTGGACCCATGGATTTATGGATGTCCAGATTGCTCAACTGGTCTCTAACCCATTCCTCATCGACTAAGGCAAACCGCTCCGTTGACCTGACTTCATCTAAGGTCTCAGGGGTACAGGACTCTTCAGGACTGCCTGCAGCAGAGTAGACAGAGACAAAGAAGGCATTCAGTAACTCTGCCATCTCTGTATCTTCTGTCACCAGGGCACCCATCCCGTTCATCAGTGGGCCTACATTGCCTCTGGTGTTAGTTTTGTCTGCCATGTATTTGAAAAAGCTCTTTTTGCTGTCCTTGACCTTTCTCACCAGGTTTAATTCTAAGGAGGCCTTAGTCATCCTAGCTGCCTTCCTACATCCTCTAGCAGCAGCCTTATATTCCTCCCAAGTGGCCAGCCCCTCCTTCCATGACCTGTAAACTCTCCTCTTCCACTTGAGCATACCCAGCAATTCCCTATTTAGCCACGCAGGTCTCTTGGCCCTCTTCCTTGACTTCCTACGTGTCGGGATGCTCCGATCTTGAGCTCGGAAAAAGCAATCCTTGAATGCCAACCAACTATCTTGGGCCCTTTTACCTTCAAACAGCCTTTCCCATGGGATTTCCCCTAGCAATTGCTTGAGTATATACCTGGGCGAGTTGTCTTCCCTGTTTGTGCTAATTACTGTCATTCTGTTGCTTTGCGGCAATTTTTAAGTAATCCATATGTTTGAATTGAATCTCTTTTCCATATGTTCTTTCCTATCAGCTGACACATGCAGAACAGGTGTCGTGGTTTAAACCCAGTCAAGTAACTCATTCACTCACTCCCCCACCTTCTTTCCCTCCCCCTACTCCCGGAGGGACAGAGAGGAGAATCGAAAAGAATGCAACTCCCATGGGTTGAGATAAGAACAGTTTAGTAACTAAGGTATAACACAAATCACTACTGCTATCACCAATGATAATAATGATAAAGGAAATAACAAGGGAAGAGAATACATCACCTCACCACCAGCCAACCGATAACTCGTCCCCCAAGCCCGACCAAGCACCGACCCATACCTCCTCCAACCCTGCAGTCTCCCAGCCCTTCTGGCTAACTCCCAGTTATATCCTGGGCATGACGTGCTGTGGTATGGAATACCTCTTTGGTCAGTTTGGGTCAGGTGTCCTGTCTCTGCTTCCTCCCAGCTTCCCGTCCTCCCTGGCAGAGCATGAGGCTCACAAAGTTGCTATCAGCTCTGTTCCCAGGCCGAAAGTCAAAACACTGAACTGCACCAGCTACCAAGGAGGAGAAACATGACTGCTACTGCTGAACCCAGGACAACAGGAAAGATAATCATGCAAGGAGTTTAACTTATCTGTAAGCAAAATACTTAGTTTGAGTTATGGCTTTCATTTTTATCTCAACTATGACTTCAAGAATCTATTATGACAACAACACATAAGCATAAAATTGATGTTTTCACAGAGAGCTTATCTTACAATGTAATATGCACCAGGTTTATTATTTGGTGTGATTTCTTACTTTATGAATGTAACTGTACATGAGACAGACATATTGGTCAATATATGGACAGGTAGAGACAAATACTGGTTTTAATGGGTGCAGACAACCTGCTGTATTTTCTATCATCTCAGACAAATCCTGACAATTTCAAACAGACAACAAAGTAAAATATAGTTCTTCTATTATGTTCTAAAAGGCAAGCAGGCAGTCTCTAAACAGTTTATGCATACAAAATTGTCTATAAATTGTCAGTAAACCTGCCATGAAACAGTTAAACTGGTGTCCTAGAAGCAGAAAATGCTCAGTTTGAGCAATCATTGAATCCCATACAGATTAAGCCTTACAGTTCAATATGCCTGCTACTAGTTTTTTTTACTAGTTTCTTGTTGTAAAAGTTATGTATATGATAATTTCATCACATTTTTTCTTTGTACAGCCAGGTAGGCAAACATAATTCAGTCTAACATAAAGTCTGCTTCAGTCCTGTTCTGAATGAGTCTTTTTATAGAAATCATTGCACTTCTAAAGTCCAAAATACATTGCCAACTGAGGATTCAAAATATGGTAGGAAGTTACATAGGTGGAATATAACCACTCCAAATTTTTTTGATTACAAAATCCTGTTAACCATCATTTCATCCCCAAACTCTCTTACTACATAAATACATGTCTGACAGCCAATCTACCTGGGTTACGAAATCTCTGTACTCCTATAATTCCATTCTAAATCTCATCAGTACAAAACACTTGTTTACAAACTTTAACTGAACAAACATTCTAAATTTCCCTTCTGTGGGATGTGTCTGATAGTTGCAGACATGGTTTTAAAGAAAAAAAAAGATATGTGTAAAACTTCACAGATACCTACCCCACCAACCACAAGGGAAATTAATTCCCCTTCAGAAAATACTCATTTTGTTTCAGTCTGCCTACCTGAGATTGTTGTATGAATTGACAGACAGACCTAGCTGAGAATTGCAATATACCACTAGGAAGCTTATTTGCAGAGAGCAGATATTTTATCAGTCTGATAGTGCTATTGAATTCAAAACCATAAACAATTTTAGTCTGTAACAAATTGAACATTGTGCAGAACTAAAATAGTTGTGGTTGAAAAGCATATGCACTTTTTACCACTTGCAGTAATGAAGCAGTACACGTACACCGTGGATGCTCACATCATATAAAGAAAAGTTTACCAGCATCTTGACTACCAGGTACTAGTCCAAGACGAAAGATTTAGTCCATATGCTGAAAAAATTATTCTGAAATCTGTTTCACAAAGAATTATGTGGATCCTACTCCTTATGGCTGCAGGTATGCTCTCTCATTGCATCCTCTGCAATGCTTTGGAGTCAAAATTCCTGCCACTCTATACCATGCTAGATACAGACACCGTACCCATGGTGAGAGTATACACAGGTATCCAGACACTCTCCAATGAATTTCCTGGCTGTCAGACCCCAAAGGTTACTGTGGCGTGCTTGTCACACACCTGCTTTTTCTCACCACGACTCACAGCCCTGTCCTTTTCTGCATGGTGATGTTTTTTGGAAGCAGCATGTTCTAGGCAGGACATGCAGTCCACACATGGACTGTCATGTCCTCAGTGTCATGTCCATCAGGCACCTGATGAGGGCTGGTCCTCCACTGCAGGGAACATCTCTGCAAGACACTCTTGGTGCTGCCCATGGCACACATGGGCTGCCATTCATAAATGGCCATTTCGAACCCATTATACCTATGTGATTTCTAAGCAGCCACAGATTAGCTACTTGTCTCCTCCTGCCATATTAAAGCAGAGACAGAGAGGCCCAATATCTGCCCCAGCCCAACAGGATGTCTGTGCAGCATTTCTGGGGCAGTCTCTGGTCTTTGCATGGTGCTGCCAGGCTCAGGCAACCCTGTATGCACATATGGGAACCAGGACAAAATGCCAATCCAGGAGAATATGTATGTGAGGACAGCAAGGAAATCCCCAAAGGGAATCCCCAGAATGATCAGGCAAACCAGAAGACCCACCTGATGGGTCTGTAAATCAGAAACCATTTTCAGGAAAGCTTGGATGAATATCATACCAGGGTAGCTATGGAAGACAACAGCCCAAGCCACTACAGAGGCCTGAGGAGGCTGGATTCCAGGGATTTAACCTGTTTTTTAAAGCTTTAAACTTTTATCAGCAGACTTTCATCATCATTCTAGTGGTTCTGAAACAAGTTTCTCAATAAACTCAACGGTCTGAACATAAATTATTTCAACACTTTCTTTTATACTATTATTTATTTTCATTCCAGCTGTTACTAACAGAATGTGAGATTGATGATACCAACTTCTCAATTTGTTAAACTGCATATCTGTTTAACATTGTCAGAAACATGTTCTGTAATGAAATCGTACAGAAAATAAATTTTGTCTTACTAAGGTGAACTTAGTAAAAACTTCTACCTAATTCTTGCATAGGTTTTCTTCAATGATCCCTTTCTCATAACAGGGGCTTTAGGAACCAAATTTCATATTAACTATGTGGTACTGATCACTTTGCCATGGTAGAGAGACAGCTGCTGCTCCCAACCATAAATTCTGTATAGCAGAACCTAGATAAAGATCTGTACCTGATGTCAGCTACCATCTCCATTATAACCGGTAAAGTTCAGATTAGCCTGAGGGGTAGCCCTTAATAAATACGCAGTAGGACAGTCACTGAAAATATGATGACAACGCCTTAAAAGAGTGCACCTGTCCTAGAAATGGCATGTGCATCATCTGCTTCTTTTCAAAGTTTTTTTTCAGTTTGTCTTGGATAAAAATGGATCATGGGAAGTGTATAATAGAGAAAGTGGGAAGGCACATCATAAAGCTCACCAGAATCCAGTAAAGCAAGAAAAACAGCATATGAAGAGTGCATTAGGGTAGAATTTAAAGACTAAAATGATTGCACAGAAGAAAGTGAACTGTAATCTTCATCTGTAATTGCAGGCCAGGAAAGTGGAAAGTTTATGAAAATCTGTTGCTGAAATACACCAGAAGTTGGTGAGACTTTAGAAAAGAAAACTTATGACTCATAAAAGGTAGATGCCAGTTTTTACCAATAGGTACCAAACTGTACAATATACAAGAAAATAAAAGTCCAGGAATATTCTTGGACTTTGCAAGATTGTAATAACTGCCTTCATATTGATATGAATGGGGAAGGGCTTCAAAACTGGCATGTGTTGTTGACACCCACAGCAGCACTTATCTACCTGCAAATTCTCAGGACAACCAGATCTGTAATAAACAGAGTGATTAAATCCTGGCAACTCACAGAGGTGGGACAAAATAGAGATATTAACCAGTGTCGTCATCTGACTGGTACCAAGGCGACATATCCAAAATCAGCACACTCCTAAGAAGAAGCCAGGAAGTATGGGGAGGAACTCAACACCTGGTGCCCCTTCATCCTCCATGTTACTGCAGCACCCTGGACAGACTGCCCAGATAAAGATGTCTTCAAACCTGAGTTTGGTAGACTACTTATATATGTTGGGGTGTTGCTGGGTCTAAGTGTGAAATCACTTGTGCTTTAAATTAATCTTTCTTTCCTGCAAGGTATTGCACTGACGTACTGCAACATTATCTTTCGTGGGCCAATTGGGCAGTCATTATGTTTTCAAGAAGTTCTGAAAGATACATAGACTGCAATAAACTATACATATGTATACATGTATCTGAGATGTATATTGTAATAAGCAATTCACATTTATACATGCAATTATAACTTGTGAGATTAAATGATCCATCTGTCAAACCGGAGGGCCATCTCTAGTGCTAATTATGAAAGAAAACCAGAATTCTAGGACTGTTTTGATCCCATCCTGACAGGCAGTTCTAAAATAGTCCAGACGAATCATAACTGTTCCAGCACAGAAAAGAATACATCATGAAGTCTTTCAGTACCACATTGCAGATAACTAAATTTATATGCCTAAATGTTTCAAAAGCAATTAAAATTCATAAATATATCTATGTGGAGCCATTCTAGATGTCCTAGAATAACTGAGATACTTGCTTAGAGCTGCCATATGTGACAGAGTATCTATGGGAGTTCTACATCTCTTGGGATGGCAGGATACCTTAGGATATCTAAAATGCTACCAGACATCTGATTTTAAGCAGATGAATTATTCTGTATGGAGAGCATTCAGCTATGAGCAGGTAAACAGCTGGTGTCATCTGGGAGTTTGTTTTTTTTTGAGACATCCAAACAGAGCAGACCAATACAGCACAGCATTGGTGTGCAGGCTGTGCTGTTCTTGGGTGGGACTCCTCATAATATCTGGAGTGATACTGGAGAGACTATTTTCAGATACCAGAATGCTGTTCTGTGCATCTGGATATGTACAAATTGTCTGTAGACAGAGTCAATGGAGTTCTGGGAATCACAACTGGAATTAATTTTTTTTTTTCAGTTTGGTATGTCCTTGCATATCCTGATACCTGACTGATACAAAAGGCCAAGCATTTTTCTAGGTCCTAAGTCTTATCTGCTAGTTTCTTGTGTATTCCTAGGACAATGGGCAATAAGACAGCTAACGCAGTCACAGTCAATTACAGAAAGCACTTGCATGCTCCCTGATGCTTAGACATCTACATTTATTATCCCGTACCCTCAGGCTGAACTCTGCCTGAGCAAGATAAGGAAAATGTTGATCCAAGAGAAGCGGCAGATGCCACCCACGCCTAACCCTCTCCAGGATGTGGCAGCCATGTCAAAGTGGGCAGCAGATCAATGGTGGCCATGTCATAGTATGTCTGTGCCATGGCCAGCATGGGGGCCATGAAATGGTGTCTGCCTCCGGGTGAGAGGTGCCCCCACACAGACGGGAGCAACCACTGGTGCTGTGGCTTTTTGTCCACCCCAGTGTATTTGGGCAGGCATCAAGAGCCATAGATGTGTTTCCCAAGGAAACACTGTGGGCTGGGCACCACATCAGCTGCTGCCTGGTTTGTAGCCTGGTTGCAGACATGTGGGTTCCTCCATCTGGACAGACAGCATGCTGTACCACAACACTGAGGAATGGGGAATGGGAAGGTGTCATGCTGCCATCATGAGGTCCAGCCTAAGGCAGTAATTACCCCATTTCAGCACTCCCTGCTGCATTGCAGGCTTTTCAGGTTTGTGACTGTTGTCTGCCCAGGTCGGCACCCATGTTCTTTTGCCCAGGAGGTAGCAGAGGCTGCCGTGGCCAGACATGCTACCTTTAATATGTACCAATGCCATGTACTACTGGCTAATCAGTAAGACTGAATACACAAGAGTACAAGTAGAGGTACATAAAGTACAACAAACATTTCCTGTCATGCTGTGGACCCAGATCCATCCCCCCACTAATTCAATGTTTCTACGCCTTCATTCTACAAAGGAGCCAAAAAAAAAAAAAAAAAAAAATTAACAATGCAGTGACTTAATCAGAAACACTGCAGTCTCTACCAGAGGTTGTATAGGTTGCATAGGTTGCATATAGATGCAGAGGTTGTGGGAGCAGTATGTCTCTTGACCTGTGGGATAGCCATTGCTCCTCCCTTGCCCAATGCCAAAGGGAAAAATCAGTATTTTCTGCATATGTGTGCGTCTGTGTCCATGTGTATGTGGTAGTGGATGCACACTGGCAAGCTTTCATGATTCTGAGCCGACAGGACCTTGATGTTACACAGTGTTTGGCACTGCTCTCCAAAAGACACTGGTGGCAGTCTTGTTAGAAAAGCATTCAGGCATCTTCAGCCTCCCTCATGATTGTCGTGAACAGCTAGGGACAGCTGCTTGTTCTGCCATGAACAGGCTGTCGACCCCACAGGAGCTTTGGAGAACCCAAGAGCCAAAGCTCATGTTCTGCTGACAACCTGCCTCATTTGTTATGAGGCCCTGCTGAAGACTTCTAAATATTTTGAGGTACATAGAAGCACATCTTCAGATGAGTCAGGTGCAGGCACATGTTGGATGTCAGAAAGCAATCAGCTCCCAGAGGTCAGGAGATATTCTGCTCCCACAACCTATGCATCCTGTAGGAAAGGCAAATGAAGGAGCAGTAAGGCAGTACATAGTCTTGTCAAAACCACGGTAAAAAACCTGATCTTTCTGCCCATGGAAAATTATCTGGAAAATTCTGTGTCAAAGCACAAAATTGTGTTAACAAAATCTGAATTTAGGCTGCGTTTGAGAGACGTTAAGAGTTACTAGAGAATGTTTATAGGTTTAAGGTAAACACTGCTATTCTATCGGTCTTGAGAATGTTACACAGGAAGATTTTTTGGCTCCTTGTGGTGAAGACAATATAAAACAAAGTATTTTGCTGAAGTAGTATTTTCTATTATAAAACTTGTTTGATTAATATTTTGCAGTAATATTTTCCATCAACTATACTCAAAGATACATATCTTTTTTAAGAAATACACTTATTTATTTAAAAAGTCTTAAATTAGTGTCCATAATTTAGAATCATAGAATCATAGAATCATAGAATCATAGAATCATTAGGGTTGGAAAGGACCTTAAGATCATCTAGTTCCAAATCCCCTGCAGTGGGCAGGGACACCTTACGCTAAATCGTATCATCCAAGGCCTCATCCAACCTGGCCCTGAACACTGCCAGGGTTGGAGCATTCACAACCTCCCTGGGCAACCTATTCCAGTGCCTCACCACCCTAACAGGAAAGAATTTCCTTCTTATATGCAACCTAAACTTCCCCTGTTTAAGTTTTAACCCATTGCCCCTTGTCCTGTCACTACAGTCTCTAATGAAGAGTCCCTCCCCAGCAACCCTATAGGCCCCCTTCAGATACTGGAAGGCTGCTATGAGGTCTCCACGCAGCCTTCTCTTCTCCAGGCTAAACAGCCCCAATTTCCTCAGCCGGTCTTCATACGGGAGGTGCTTCAGTCCTCTGATCATCCTCATGGCCCTTCTCTGCGCTTGTTCCAACAGTTCCATGTCCTTTTGATGTTGAGGACACCAGAACTGCACACAATACTCCAGGTGAGGTCTCACAAGATCAGAGTAGAGGGGCAGGATCATCTCCTTTGACCTGCTGGACACTCTCTTCTTGATGCAGCCCAGGATACGGTTGGCTTTCTGGGCTGCAAGCGCACACTGCTGGCTCATGTTCATTTTCTCATCAACCAATACCCCTAAGTCCTTCTCTGCAGGGCTGCTCTGAATCTCTTCTCTGCCCAACCTGTAGCTGTGCCTGGGATTGCTCTGACCCAGGTGTAGGACCTTGCACTTGGCATGGCTAAACCTCATGAGGTTGGCATCAGCCCACCTCACAAGTGTGTCAAGGTCCCTCTGGATGGCATTCCTTCCCTCCAGCGTATCAACGGAACCACACAGCTTGGTGTCATCGACAAACTTGCTGAGGGTGCACTCAATCTCAACGTCCATGTCAACGATGAAGATGTTAAACAAGACCGGTCCCAACACCAATCCCTGGGGGACGCCACTCATTCCTGGTCTCCAGCCAGACATTGAGCCATTGACCACAATTCTTTGCGTGCGGCCAGCCAGCCAGTTCTTTATCCACCGAGTGGTCCATCCATCAAATTGATGTTGCTCCAATTTAGAGACAAGGATGTCATGTGGGACAGTGTCGAACGCTTTACACAAGTCCAGGTAGATGACATCAACTGCTCTACCACTGTCCATCAGTTCTGTAGCCCCATCATAGAAGGCCACCAAATCGGTCAGGCAGGATTTCCCCTTAATGAAGCCATGATGGCCGTCACCAAGCACCTTGTTGATTTTCATGTGCCTTAGCATGCCATCAAGGAGAATCTGCTCCAAGATTTTGCCAGGCACAGAGGTGAGACTGACTGGTCTGTAATTCCCTGGGTCATCCATTTTCCCCCTCTTGAAAATGGGGGTTATATTGCCCTTTTTCCAGTCATCGGGAACGTCACCTGACTGCCATGATCTCTCAAATATGATGGCCAACGGCTTCGCAGCTTCATTTGCCAGTTCCTTCAGGACCCGCAGAGGGATCTCATCAGGACCCACGGACTTGTGCACGTTCAGATTTTTAAGATGGCCTCGAACCGGTTCCTCTCCTACAGTGGGCACAAGGTCTTCATTCTCACAGTCCCTGCGTCTGCCTTCCAAGACTTGGGTGGTTTTGTCAGAGCCTTTGCCAGTGAAGACCGAGGCAAAGAAGTCATTCAGAACCTCAGCCTTCTCCAAATCCTGTGTAGCCAGTTCTCCCGAGAGCTTCCTGAGGGGGCCTACATTGTCCCTATTTGCTATGTACCTGTAGAATCCCTTCCTGTTATCTTTAATACCTCTAGCCAAGTTTAATTCTAACTGAACCTTAGCTTTCCTGACCTGGTCCCTAGCTTCTCGGACAACATCCCTGTACTCTCTCCATGCCACCTGTCCTTGCTTCCACTTATTATAAGCCTCTTTTTCCATTTGAATTTTCCTCAGGAGCTCCTTATCCATCCAAGGAGGTCTCCTGGCCCTCCTGCTGCACTTCCTTCTGGTTGGGATGCAACACTCCTGAGTTTGCAGCAGGTGATACTTGAGTATCAACCAACAGTCTTGGGCCCCTCTGCCCTCTAGGGCTGTATCCCATGGAACCTTCCTAAGCAGGTTCCTGAAGAGGCCAAAGTCTGCTCTTTTGAACCCACAAACTCCCTGTGGACTGCTCACCTGTCCCCAGACAGAGTTCCATACTCTCCAGCCTATCCCCAACATAAAGGGGAACTCCCCTCCCCGCCTGCCAGGCCTGTCTTTCCTAAAGAGCCTGTAACCTTCCATTCCAACACTCCAGTCGAAGGAGACATCCCACCATGTTTCTGTGATGCCTATTATATCATACCCCCGTAGACGTGCCCACATCTCTAATTCCTCTTGTTTGTTCCCCATGCTATAGGCATTTGTATAGAGGCATCTGAGCCGAGCTCCAACTGAAGCCAGCTCATTGGCTGGAGCAGTTGGGATACCTCTACAGTGCTCCAAGCATTTATTATAGGTTCTGGCAACTGACTGGGTGTGTTGGAATGAAATGATGTCCCCCCTCCCCCAACACATCTAGTTTAAAGCTTCCTTGACCAGTCTGGCAAGCCTCCTACCAAAACTGCTCTTTCCCTTCTTTATCATCAGACCAGCTCCACCAGCCCCCACTAGACCTGGCGTACAGGCTTGGGTCCCGTGTTCAAGACACCCAAACCCCTGACTATGACACCACCCTTTTAACCAGTTATTAACCTGGCTAATCCTCCTAGCTTTTTTTAGGTCCTCCCCTGTACCCTGGAGAATTGATGAAAAGACCACCTGAGCTCCAGAGCCCCTAACCACCTCCCCCAGGGCTCTGTAGTCTTCCTTTATGTTCCCCAGGCTACTACTATCTATATCCCTAGCACCCACATGTATCACCAGGAGTGGGTAATAGTCCGTGGGACTTACTAGAGCAGGCAGCCTCTCTGCCACATCCCTGATCCGTGCCCCCAGTAGGCAACACACCACCCTTGAGACAGGGTCTGGCCGGCAGACAAGTGCTTCTGTCCCTTTCAGTGTAGAGTCCCCTACTACTACGACCCGCCGCTTTTTCCTAGCAGCACCAGTAGAGATCTTCTTTAGCAGGGCATCAGCCGGCCGTTTCTGGCTCGAGTGCGCTTCCTCATTAGCCCCCTGCAGGACAGCAAAGCGGTTCTGCGTGGGGACAGGGGATTTAGGGGGAAGCCCCTTGCTTTTGGTTGTCCTTTTCCTTCTTTTTTTTTGTTGTTTTTTTTTTTTTTGTCACTAATTCCCAGCTTCCCAGGTTAACGGCCTCCTTCTTTCCTTCATGAGGTAGAGGTGAAGCTCGAGGCCCCTGCACAATTTGGGCCAGGAGCAACCATTCCTGTTTCCTTTCAGCTTCCCTGACATCTCACAGCCTATTAACAGCATCCCGCAGCTCAGCCACCTGCTGCAGGAGGACCTCCATCAGGGAGCACCGAGTGCAGCCCTGCCCATTGTGCACCATTCCCTCCCCAAACCAGTGCAGGCACTCTCTACACTCCGAGTTCTGCACTGCAGCCTCCCCTCTCATTGGCTCTGTCTGGGTGCCTACGCTGGCCACCGTCGGGGCAGCCAGAGCAGAGCCCCCAGACGGGCCCTGATCATACGATGGGTGCTCACCATCCCGCCCGCCTGCCCGCACAAACTGCCGCTCTAACGGCCTCGACTCCCTCTGTTCGCCGCGCTCCCTGGGTCAGGTTTTTAACCAGTCAGGGCTGGTGCCGCTGCTTCAGGCTCCGCCCCGTGTGAGTCAGCTGCTCGCTCTCGTCGGCTGAGCTGCCGGCTCCTGGGCTGGTCGTGTCGAGGACTTGAGGCTCCCTCGGTGTCTCTTGTCGCTCTGGGTTGAGGCTCCTGAACGCTGATCTCCCCCCCGCTCCGGTGTTGAAGGCGTCCTCTCTCGAGCTACTCATCTCAGCAATTTAAGAGGTTGGTAGTGAGGTGGGTAGTGGAGACAAGACTTCAGACATTACCAATGTCTACATGCTCCTATTTGAGTCTTGTTAGTTGACCTCAGGGTAACAGGTAGAGGTAAAACTAAATTAATCCCCAAAGCATGGCCTCCTGTGGACTGCAACAGGCTGGTAAAAAAGAAACATAGCGAGTAATGCTTTTACAGTTCATATTGATAAATTCCTATTTAGATGAAGAAGACAGAGATTATGAAAAGCGGCCTCTGCCAAGTTTAGGACACCAGATGCCACCCTGGAAAATTGCCTGGTTGTTCTGTGGAATTTGTAGACAGCAAAGAGAAAGGCCATTGTGTCAAGTCAATGAGGACAGAATTACAAAGAAAATAATTTGTGGATACTTTATTGAATTATGATATACATTAAGAGTGTGGAAATTGGAATTCCCTAAATCTGCTGTACCTTAATTTGTAACTATAACATTTTTCCATTATATTTGCTGAAAAATATTGCTGCAAACTATCAAAACAGATTTATAATAGAAAATACTTGTTCATAAAAACACTTTTTGGTGGATTTGCAGAGAAAATATATTCCACAGAAGAACATTTCTGCAAAATGAAAAGATATTTCAGAAAAAATCCAATATGCATTCTAAGAAAGTATTTACATTTGCTTTTTTTCAGTAATGTTTTACACTTTCTTTTGGCATATTAGTAATGGCACATAATCTGACAGGCTACAGGGTGAGAGACTATATTATAAGCAAATGAACAGAATAATGTATTTTCCAAAATATTGCAGAAAAGAATAATTCTGGTCATGTGTCCAGGGATAGTGAAAGGGAAATTTTGACATTGGCTCCTTACTCAACAGCATGGAGAGTGCCTTTCAGGAAATCTTTATGGACAAAGGAAGGAGATGTTCAGCACCCTAAATCTTTGTTTACTTGTGTCTCTTCCAGGGAGAAAAATAGGAATTTTTAGTATTTTGAGGTTTTTACTTCCATCTGTTAGAGACAAGTTAGGCTAAAAGAGGAATAATAGTTCATATTTGTTCTGTTTTCCAGATAGCTGTTTTTTCAAAATGGATTTCCTTACATGACTCCTAATATCAGAAAAGACCATTTATTCAAAAGCTGAATAGTTTAAAAAGTTTTAGAATTTTTGTGTTTTTTTTTATAGCACAGAAAACATACCAGAGGACTAATTTTACTTTATATTGTGCACAGTGGCATAACTGAAGACAGGAGAGACACGTCTGCTTACTATGCATCCCTCACAGTTTGGGAAGTAAATCTGCTAGAGTGGTTTCAACTGCAGTTTCAGATAGTAAAACACTCACATTCCTAACACTAAGTAGACTCTATGTAACAATCAAGAAAAAATAAAATAGAAGTATGATACAGGAATTCAAAATTTGGATCAGCGAACTTGCTTGAATCTTTACAGTACAACTCTTGTGTCTCTGTAAAGGACTATTTAGGATATTTCTCCTGGTACACATTTAAGTGAAATCACTTATATACTTAAAAAAAAATAAAATCTTTAACCTCCAAAAGATAGCATTTTGTTGGAGCTTTGGCTTAATGGGGAATCAGTTGTTAATTAAAAGGAACCAAAAATTGTTCAATTCCCATATAAAAAAAGGATTATAACAGCAATTTTTATAGAAAACATGAGAATGCAACTTACTCCTGAAATTCTTACATCCAGTAAAATACGTAACTTACAACCCTTTACTTGTTAGAAAGTGTCATTCATCTTTAGAAATCCAATAGATTATATAAACATAACGATCAAAAAGTCCATAACTGTGATAACAGCTATGGAGTGATTGAATTATTTCATACATACAAAACATTTGATCTTCCAAATTGTATATAAAGATGTTAACAGCTTTAAAGAACTACCTCATACCTACTAAACATATTCCTGTGGTTCAACACCATACTTAGAAAGGGACAGCAGCTAAGTAGTAACAGTAGTTTGGTAGGGTGACTTATCTAGCTACAGGAAAAGTCCTGTTTGCCTTATTCTCATAGTGATACTACATTAGCAAACACAGAAATGAAAGAATATTTCTCTTATAGAATAGGTAAAGGGGGACAGAATGTAACTTCTGAGGAATAAGCAAAGTACTCAGGTTGGTGGAGGAATCAAGAACATTTTCCTCACAGGTATTTAAATAGAGGAAAAAAAATAAATATTTATTTAGCAAGATTGCAGCATGAGAAAGAGTTCTCTCACTTAGCTACATTGAGTCAAATATGATTATTATACAGAAAAGTGTAAAAACTAGCACACTGTAAGCTACAAGCTCAACATGATTTGTAATGCACTCACTGCGTGACACAGCTTTTCCTGTGGAAAGATTTTCCTGCTCTTAAGTTATGGAAAAAAGCATAGAAAAGACACTAGGATTTTTATCTTCATCCTCACTGAGATTAATTAATATAGGCTCTACTAGATATTTACATTATTATTGGTGAATGATTTTTGTGTTAATATGCATTTGGTTTATTTGTTTTACTTACTCATCTTTACAAGTGGGTTGTGATTAATGTGTATGAATCAATCTATCCCTTTTGAATATACACTTCCAATGCACTAAAGTGGATGCAGTGAGCAGCATTGTTTTGGGGGCATTGTTTCATAATGGGTTGTAAAAGGAAAGTTTTGAAATTAGCTTTCTTGCAGTTATTTTTTTTCCATCCAGCTTTCTGTTTGTCTCCACTTTCCACTTACAAATTCCTTTCATCTGATAAAGTAAAATTTATTTTGTCATCCTCCTAGCACCTGCCAGCACGAGTGGGCCTTGGCCTTCCTTGTCACATCCCTGCATACCCTGACAATGTTCCTATAGTCTTCCCACTTGGCCTGTCCCTTTTTCCACCTCCCAAAAATTTCTTTCTTGACTTTAAGATTACTAGGACCTCCCTGCTCATCCATGCAGGTCTCCTGACCCTTTTGCCTAATTTCTTCATCATGGGGATACACTGGTCTTAGGCTTGGAGGAAGTGATGCTTAAATAATGACCAGATCTCTTGGACTTCATTGTTTTCTAGAGCCCTATCCCAGAGAATTCCTCTAAGTAGGTCTTCGAAGAGACTAAAGCTAGCTCTCCAGAAGTTCAGGGTTTTAGTCCTGCTTACTGTTTTGCTTCCCTCACACAGCACTGAGTTCCACCATCACATGATTTCTACAGCCAAGGCTGCCCCCAACTTTTATGTCATCAATCAGTCCTCCCTAGTTTGTAAGTACAAGGTCTAGCAGCACAACTTTCCTCATTGGCTCCTCTACCACTCGTAATAAGAAGTTATCTTCAATGATCTACAGGCATTTCCTGGACTGTCTGTGCCAGGCCATGTTACCTCTCCAACAAATATGGCTGGTTGAAATCCCCCCAGGATAGCCAGTGCCTGTGACCATGAGGCTATTTCCACCTGCCCATAGAAGACCTCATCAACTTCCTCCTCCACTAGATGACTATTGCACTAGATAAATGTGCAATCCTACACACTTATACCTAGATGTGGCCTTAATGTAACAGGACCTCAGTATATTCTTTAGTGTCTCTGCTAAAGATACTACCAGGGAATAGAAATTGGCTATGAAACTACATTTTTAAAGCCCGTTTTCTCTTTCTGTGCTTTCTGAACTGTTTCACTGAGTTCCATGGTACTTATTACCTTGTAATCTCACTGAAGTTATACAAATGATTAGTTCCATCTTTACACTATATATTTAAAGAAAAATGAACTTTCAAGGTATTCAATTATACTGCAAGGGTTTAGAGCTATGAGGGAAGTGAAAATAATTCATAATTAGATAAAAAAAGATTTCAAAATGTCAAATTCTTTTCTTGCTGCCACATATTGGAATGTATTCTTACTATTTCAAGGTGTACTGGGTTCAGCTGTAACAGTAATTTTTTTTCTTCGTAGTAGCTAGTGCAGTGCTGTTGACTTTAGTCTGGCAACAAAGCTGATAACATACCAGTGTTTTAGTTGTTGCTAAGTAATGCTTACTCTGATCAAGGACTTTTCAATCTCTCACACTCTGCCAGTGAGGAGACACACAGGAAGTCATGAAGAAGCAGAGACAGGACACCTGACCCAAACTAACCAAAGGGGTATTCCATGCCACAGCAGGTCATGCCCAGTATATTAATGGGGAGAAGTCACCCAGAAGGCCTAGATCACTGCTCAGGTCAGGCTGTGTGTCAGTAGGTGGGTGGTGCGCATCACTTGTGCTTGTTGTTTTTTTCCCCTTTCTTTTTTGTTTTGTATTCTCTCCCCTTGTTATTTCCTTTATCATTATTACTATTGGTGGTTGCAGTAGTATTTTTGTGTTATACTTCAGTTACTGGACTGTTCTTATCTCAACCTGTGGGATTTACATTCTTTTGATTCTTCTCCCCCTCCTTCTCGGAAGGAGGAGGAGGGGAAGGAAGGGGAGAGTAAGCAAGCAGCTGTGTGGTTCTGAGTTACCGGCTGGGCTTAAACCACAACACAAGAGCACCAGGTGAGTAAGGACAAATTATTAAAAAAAAAAAATAAAAATAAAAAGCCCTGTTACATCCAGAATAAATATGTTGTCATGAGAAGATATAAATTGGATTATTTATTAATGAAATTAGTTCTGTATTTTAAGGTAAAAAAGATTCCTTCTCAGGGAACTGAGCATAACATAATTGTATCAGTGCATGAGAATCTGCTGTTCTTACAACAGGGTTCCTATTCCACCATCGCAAAGGAATTATTCTTTTAAGAGGTTCAATCATAGCTTTTCCACTTCTGTCTCAGAAGTATTTTTTTTTCTCATACTTGCCAGAGAAATAGCTGCCTCTCAAATCTCACATTAGAGTAGCCAAAAGAATACAGCTACTCTCTGAAACCTGACATGAAAGTCAGTAAAAGTCTTGAGTGGTTTCTTGATTTCTAATTAAACCAGGCAGGTCTCTGAATCCTACAGAATTTCAACCAGCAAGTCAGAACACATTGTCTTGACAGCCAGAATGTCCAAACCTAAAAGGACTGAAATCCAAGAAGTCTTGCAGAAAATACAGTTAAAGTTTTATGTTTGAAATAAATCTTTATAAGCAGTGAAGATCACTGGTTTTGGGTTTTGCCATATACTCTGCAACGTTCTGTTTTGCCTTTGATACCCAAACAATTTTGTTGCCATATGCATGGTTGTGTAAAGCATGTTGATATGCTGATGACATTTATTAACAGCTCAACTATTTTCTGTGTTTGAATGGAGCTAAATTTCATTGGCTTGCAAACGATTGGCGGAACATCCGTTCTTCAGATCAAACACTGTGCAAGAATTATATCTTACTGTAAAATATATCAATTGAAACATAATGCACAATTATAGTACATATAATTTTAACTGCTGTATTTCATTACACACTATTTGCAAAACAGTTTGAATTATTTGGCTGATCTTTTAATTACTAGCCTCAAATCTTTAGAATTAGACAAGTTTAGGCAAAAAAATGATGAAACAGATTAATATTTGTAATACTAGCACTGCATATTTTGCATTAATTCTGATAAAAGAATACTTGAATACCACAAGTAAAATGTTCTGATGTTTGACTTACACGTGAAAAATATCAAATCTACCTTTCTTTCCTCTTCAGCAATCTGCTCTTAGGTATAGCATTAATGGAGGTGCCTTATTATATTGACAGATAAAAAAGCATGACATTTTCTCTTTCTCAGAGCTTAATGACATATGTTTGTAAAAAAAAAAAAAAATTAGCTTTATGACAAAATCCTATGATGGTAACAGTCCATCATTCTTCAGTTCAGACTTCTTCGCTTATTTCATAATTGACATTATTTTTAAGATATCAGTGTATTAACAGGGTCTCTCCTTAAAGTGAAAATGGATTTACATAATTCTTTATTATTTTTACCTCAAAAGGTATATTTGAGATTCATAGAATCATAGAATAGTTAGGGTTGGAAAGGACCTTAAGATCATATAGTTCCAACCCCCTGACATGGGCAGGGACACCTCACACTAAACCATGTCCCCCAAGGCCTCGTCCAACCTGGCCTTGAACACTGCCAGGGATGGAGCATTCACAACATCCCTGGGCAACCTATTCCAGTGCCTCACCACCCTAACAGAAAAGAATTTCCTTCGTATATCTAATCTAAACTTCCCCTGTTTAAGTTTGAACCCGTTACCCCTTGTCCTATCACTACAGTCCCTAATGAAGAGTCCCTCCCCATCATCCCTATAGGCCCCCTTCAGATACTGCATACTTAAGACAGTTATTTATGACTGAATATTTCAGAACATTTAAATAAATGTGAGTGCCACAAGACTGGTATTAATGTAAATGTTTCACCAAAACACACAAAATCTTGATTTATATCCCACCCTCACAGCAAGCACTTTATGCTTATGTTTCATATTTATGACTATTATTTCTTACTAAAACAGCTTCTGAGGACTGGGGCCACAAGACCTGAATTCTGATGTAATTCTGTGGTTGTTTACGCTGTGCATTAGGCAAATGAAGCTGTCTGGCTGCTGGTGTGTACAGTTTTATTTAACTTAAATTAAAGACAGAGATTAGAGCTTGTTTCCACAATCAGGCTGATTTGTAATTAAGTATAAAACTGTTATATATACGGTATTTATGATACTATGTAGGAAGAAAATAGAAAGCATCTATGGGATATGCTTTGAGTCGGTCTGATAGGAAAGGATAAGGATGCATTGGAATTATTCTTTGATTTAAATTGTCTGCCACTGAAAAAGGAATAATTTCATAGCATATTAAAAATATATACATGATAAAATGCAAATAAATAAATAAATTGTATTTTACCTTGTCCCACTGAAGAGTCTTGCAAATGATTTTTTAATTGGTACCATTCTTGTAGTACTCAGTTTCTTTCATAGCTATAGTGCAGCATTAGTTTCAAACACAAGTTTTTTATTAAGACCATGCTGTAATCCAGAAATGTGCCATACATATTGTAAGACTGTAAACACTACTTCACGTCCTCCATTCAAAATATATAACCAAGACTTCATTTACAATATTATTCAAAATACAAAAAAAAAATACTCCAATTAAGTAAAAAAACATTTTTAGCCATAAATCAACACTCTGCTATAATATTTACAAACAATATGTATTAATTATTGTAGCCACAAGCCTATAGTAATGTGAATTTTAAACATCAAGACAACTCATACCTCTGTATCAGTCCAAGTGAAAGAAAAAACTAGTTCATTATCACAGCAACCTCTGAAATACAAGAAATACAAACCTATAGAAATACTTACAGTTTCACTGCTGGGAATATAAGGTGCTGGTTTTCTGAAGATGTTTCTCTGTATCGTTTTCCTTTGCACCAGTCTTCATCAAATTCTGTGACAGAAAAGCCTTGAAACGTGAGTGAAATTATATTAATATTTTTTGACATTCTTCTTTTCTTTTTTAAAGATGGTTGTTTGTAGGTTACATGCATTCAAAACTGGGAAGATAAAACTGCCAATTGTCTCACAGATTCAAAATAAAACATAATAGTACCTAAGTTCAGAAAAAGATACAAAAACCAAAGAACAAGTAAAAATAAAATATGTGCAAAATGAAGAGCAGGTATGAACTGCCAGTATGAAAAGTCAACACAGCACAAAGATTCCCATCAATCAAGGATCTGCTCCCAAACAATACTCAGCAGTTTCCTAGAGAAGAGTGTAAAAATAATGTCTGCTTGAGGAATTTATGAATAAATCCAAGTATTATGCTTTCTCTAAAGACACATATAGAATCTTAGCACAAGCAATTTCTATGCCTGTGGACAGCACACAAATGTTAGATATTGTCTACCAACTACAGCTCATTAGCTGTCTTCCATATGAGTGAAGATCTGTGCTATACATTTAATTATGTTCTCTGTCTGAAGCCCAGGAAACAGAAATCCAGTGAAACTGCAGGAATTGCAGAAATTGCAGAAATGGAATTCCTACAAGCCATAAACTTGGCCACTAGAGTTGCTGAATGCACTTATTGATCAGACAAAACATGAAGAGTGAAAGAAGAAAGCAATTCATTGTCACTAACTCTGTTAAGAGCTTAAACAATGTGTGCTGAACTCAGTGAGAGTTGAGAGGTTATCTTCAGTTCCTCTTTGACTTCCTTGAAATCATGTCCTACTTGATAGTACTGCAGGTAATCAGAATGAGGAGCTACCAAGACAGGATTGCTGTTCTGAAGTTAAAAGTTCACAAAGTGTCACAAACTTCTCCCTCCCCTTTAACTTTTAATGTAGTGAGTTGCAGACACTTCTGTAATTCCAATACTGCCACTCTATAATTTGGACAAGGCTTAACATCTCAGTACTTCTTTTGTAATAGCCTTTGCATATATCTTTTCTTAGAGAACAATATAATAAACAATATCCATTGCAAAGGCAGTGAACCACTTATGCTAAGACAGTAGCTCAAATATGCCTTCTACAGAAAAATATTTATATAAATGAACTCTATATGGGGGTTTTGTTTGTTTGTTTTTCCTCCTACTTTTCTAATTGCTTTTCTTTTCCAGTGCTACAATATATAAATAGGGGGAAAAAAAGACAAAAGAACAAAAAATTCAACAAAGCAAAGGTACTGAGGATATAATTAAAGGTTCCCCCCCCATATTTCTTCTTCATTAGCCTGGGGACATGCCACTCGGCATTCAGGCTGCTGAAAAAGTGTTATACGGTCCTCTACTTTGTATTTAGTAACCTAATTTAGCTACATATAGACATAGATTTTGTAGCCTTTTGCCCATTTGTTGTACAATGAGATACAAGAAGAAAGAACACTTTTCATTATCTCATTAATACACTATGCACCATTTGTATCTAGTATATCTAGCATATGCAGGGTATAACCCCAAAATAATGGCAAAGTATAAACATCAGTTAAATGTTGGTTGAATTACAGTGTTTATTAATTTTTTGTAATTTCAATATCCATCATGTGACTACAGTAACATAGTTTATTACTCTTCTGTACAGAAAGTAAACAGAAATATAGTTTTCGATTAATGACTTACAAAGAAAAGCAACTAAGTACAACATCAAAAACATCACAAAAGCTTCATCCATATGACAATCCAAACAAAACCCTATTGGTTGCATCTCTGTAAGAGTGTGCCTTTAAAAGCAGCAGGGTTTGTGGGTTCGGCCTTTGAATACTCAAATTTCCTGAGTTTTTGATCTAGACAATCTGTATTTAGAAACAGGGGAAAGAAGTGTTTTCAAGGTCATCTTGTCAGGGAGCATGGTGGGATGGGGCTGAGCCCATGAGGGAAGTTAGGGTAGCCCAGGTTCAGGCAGGGCCCTGCCCTCACTCTCTATCTTGAGCATGGCAGGCAGAGCCAGAGATGGCAGCAGAGTCTGCCAGCACTGCTGGATGCGTTGAGGGGATGGACTGGGGCCTGGAGATGGGTCTAGGACCAGAGACAAGGCACTGGTGGGGGTCCACGTACTACTGGGACCAGGTCTGGGCAATGGCTGCTGACCAGGCTGAAGTAGGAAAGGATCTCCTGTGCTCTGGGTGGAGCAGGTGGGGGCAGTGAGGACAGAGGTGCCTGTGCCCCCAGGGTCCTGCAACATGTACTGCCGTTAGACAGAGAAATTAATCTCTTAACCTGTGTGACAGGTCTTGTGCAAGGACTGCTTGGGCACAGAGACTGGGCAGCAACACAGGCTATAAATACATTCATTATTTTTGTAAAAGAAAAGTCAGAAGATGGAACAGATTTACACCAAAACGTTACTGTTTCTTCGAATACAAGAATTCCAGAAAAACCTTTAGCACCAAATTAGGCCAGGAGAGTCCTTGACTTAGTTAATCATTTGCAGTTGTAGTGGATTTACCAGGACTAGGTGCCAGGAACCCACCAAAGCTGCTTTATCACTTCCTTCCTCAGCTGGACACAGGAGAGAGAAAATATAATTAAAAGCTTGTGGGTAGAGATAAGGACAGCAAAATATCATTCACCAGTTACTGTCATGGGCAAAATGGACTCAACTTGAGGAAATTAATTTAATTTATGACCAATCAAATCCAAGGACAATATTGAGAAATACAACTAAATCTTAAAACACCCTCCCCCCACCCTTCCCTTCTTCCTGGGCTCAACTTTACTTCCAATTTTCCCTACATCCTTTCAGAGAGAGGAGCAGGGGGATGGGGAATGGGAACTGTGGCCAGTTCATGTTGTCTCCTCATGGGGAGAACTCACACTCTTACCCTGTTCCAGCATGGGACCTCCCATGGGAGACGGTCCTCCATGAAGTTCCCCAACATGTGTTCTTCCACAGACTATAGTTCTTCATGAACTACTCTACTTCAGTGTGAGCCTCTTCCATGTAGTGCAGTCCTTCAGGAACAGACTTCTCTAGCACGGGTCCCGCATAGGGTCACAAGTCCTGCTAGCAAACCTACTCCAGTATGGGCTCCTCTCTCCATGGGGCCACTTCCCACAGGGTCACAACCTCCTTTGGACATCCCCCTGCTCCAGGGAGTGGTCCTTCATAGGCTACAGGTGGATATCTGCTCCACTGTTGACCTCCATGTGCTGTAGGGGACAGCCTGTTTCAACATGGTCTGCACCACAGACTGCAGAGGAATCTCTGCTCCAGGACCTGGAGCACATCCTCCCCTGTTGTGTAGCAGGTTTTTTCCCCTCCTTAACTATGTTGTCCCAGAGGCATTACCACCATCACTAATGGGCTCAGATTTGGCCAGCACCAAGTCCATCTTGGAACTAGCTGGCATTGGCTCTGTCAGATATATGGGAAGTTTCTAGTAGCTTCTTTCAGAAGCCACCCCTGTAGCCTCCCTTCTACCAAAACCTTGCCATGCAAATCCAGTACAGTAATAGACAGAAAAAAAAAAAAAAAATACCTGCATGGTCATGATAAATCTTTCAGCCTGAGGTAGACAATCACTTTTTGATGTAAATACTAGACATCCCATGATCAATGATGTAAAAGGGAAAACACTGTCCAGTCTCTAAGGAACAAGGAATAAAGGGTGAGAAACAACCATGCTGACACCAAAGTGAGAGGAGAAGGAAGGGGAGGAGGCTCCCCAGGTGTCCCAGCACAGGTGGTGCTCCGGGCACCCCAGCAGGGACTCCTCTGCAGACCCTGGAGAAGACCATCCTGCAGTAGGTAGATACGCCCTTGAAGGAAGCTGCAGCCCGTGGAGAGCACACACTGGAGTAGGTTTATCTTGAAGGGCTGCATCCTCTCCATTGCCCATCCCCCTGTGCTGCTTGGTGATGAGGAGGCAGAGGAGCTGGGAAGGAGTGAAGTTGAGTTTGGGAAGAAACTACTTAATTTTCTCTTTGTTTCTCACCATCCTATTCTATTTTTAATCAGCAATAAATTAAATTACCTTTCCCCAAATTGAGTCAGTTTTGCTAGTAACAATAATTGATTAGTGATCTTACTGTCTTCATCTCAACCCACATCCCTTTCCATCTTATTTTCTAACCCCCATCATTCCTGTTAAGGAGGAGTAGTGAGAGAGCAGCTGTTAGACATCTGGAAGCACCAAGGTCAACACACCACAATGTTAGATGTGAATTTGGAGGAGATAATCATGACTTTTATAACTATCCTAATCCTAGCTGAGGTATAACTGAAACATGAGGTATTTTTACCAATGATCTTCTTACTACCTAAATTACAGCCTAGCTGATCTTTGATGTATTCCCTCTGATGCTCTCTGTATACCAGCATTAGTATTCCCAAACCATGGGACTGATCAACTTGAAAACTAATCTCACAAAGAGAGAGCAGGTTCCAACCACAGAAATTTACTGTCCCTCTTCAGCATGTAGATTTGTGACTATTTGTGTGTGACTCAGTTTATCTAGAACAAAATGCTTAAAATATTCAAAACACAAATTCACAACATTGTACACAGATAGACTGTACAGGTTGTTATGGGAAGGAGCCAAATTACCTTCTGTGTAAAAGCTGTTTGATACATAGGTTTTGGATATGGATCACATCTTTCAAGAACCTTTACAGACATAAATAAGATGTTAATTACTATAGCTATGCAATAGAAAGAGGTTATATTCAGTACACAAAAATAATTTTATAGGAAAAACAGTCACTTCTGCTAAATGCAATAGCATATATTGCTATGCTAACATGCACAATTGCATCCAAAGGCAACTCCACTACCATTAACTCAAATTTCCTGCTTTTGGAAAGACAGACTGAACAAAAGTAGACATCTGCAAAGTTAATAAGTTTTGTTTTATGTGAAACTCTGACTGAATTCCGCATATAGATCTTCTCTGTGTCCATTTTTTTACTAAAACTGAACATTAACAAAAATTTCAGAGGAAACAGGATGAAATCTGAGATAAATTAGATGCTATCATAGGAAACTGTAAAATTTCCAGAATACTGGTGGAGAGGTTCAGAAGGAGACATTGCTTATGATTCAAAAGCTCTAAAACACTTGAGATTTATTGTAGCTAAAAAAGGGAATGAGGCTCAAAACACAGTATCTGATAATAAATAGTTCAAAAGTATTTCCCGCCATTATATCTTGATATAAATAGTGTACTTTAATTTTATTGCTTAGTCTGTCAAGCCTGGAGCTGCATTATACAGCTACATTTAAATAATCACCTTTTGAGGCAAATCCTTAATATTATTTCTGTAATACCACCAATTTCAAGGACAGGAGACTTTTACAGAGAAATTTGCACCAAGTTGGGAAAAAGTTTCATTTTTATACAGCATACAATTAAGCACCTAGAAACAAGGGGTACACGCCATGCTTTGAGATAGGTAAGAATCCAAAAAACACCCTTGGTCTAAAGACAATCTAATGATTGTGGTCCATAAGCATTTCACCATGAACTTACACATTATGCTTTTGCAAGAGTGCTACCATGATTCTTCATTTTGTGGATAGAAAATGTAGGAAAAGTTTTGTCCAGGCAGGTATGAATACAGTTGATAAAATACATCTATTTCTGAAGTTCTGTAGAGGGTATTGGAAAGAGATGAGATAAAACAGTTTTTTGAAAAGGCTGTAGATAATGTTTTACAGGAAGGACCTTTAAAAAAACCCCAGCTATTTAGGTTATCAAAAAGGAAACTGATAGGTAATTAAAGTAGGTGCATATATCTCTACAAGTAAAACCAGTTAAGTACTAGTGGACACTTCCCTCTACTGCAGAAGGAAAAACCCCATAGAACCCAATGGAATTCAATATAGCAAAAAATCAAGATGGAATAAAAGGCCAGTGTTTAACACCGGTGAAGCAGTCCAGGCTCTTGTACAAATGACACGAGTGAGGAAATGATCTTGAAAATGTACTTTAAAATTATTAAAAAAAAACAAAGTTCAAAGTTCTCTAAACTTGTTCATATCTAAAAGTATGGAATATACATAATGAATGATGGAATAGTACAAAAGGTTTTACCTGCACCCAGTAGGCATGACCTCTAATTTACTTCTGAATGAATATATAATGAAAACTTCCTAAATTCAGAATAATAAAGCCTTTCCACTAGGCCAGCTATGTAAGCCCATGGGCAAGAGCTCTCTTTTTTAGTTCCCACTGGTAATGAAATGCTTTACATGTAAAACTACACATCATGAAATACCCTCTTATCTTTCTCTTCTCTTTTTCCCTTATAGCTGCAGATAGAGACACAGGAACAGTGACTTTACTGCTTCCACCCTCATGTTTTTCTCTCAGTATAAATTGTCCAAGAAACTTATCAGCTCATATACTGCCCCAGTGAACACTCAAATTTATGGAAAACTCTTGACCTTTTCCTCGCACTGTAAGAAGATAAAATCAATATAATTCACTTTTACAAATCTGCTTCCTATTAGTTTCCACATGTATCTGTTTTTAATACTCTAAGGACAACTCTAAAGAAAACCACATCAGTATTGCAGAATACATCATCATCATCAAAATTTCAGTTTTAAGCAAGATATGACAGAAATAGTCCTTGTCCCATCTCCAAATTCTGGCAGGGCTTCCTCAGAGCTTCCTGGCTGTCTATATTACACTTTCTGTGCTGATCCAATTCTCAATTTTCTGACCAGTAATGTTGTTAAAGACCACAGGCATGTGCTATCAATGGCAATAAGAAACTGTTAAATGAAATGTGCATAAATACTAACAGAAGTTACTTGCCTGCAGGACAGTTACTTGCTTCCAGGCTCAATTTCTGATAGCTCAGTGATTTTAGGAGCTGCAGCAGACTATAAACAGTCCTTCTAATCCCTAGATTGTTTTCTTAGTTGTTGGCTTGCTGTGCCACGCAGAAATCTCTCTTCTCTCTGTATTATCCCACCTCTCTGCCTGTCATCTGCCATTCTCCTGTGCAATCTGGAAGTTATTTTTCCGTGATGAGTTCAGTTCCACCCAGGCAAGAACAACAACTCTACCATTCATTGGATTCTCCTGTGTTTAGCATGCTATTAATCACTGAGGATCAGTTGCAGCAAGGAATCTTTCAGCTTCAAGGAGTAACCTTGAGAGGTGTCCCTACTCAAGGGGAGATCCTGGCTTAGAGCCTGCGCCATTCAGGAGAGCTCAGTGGGCCCTTTACTGTCCACTATTTTATAAAGTAAGATGTTTGCATGCCAATAAGATGTCTAGGTCATAGCTCCAGACAGCCCTTGGAAACCATGTTGCCATCTATCCCCCAAAGTCCAGAGTAAGCTGGATGCAGCCATCACAACACCTGCTGGAGGTTACGGCTTAAGCTGGAGGAGGGGAGGAGCACACTGCCCCAGACCGTTTCCAGCTTACTAAAGACAAAGTCTTCTGGCAATAGAAATAGGTTGCAATAATACAGATCACCAGTACAAATAGTAAATTCACCTTATTAGCAAAGGTTCTTAAGATTTGCTTAGATATTTGATTAGTATTTGATTGGATGCAGTAACGTGTTAATATCTTGGTGAGAAATCATATTTCCCTAAAACCAAATGTGGAATTTTCCAAGGATCATGGTCAAACATCAAAAGAACTTGCAATATATTTATATAAAAAATCATGGTCTATAATGAAGTGAGAAAGGTCATATTTTACTGTTAATTATTTGGTAGATATGTTAGTTTGGTTAGTCATGAGACTGGCCAGCAGGGAGTACCAGGTAACATAATGTGCTTTTTTGTGTTTCCTTTCTATTGCTCAATAAACCATTAGTTGAATTAGTTAGCTGCATAATTGGTGTTAGCTACAGGGTATGTATCAAAGGAGATTTTTGGATTTACTCATCTGTAAATGTCAGGCTATTAATAATTTTACCGATAGCTTCATGTGTTGCAAATCACCTGTGATGAATTCTATATATGGAAATGAATGGTCAGCACACTGTGTGCCTATGCATAGATATATAGGCATGTGTGCTCAAATGGAGAATTCTCTGAATATTAGAGAGAGTTCTTTTATGATCTCATATTTTTAAATAAGAAATTATATTGCTCATACTGAAGACAAGCGAATGCAATTTCAAGACCCCAAGGTCTCCCTTAAAGAAAACTGTACCTCTGCAATCATTTTTGGCATGCTCAAACATTTTTTAAGCTTCTCTGAGAAACTACAATATAATAGTGTTAAATTACTTATAAATTGCATGGCTGTAATTTTTTGTCTTCATATGTTTTATTCCTCTCTAGCTCTGACAGTCTAATCTCCTAATAATATTTTAATAGATAGATTTCCAAGACAGCTCTTTGTAAAAAGTGAAAATCTACATTATAATTCAGATACATTGTATTTTAAAACTCTGGAGCCTTTAATTAGCTATTTATTTTTCCTGGCTATCTCATTCTACTTTTGTTTTCACTTCATTATTTCAGAAAAAAACAACCAAAAACAGAGTAGGCACAAGTATACTTTTCATATTATAGTAGTTGTGCAAGACAACCTCTTAACGTTCAAATAAGGCACATCAAGCAATCTAGAAGTAGCAGTCAAGAAAGCACAGATCCAAAAATGAAGTTTTGGAGATATCCTAAAATTTTTTTAGCTATTCCTTCACCATTTTATTTATATTTATTTTATTTGCTTAGTTATTTACATCTGCAGAGAACTGCTGACATCCTGGGCCTTTCCTGGTTAAATACCAGAGGGGTTTTTCATAAGTTTCAGCCTTCTTTACTACAGCCTTAAGTTATTATATGCTAACATGAATGATTCTGAAGGTATTTAAGGAGAAAAGCGCGTTCATTGGATCTTTATAAATTTTATTTTCTGTTTATATTTTATTTTAATGCCATCACTACCCAGGTGCAGGAACTGATCTTAACACCACTTCTATTCTTTCCTGTTGCTCCATAAAACATGTTTCTGTAGTCACAAATGATCATGAATTTGTGACTTGGGAGAAAAAGAATAATAGAGAGACATCAAGGGCTCATTGCAAACACAGGCAATAGTTATGTTTAACACAACCTTTAAATGAGTTACTGTATTTCCTAAGGGCTGAATTCAATGGATACAGTCTACTAACAGAAGTGGTTATGTTTTAAAGCCTATTTTCTTGCATTTATCCTTGGACTCATTATCCTTGTGTTCTGTATTAAGTTTAGGAAATACGGAGTATTTCTGAGGCATACTCAACCCAAAAACAAAGGAAAACAAAGTTTCAACAAAAACATGCTCCAAATAAACTTTATGGAATTTACTTGTTCCCTTGAAGATATTTGAAGAAATTTAGATACCTAGATGACATTCAGAAATGTAAACTTTACCCAAGTTTACTCCCCTATCTAGTACCTTATCTGTATACTTATTTACTGTTCTTGCCTTGATTATAATTCTTGCCATAATTTTTTTTCTGTCACGGTGAAAATGATGGTTCTGTAGTGTAGTTTCACAACATATTTTCTTAAATACATTTATCTTGCACATACTTAAATCACCTAACAAACTCAACTACAGTGTTATATGTTATAACCACCTGCTTTCTTGCCCTTTTGCAGTTTATTTGCATTTGAATGTCTCAGTGAACTGATTCTGGAAAGATAAATAAGCATTACCTTTAGAAGTAAAAATTTTCAACACTATTCAGGAAATTATGGTTGCTAAACTATTACAGATTTGTCATGAAAGATTATGCTTCTTTGTTTTTCAATCTCGCCCCATTCTGAAGGTTCCTACAACAGCTAGTACAGGAGCAGTTGAATACAATAAACTTAATAACTTAATATACTTGTTTATTTCCTTATGTAGCAGCTCTCCTAGTTGTTTAGAGAGGACAAGGAACCTGTATGTGATTCTGTTCTCTTGACTGATCCTGTTCTTTTCCTTTTTCCTCAGTTATCTGAAAATCGATTTAGTACGTTTTTCTCTCCCAACTTTTCACCCAAATCCAATAGCTATTGTCCCAGGAGTAAAGATGGGAAGAAAGAGTGAAAGACTCCATTTTTTTTTTTTTTTTAAGGGATCAAGATATTCTAGTAAGGATTCTAAATGTAATGCCTAGCATCCTCTTAAGTACTGGGAAGTGATAATGGAAACAAGGACTCTTGATACCTTCACAGCAGTAACGGACTGTCAGTGTTCTGTAGAATGAAGTAGAAAACACAGAAATAGGGAAGCCAAATAGGAAGAACTAATAGCGATTATAAGAGAAAACATAATTTATTTGGCATGTGAAAGAAAAAAAATAAAAACCTAGCAGAAGAAAATGCAAATGGAGTGTTATCTGAATATGTAGGCATTAAATGAAGGTACATCAATTCTGAGGTCAGTGACTACAGTTAGTATAAAACTGACTTAGATATATTGCAAAGCCGACTTTAAATATCAGTACCAATTGGGCTGTGGCAACAAGGAATGCAGCACAGGCTGCAAAAACCAGCCAAACTGCAGGTTACATGAATCTCTGCTCTGTTCTCAAGACCAGAATCCTACTAGCATGTAAAACTAGTTATTACAGATCAAATTGGGTATCTATGCAGTTGCTTTTATGCCTACCCTACAGACATATCTAACTGAGATTTATATTTTTCAGATGAGGGTGATGGTGGGTAGAGAGGCTGTCAAGGTTGTGGAAGGCAAGTCTAGAGATATGGTCATGCATAAGACAGAGCAATTATCGTGGCAAAGCAGAGGCTGCGCTGTTTTTTCAAAGAGCACATAAAAGAAAATGCAACCTTACAATCTGACAAAAACATTTTGCTCAGAATAGACTGTGCATGTAATCAGAATGATTTCATTTTCACTAGTCTTTTTAAACTTTTTTCATTGTCCTTTTGTGACTGGGTATGAAGCATTCACTTCATGATAATTAGTGCAGGTTTTTAGTTTTCTCCCTCTTTATTCAGTGAAGAAGTTTGCATTGTTTACTCAAATGCCCAGTGCTGACTGTGTAGGAGTAGGGACCTCACAGAGACAAACGGGGCTGTTTTCTACTTGCAGAGCTACTGTTCAGTCTTCCTACAGACTTAGGGCTCAGTGTAATAGTTAGATAAACTGTATACCTTCCATAGATGGTTCACATTTTGCCTACAATCATTTAATTAAATACTTTAATATTTCAGTAGAAGTTAGATGATGATCCAGGAGACTATAAAGACTAAGATACTTAAGCCAAAGCACTGTACTTGTAACTGTATATTCATAACATAAAATACCTAATTCTGAGTCATGAGAAAGGTCTGTAAGCATTGAAGCTTGATATTAAACACCCATCTGAATGATAAGTATTGAAGACAAAGCTGACAAAGATAGAACTATATCTGTCCAGATACGATACTAAGGTGAAATAAACAATAGAAGTATCAAAAGCAAAGCTAAGCAACTTAACAATACCCATGGGATTGGAAGGAATTGTTCTTCCGTGTTATCTACGGCTGCCAAAAATAATAAAAGGAATGTAGTTAATAGGAATTATCTTAGTTAAACAATGTGGAACATCTCCATCAGTAGGAATATGTGCTGGTGTTAAAGTGTTAAGCCACTTTGTTTCTCTATTTTTTTTCAATTCATTAGCTATTTTCAGCAACTTTTCAGCAGTCATCCATGTTAATATCCATTGTTTCAATTTTTTCAGGTTGTTAATCTTCAGAGAGTTTTCCTGTAAAACAAACTAAAAGGAACCTACTAAGGCCATTGAATTAGTGTATATTTTATCTTTTTTCCAGTTTTAACTGTCATTTATAAAGTCATACCTCCATTTACACAAAATTACATTAATTCATTGCCATAGTCTGAAATGTTTATATGATTATGTCTATATTATTTTTTAAAATATTCAAAGAATATTTATTTTTTTACATTTTAGGACATGTCCGAAGAAGAATTTGTAGAGATTTCAGCTTTAGGTTATTTCATTTGGGTCTCTGTTCACTCTATATCCAACACAATTTGATGTTTTCATGTGACATTCTGTGGTTTTCTAGAGATGCTGATTATATTTCTTTAAGTGAAGGTTATGCTGTTTGATCACAGTTTCTAGCACTTGGGACATATTTGCAAAAGGACCAGTCCTTTTCTCACATTGGTCTCCTACACCTGCTACCTCAGGAATGCTTACAGCATGTTAAGGAGTTAATTAATCTGTATAATTATGCACATTTCTAAATCCTTAGAGCAGGGCAGACTACATCTGTAATCCAAAGCTTTTGGACATGCCTCCCATCTGAATGTTACTTGCTCATGGTCTGCTTCCCTAAAACATACCAGAAACCTGGCAAGAAGGGTCAAGGACAGCAAAAAGAGCTTTTTTAAATACATGGCAGACAAAACTAACACCAGAGGCAATGTAGGCCCACTGATGAACGGGATGGGTGCCCTGGTGACAGAAGATAAAGAGATGGCAGAGTTACTGAATGCCTTCTTTGTCTCTGTCTACTCTGCTGCGGGCAGTCCTGAAGAGCCCTGTACCCCTGAGACCTTAGATGAAGTCAGGTCGACGGAGCGGTTTGCCTTAGTCGATGAGGAATGGGTTAGAGACCAGTTGAGCAATCTGGACATCCATAAATCCATGGGTCCAGATGGGATGCACCCGCGGGTGCTGAGGGAACTGGCGGAAGTCATTGCTAGACCACTCTCCATCATCTTTACCAAGTCTTGGGAAACGGGAGAGGTGCCTGAGGACTGGAGGAAAGCAAATGTCACTCCAGTCTTCAAAAAGGGCAAGAAGGAGGACCCGGGTAACTACAGACCGGTCAGCCTCACCTCCATCCCTGGGAAAGTGATGGAACACCTTATCCTTGGTACCATCTTAAGGCATATCAAGGATAAGAAGGTTATGAGGGGCAGTCAACATGGCTTCACCAGGGGGAAATCATGCTTGACCAATCTCTTAGCCTTTTATGAGGAAATAACACGGTGGATGGATGATGGCAGAGCGGTGGATGTGGTCTACCTTGACCTCAGCAAAGCATTTGACACAGTCTCCCACAGCATCCTCACAGCTAAATTGAGGAAGTGTGGACTGGATGATCAGGTAGTGAGGTGGACTGCGAACTGGCTGAAGGAGAGAAGCCAGAGAGTTGTAGTCTATGGGGCTGAGTCTAGTTGGAGGCCTGTAACTAGTGGAGTGCCTCAAGGGTCAGTACTGGGACCGGTATTATTTAATATATTCATCAATGATTTAGATGAGGGAATTGAGTGTACTATCAGCAAGTTTGCTGATGACACTAAACTGGGAGGAGTGGCTGATACGCCAGAAGGCTGTGCTGCCATCCAGCGAGACCTGGATAGGCTGGAGAGTTGGGCAGGGAGTAACTTGATGAAATATAACAAGGGAAAGTGTAGAGTCCTGCATCTGGGCAGGAACAACCCCAGGTTCCAGTATAGGTTGGGGAATGACTTGTTAGAGAGCAGTGTAGGGGAGAGGGACCTGGGGGTCCTAGTGGACAACAGGATGACCATGAGCCAACACTGTGCCCTTGTGGCTAAGAAGGCCAATGGCATCCTGGGGTGTATTAGAAGGGCAGTGGTTAGTAGGTCGAGAGAGGTCCTCCTTCCCCTCTACTCTGCCCTGGTGAGACCGCATCTGGAGTATTGTGTCCAGTTCTGGGCCCCTCAGTTCAAGAAGGACAGGGAGCCGCTGGAGAGAGTCCAGCGCAGGGCAACAAAGATGATTAAGGGAGTGGAACATCTCCCTTATGAGGAAAGACTGAGGGAGCTGGGTCTCTATAGTTTGGAGAAGAGGAGACTGAGGGGTGACCTTATCAGTGTCTATAAATATATAAAGGGGGAGTGTCACGAGGACGGAGCCAGGCTCTACTCAGTGGCAAACAATGATAGGACAAGGGGTAATGGGTACAAACTGGAACACAAGAGGTTCCACTTAAACTTGAGAAGAAACTTCTTCTCAGTGAGGGTGACGGAACACTGGAACAGGCTGCCCAGGGAGGTTGTGGAGTCTCCTTCCCTGGAGACATTCAAAACCCGCCTGGACGCATTCCTGTGTAACATTATCTAGGTGTTCCTGCTTCGGCAGGGGGATTGGACTAGATGATCTTTCGAGGTCCCTTCCAATCTCTAACATACTGTGATACTGTGATACTGAGTCAGAATTCGACAGGTGTAAAGACCTCACTTATCTGAGCAATACCACTGGGTGTGCTTTACACTGCGATGAATGGCTGACCAAATTAATTGCCATCTGTAGCAAAATGTCTAGGTTTGTGAACAAGGAAAGCAGTAAATGTCATTTACCTCAACTTTTGCAGTAAGAATTTAGACACCATACCCCAGAATGCTCTTATATCCTAGCTGGGATGGTACGATCTGGATGGATGAGCAACTAGAGGAGTTGGGATGACTGGCTGGTTTCAGAGTAGTTGTTAATGGGCAATACTCTACCCAGGGAAGACTCGTAAGTGCAATACCACAAAGGTCTGTCGGGTGATTTGTTCTGGTTAATGTCTTCAAGTAATGGAGCACACTGTCACCAAACTTGCAAATGTTGCCAAATTGAATGATCCATTTGATACGATTGAAGGCAGGGATGATATCCAGAGGCATCTAGACAGCTGCAGAAAAGGGGACAAGAACCTGATGAAATTCAATACATTCATATTTCTACCCTGGAAAGGAGCACCCCTGACAGCTGTACAGCCTGGGAACTGACTGGCTGGGAAACAGCTTTGTAGAAAAGACTTCAAGTGTCTGGGTCAGTTGCACATTGAGCATGAGTCAGCAGCCTGTCCTGACAGCAAAGATGACTAGCAGCATCCCGGGCTGTTACTAACATGAACACAACTGGCAGATCATGGGAAGGGGTTATCCTTCTTTAATTTGTGCTGGTTCAACTACATCTAGATAGTGTGTCCAGTTTTGGATCCCCAGGAAAAGAAAGACATTGATGAAGTACAACAAGGTCCAGGCAGGACCACCAAGCCAGTTTGAGACTGGAGTTCTTGCCCTGTTGGGAGAGGCTCAGAGTGGTGGTGTTTTTTCAGACTGGAGAAGGAACAACTGCAGAAAAGACTTAGTGGCTGCCTAACTATACCTTTGAGTAGGTCATTGAGAACATGGATCCAATGATGCATAGAGGTAGAGAAAACAGGCATAAGCTGAACCAAGAGAGATTCAGGCTAGACTTAAGGAGGAATTTTTTTGTCTGAGGGAAAAAAGCCCAGAGAATCTGTAATGGCTCTATCTTTGAAGCCATTCAAGACCCAACTGACCAAAGTCCTAATCTGATCCCACACCTGATCTTGTTTGGAGCAGGATGTTGCAGTAAAGACTTTCAGAGGTGTCTTTGTGGCTTAATTATTCTGGGCTTATGGCACTCTTTTCCACCGAAGGGTAGCATTTTAGTAAAAAAACAAACAAACAAAAAAAACCAGGAAAAAGTTCTATACTGAAGGTCTTTTCTGTCTCTTCCTTGTGATGGTATTAATTTGAGAATGTCAATGGTTTGGTTTGGTTTTGTTTGGGGTTTTTTAAGCTGGTGGTATGGCGTGTTCTTAAAAAAAAAACAAAAACATAATTTTTTCCTGGCTATATGCCAATTAAGGAGTTTTCTACTTATATCTATTGTAAACTTACACAAAATAACAATGCAAATTATAAACAATGCTGCCACAATACAGCACATCTGTCAGCAACTGTAGTAAGAATCTTTGCATAATGCATTAATTACAGAAATTCTTCTCATAATTAATTTAGCCTGTTCATCTGAGTATGATGTGGGCAGAACTGATGAAATGCAAACAGACATGCTCTGAGAAAAGACACAAAGAAGTAAAGTTTCATATGCAAGGAGTGGATTTCAGCATTTTTATCAGCATACAGCTGAAGCTGAAATGTGGAGGTCTAAATTTTGTGTCAAGTTTGCCATCACAGAAAACTCTGCTCTAGTTGTAGTGAAGGACAGCACTCCCTGGCAGGGAAGAGAAGACAGTGCACTTTTCGCTATGGATTGTGAATGCGAATGGTGTAAGGACTCAGAAACCAGTTTCACTGGACGCTGGTATTATATGTCCTCACATCATCATCTGTTAAAGTGCTACCCTGTACTCTGGAGACCAGCCTCTTTCAAGACTGCTGGATCTTCACTAAGTCAGAGAAAAAACTTACCACTGCAATGTTTCCAGCTGCTTCAGACTAGTCTGAAATGAAAAAACTCATTTTAATTAACTCCTGACTCCTAGTGCTGATTTTTATTTCCTTTCATAATTTCTTCCATGTTGCATACAGGTACAGGAGACACTCTTGTAACAGGTCATATGCAAAGACAGACCCTTCTTCCCCCACATGCTCTTGGAGGGATGGGGAGGAGAATAGAAAGGATGTAAATCCCGTGGGTTGATATAAGAAGAGTACAATAAATAAAGCATAATAAAAAACTACTACTGCTACCACTTATAATACTGATGATAAGGGAAATAACAAGGGAAGAGAATATAAAACAAAAAAGGAAAGGGGAAAAAAAGCACAAATGATGCACAATACAATTGCTCACCACCCACCAACTGATACCCAGCCCAACCCGAGCAGCTATCTGGGCCTTCTGCGTGACTCTCTCAAGTTTATATACACATGATGCGCTGTGGTATGGAATACCCCTTTGGCTACTTTGGATCAGGTGTCCTGTCTCTGCTCCCTCTTGGCTTTCTGTGCCTCTTGTCACTAGCAGAGCATGAGAGACTGAAAAGTCCTTGATTGGAGTATGCACTGCTTAGCAACAACTAAAAAAAGTGTTATCAGCGTTGTTCTCAGGCTAAAATAAAAAAAAAACGTCACTGCACCAGCTACTAAGAAGGAGAAAAATGACTGCTACAGATGAACCCAGGACAGCTAGTAGTCTTCAAAGAAAGAGAGAGAGGGGGACAGAGAGAGGGGGAGATGAAAGGAGGAAAGAAGGGAGGGAGGAAAGAAGGGAGGGAGGAAAGAAGGGAGGGAGGAAAGAAGGAAAACAGGCAGGCAGGCAGGAAAATTAAGCTTCTGTTCTTTGCTGTTTGCAGGGTTTGGTGGGGGGGTTTGTTTTGGTTTTGTTTTTATGTGTAGAAAGGGTTTTGTGGGGTTTCTTGTTTGCTTGGTTTGGGGTTTGTATATTTGTTTTGTTGCGTTTTTTTTTAAATAATTGTTTTGTTTCAGACTGTTCCTAAATCTTTTAGCTTTCCAAAGCAATCTAGCAAATACTTATTTTCTTATTTAATTCTATCACTGAATTGGTAGTCATAGTATATGAATTTCTTTTCATTTGAATATCCTGATATCTAGAACAGCCCTTCAATAAATACTCACTTCTTAGGTTCTCGATCTCAGTTGAAATCTCTATGGAAAACAGTACTTTTTCAAACCTCTCTCAAATTTGCCCTATTGTTAGATGCTCACGTTAATTCTTTAATTACTTCATTTAATTTTCAAACCATTCCATGTATGCTGCTATGAAAGATCAAAATCAAAACAGTATTATATTAGAAAAAATTAAAAAATAGTAAAGAATGAAAGAGGATTTTCTGTAAAATTTAAGGGCATAAGTATTTTATACTTTTTTTTTACAGCAGAGTTTTCTTCTCAGTTAATGCTTACAGTTGCATTTCAAAAGTTCACAGGTTTAGACATCTCTGACTATAAGAGGTCTACTACTACTACTAATAGTATATGCACTTTAAACAGCTGTTAACAGAAACTGAGACATATTATTCCATTTGTGGACAAACCACATTTCTTATTTATTTTCAGAAGCATGCTTTTCATGCAGTTTTAAGAACCTCTTCTTCCATTTCTCCTTGTAATGTTTTTTACATATTTCCTACCAGCAAAGGACACTTTTTGGACAGTATCCCTCAGCATATTCAGCATTCATCAACAATTAAAATGCCAGAAAGTATACACATGTTAAAACATTTTCTTTCTTCATTCCTAGCCAGTTGCAGTCACTCATAAGCTCTCACTTGTGAAAAAATTTCTTTAGGTATTTGAAGATAACCCACTTTTAGATATCAGATGAATATTGATATAATCTCTTTGATGAAAATCAGTTTTTAACTACAAATTAGACAATTGTTTTTTGCATTAGAAAACCAGACACTTTCCAGTCATCTTTTTAATGTTATGTTACTCTCTGGAAAGAGAAAATAATTTTTTTTTCAAATTTAGTTTGATGCAATTGCTTTTATGATTTTACTGTTTCATTTTAAAAGGCTGTTTCACTGAGTCTTATAGCGTAGACTCCTCCACAACCTCAAGGAGAGTATCTCTGTAAAGGCTTTTAAAGTTTTCGAAGTATTATATGTAAGAAGCCACTGCAGACTAGAAACACTCTGCATACAGACAAAAAAAGCTGTAGTCACCTTGTATAGCCTCAATGCTTCCTGCAAAGAAAATTAAATTCCCACTAAGAACTGTCTTTACTGCAAGATCGATAAAGTTTCTTTGCAAATATTTGTTTTCTGGGTTCATATTAAACAGAGAGGATATCAAACCTAAGAGACTAGAAAAAAATACGCTGTAGTTAAATCACACATAAACTTTCACTGTTTCTGTCATTAACAGCAATCTTGTTCTCATGGTTTCAAAACTCATAATAGTAACAATTACTTGAATTTAAGTGCATTTCATACTATGAGAGGCTTCCAAAATACATAGCTGCAATATTTCTGCTAGATTGTATGAAAAATGGGTGATCAACCATTTTGTTTGGAAGAAGAAAAAATAAAGTTTACAACAATGGTCTACACTTTCATAAGTAATTATGTTCTTTTAATTTCCACAGTACTGCAGTGATCATTGCTGTAATGTTTAACCTGACAGTTTAATTTCTTTCCAAAGTTTTAAGAAATTCTATTATATTGTTGCCATGCTTCTGCACTTATAACTGCAAATTTAAATGCAAGGAAAGCAATCTAGCTTCTCTAGCAATGGTTGAATATCATTGTATGAAATTTCAGTAGAACTCAAAAATATTTTTTAAATCATTTCTTATCATCATGAAAAAACCACAAAACCCTTTGCCCTTAGACACAGCTCTAAATTGTTTGTGTGAAAATAGCACCAACCACAAATCAACTATTTGACACTGAACAGGGCTCTCCTAAATGGCACCTAAAGGGATGTTGCCCTCAGGCTTATATATTTAGTCAAATAAATTCACTGAGAGGTTTACTAGAGCATTCTTGTAGAAATGCCAGTACCTGGTAATACAGCAACCTTGACCTCCTAAGTATTTCCTTCAAAATTAAGGAACATCAGTGGAAGAGTCACATTAGCACCACTTCTCTTGTGTGATGTAGTTAAGCACTGCCAGAGTTGTGCTTTTGGGGAAACATAATTTTGAGAACAAATTTATTTCAACCTTGACTAAATACAGCAGTGCTTTACTGAATGAAACCAATGAAAACCTTGGTTTGGAAAGAAAAACCAGAGTCCTTGGAGCTGAAATGGGAAGGGGGTGTGTGTGTGTGTAAGCACTCCAACTCCTGCCTCCAGCTGAGTCAATTGTAAGGTTTTTCAGAGGTTTTCCAGGATCCACTGCTCCTTCAGAAAGCAGCAACTGCTTTATCAAAAGCTAACTGTATATGTTTTGCCCCAAACCACAAAATTACTTATTGGCAGAACCAGGAATAACCTCCAGTTCTTGATTTACTATACTTCTGTTATTCCACTGTGGTTTCCCATTACTCCATGAAAGCACCATACAGGCCAATAATTTTGGCAACAAGCTATATTTCATTTTATTGGCCTTCTGTACTTTCAATTATAAGGCTATTTTTTATATTTTCAGGGAGGATCTAGTATTTTCTGTCTTTTCTGACATATTCCTGAAAGTGGAATTACTCAGAGACTGTGTGTCAAAGAAATAACAAAATGTAATACTTGTACATTCCTTTCACAACAGATCAGTTCTCTGATAAGGTTTCTCAGTAGCAAGAAGGGACCAGATAAAACACTGTCATGGTTTAACCCCAGCTAGCATCTAAGCACTACCAAGCTGCTCACTCACTCCCCTCACAGAAGAATGGGGGAGAGAATCAGAAGGGTAAAAGTGAGAAAACTAATGGGTTGAGATAAAGATAGTTTTATAGGTAAAGTAAAAGCTGTGCACACAGGCAAAGCAAAACAAAGGATTCATTCACCACTTCCCATGGTCAGGCAAGCGTTCAGCCATCTCCAGAAAAGCAGGACTCCAGCACATGTAATGGTTACTTGGGAAGACAAACACCATCACTCTGAAGGTTCCCCCCTTCTTCCTTTTCCCCCAGCTTTATGTGCTGAGCATGATGCCATATGGTATGGAATATCCTTTTGGTTGAACAGTTGAGTTCAGCTGTCGTGGCTGTGTCCCCTCCCACCAACTTGTGCACTCCCAGACAGTTGCTGGTGAGGAAGGGTGGGAGACAGAAAAGGCCTTGGCTGTGTGTAAGTGCTGCTCAGCAATAGCTAAAACATCCTTGTGTTGTCAACCCTGTTTTCAGCACAATTCCAAAACCAAGACCCATACTAGATACTGTGGAGAATATTAACTCTACCTTAGCCAAAATGAGCACAACCATATATCGGTCAAGGAACAAAGATTTACCAGAGTGTGGAGATTACTAAGAACATTGCTAAAGACCTGACTTGCAAAATATTAATTTTGTTCAGTTCACTCCACAGATCCTAGGACCTCCTCTCACATAGCTGAAAAAGAATTTGGATTCTTCTGGCATGCATTTTATAAAAAAGGAAGGAGTACCTGGACTTGCTATTACACAATGCCTATTACACAGTATTACTACATAATAGTACACTTTTACATAGGGTATCCATGTCTAGTTTGGGCAATGAAAGTGCATTTAAGTCTCCCATAGACTAAGCAGGTGTATTATTTTGTTGTTCTTGTTTAACATTAAATTGCTACTAGCAAAGGAGAAGATTTAGTACCAGACTCTGTTGCTTTGAGAAAAATGGGCAAAAAAAGGAAGTGTTCAAAACCATGTAGATGACGCCCTTAGTGACACAGTTTAATGGTGGTCTTGGCAGTTCTGGGGTAATGGTTGGACTTGATGGTCTTTTCCAACCTAGTTGATTCTATGGTTCTATGATCCTATGAAAATAAGCACACATTTTGCTAAACACAGAGTAAGCAAACAGATAACTGTTTTGGATTAATAAATTATTCAAATTACAAATTTAAATGTAAATAAAAAAGTTTAAAAATAAAGGAACTTCATTGATTTTAAATCTAAGTCATTCTGCTTTTAGGTTAATTCAGCGTCTACATCCTAAAGTATTATTTTGTCATGCTATTGTTTATGGGTTTATAATTACATTTTCCTTGCATTGCTTTGCTTCTTAGGAAGTCTGCCTACTTTTGCACATAGGGAAGAAAGCAAATTAACCTTGTAAAGTGAAGAAGGAATAGCGATGATTCAAATATCCTAAATGCACAATGTGAAAACCAGAATTTCTTTCATAGTCTTAGAGTCTTTCCCAGTTACCATTATAAGGTAGATATATTATGTAATTTATTTTCTTTTACAATAGTCATTAAATAAAGTGTAATACGATTCAGAATAATAGGTGGAGCCTTGCAGTTTTGCTTTCTCATGCCTTTATTACAAATACGGAATGTGTAATTGATGCACGTAAATAAAATCAGAGGTTGAATAGTAAAACAGAGCTAACATTTAAGGAAGAAGTTATTCTCTTTTATTATGAGTTTTGTGTTGCTTCGTAGTTTTTTGTTTGCTTTAGTTTTTCATTCTAATTGCATATTGCTAGAATTTTTTGTACTTCTTACACTTAAAATATGAAAAATAAACATTATTTTTTTTTCATAGTTATGAAGACAAAGATATCATGTACTGTCAAGACTTCAGCTTCAATGAAAATATTTTTTTCTATTATAGAGGTAGAAATAAAATAAGTGCCTGTGAAATTGCATGCACTTAGTTATCTAAATTGCCTACTCTGAACATACTTAAAAAATTATATATTATATTTTCTGCATTCAGAATATAATTTCCAATAGGCCACCTTGCATAACTCCGTTTCCTCATGCTTAAGAACTCTCTTCTCTTTTTCAGCTCCTTGAAGTAGAATCTTCATTGGTTTTGCATTAATTACCAAAATACCAGAAGGCTCAATGGATAATTTGAGATATAAACACTATGATCTGAAATTCTGAATCATGTTACTCCCATTACAGCCTAGATTCTGATATCCTTTCTTACACTGAATAACGTATTACCTCACACATGATCCTAACACATTTGAATCAGCCATCCATTAGTTAAGATGGCACAGGCTACTTGCAGAAAAAATACTTTTTGTACTTGTAACAACAAAAATTTATTCTTGGAGCTGCAAGTCTGTCTTGATATTTCATCTGTACAGCCATGCTTTCTCTTCCAGTGGGCTTTGGTTGCAGAGGATTGAGATACCTTTCATTTCTTCAAGAAACACATAACTCTTCTGAAAGAAATTGTTCTCAGCATAAATAAGGCTTTCCAGTGCTTGAAATGTCTTTGCATTTTTAACTAAGTGCTTCTCTCAACAACTAAATTTAAAAGACACATCAGAAAATCTGATTTTTTGTTCTCTGTTACTTTTGTTTCTTGTACTCGCAAGCTTATTTTATATACTTGGTCACAGGAGCACTACCTGAAAGTGATGTAACATTTTTTCATGGCAGAGATTTACATTTACACACCCAATTGTGAAACTACTTCTCATGCATTAAAATTGCCTTCTGAACTTTATCTAAAGTTAAGGAAGTCTGTTGAATTAGAGATGCCTCTTTTTGTATACAGCAGTTCACATGAAATCTGAATAACCTAGTTTAATACATAAGCTCCCAGCTGGATGTTGTAGACATTTTATCCAATAAAAATGAGAAGTTTAGGAATTTTTAATATTTTTCAGCTTATCAGATGGGAATTACAAAATCTGCACATCCAACACATGCACTGAAGATACTCTCCAGATCCAGGGATATATTTTTACATAATGTGGCCATGTCAGTTGATTGCCCTTAGCATATTGCATGCAGGAGCAGATTCAGAAGGGAAAATCCAAAAGAAGATTAATTCAATTTTTTTTTTTTTTAAAGATATAAACTGAATGCTGACAGTACATATTTACTGTACAATAAAATATCACATCTAAACTGTGAAACTATTTTGGGACTTAACAAATGGTAATAAATTCAGAAATACAAACCACTAAACAGCTACAATAGAAGATACTGGGGGAAAAAAAAGAATAAATTATTTTGACAAGAAAAATAAAACTATGAGAATTAGTCTGGACCTGTCATTATGAGTTAAGAAAACATCAATCACAGTAGTTTAAACTAATTATTCTAATAATCTAGGCACTTTCTGAAGTGCCTTCAGTCTATGTAAACAAATATGGAAAAATGAGACCAAGCCAGACTAAGTCTGGGAAGTTGCAAGACACTGTAATTGACTTCTTGTTGTTGTTTTCCTAATTTAGTCATACACAAAAGACAAGAGCTAATGTTTGTTAATTCTTAATAAAGCTGTTTCAAACCTGAGCTGCTATGAAAAGATCTATTTTAGGCATAGGGGAAGGAAATTTAAAACAATCAGATCAGTGCACCGCAACTGAATTCTAAACACTTCACAATATCAAGTAGCAACATGGAAACCAGATACCTGTTTAGCTCTTGACGTTAGGAGCATGAATTTCTACATCCCATGTGCTTTGATAGCTTATCAATATTGCCTCTGAGTGTTCCAGGTGGGTTTGCTCTACAAAGGACACTTACCCATAGTTTTTTAATTGGCTAATGACTTCATTGTTAAACATCTTTCAGGTGTAACACGTCAAGAAAGAATGATGCTTGAAGAACATTAAACTGACAGAATGGACTACTGAGAAACTTTACATTACTATTTGCTACATGCCACTCAGCCTATGCACATACAGAACACCGAGAGCCATTCTAATGAGAGGAACATCATGCTGGTATAGATTTTTGATAAAATGCTAAGTACAATTCTGACCATTCTCTGTCCAGTCACAAACCACAGACAGTTCTACAAATCAGAAGACAAAAGTGTCAAATTCTTTATTTGTTTGAGCAGGCTGCTGCATACTGAAAGGCATCTCAGAATGCCCAGGCACCAAGGCACAGAGGCTCTCATATGTGGCTGAAATTGATGAATGACTTCTCCTTCCATAATAATATTTCCTTAGAAGGTTTATGATGCTGAATTATTGTACTAGCTTAACCTTTAATTCAACAAACCTTACATACAGCAAATGCCTTAATTTACTAGGATAAGAATCTCTTCTACATTAAAAAGATGGTGCAAGTATTCTTAATCCCAGGTGTAACTATGCCATATTTGGTGTCCTGTTTTAGGTTGCATGGACAGGGACAAAGTCAATTTAGATTTAGGTATCTTGAGACACCAGCCAGAAAACATTCATGAAGAATCTGGCCTGTCAGAGTGCATCCATGGCCACCTCCCTCTGTCTGTACGAACAGAAGCTATTGCCATTGCTAAAACTGACAAAATAAGCTGGACGCTTTCTAGTAAAACTGCCCCAGAGTACTGAGCTTCCTAGTGCAGAAGATGTCTGTTGTGGTTTAAGCCCAGATGGTAACCCAGAACCACGCAGCCACTAACTCACTCATGCCCACTTCCTCCCGCTGCTCCTGGAGAGATGGGGAGGAGAATTGAAAGAATGTAACTTCCATGCGTTGACATAAGAACATTCCAGTAACTAAGGTATAACACAAAACTACTGCTGCTGTCACCAATAATAAAAAAGATAAGGGAAATAACAAGGGAAGAGAATACAACCGCTCACCACCCGCCGACCGATACCCAGCCCGACCGAGCAGTGATCTAACCCTTCTGGGTAATTGCCCCCAGTTTATATATTGGGCATGATGTGCTGTGGTATGGAATACCCATTTGGCTACTTTGGGTCAGGTGTCCTGTCTCTTCTTTGTCCCGGCTTCCCCTCCTCCCTGGCAGAGCATGAGACTCACAAAGTCCTTGGTCAGAGTAAACATTACTGAGCAACAGCTAAAAACATTGGTGTTATCAGCATTGTTCTCAGTCTGCAAGTCAAAAACACAGCACTGGGTCAGCTACTAAGAAGAAGAAAAATGACTGCTACTGCTGAACCCAGGATAATATCGGAGAAATTAAGTCATGTTCCTGTGGCTTAACACAGAATCAGCTTCTCTTCTTGCATCCAGCTCACAATGTGACTAAATGAAAACTCTCAGAGTTTGACTTAGTGAGATGTGGTCTCTTGCTGGTGCAAGTACACAGCATGTCAAAATCTCTCAATTTGCATAGCAATTAGTAGACAAGGACAATCTGTAAAACCAAAGATGGACAAATCTGATATGAAAAGAAATTTCATGCTGAGGGTTCTTAAGTGTTTTTAGCAGCACTGTCAAATGAGAAATATGATTTGAGAGGAATCAGAATCTAATTAAACACTGTTTTCCTGCAACTTTATTCCGGCAAAAAAGGAGGATTTTGACTGCAGCAGCTGCTGCCGAGTAAGCCTAAGCAAGACCAGTGTTTTTGAGATGCACTTGTCCTGTATACTTTGAAGAGAAACCTGCTAAACCTGCGCATTTGCCTTTTAATAATACTTCTTAGGCTTGTCACGCTTCTCAGGTTGAGCAGAGCACACCACACAGGAGAATTACACAGTGCCAAGTTTAACAATCCTGACCATGAGATCATTGCACACTGAGGAGTTAGTGATTCACAGCGTGGTTAAGCTGAGCAGGTCCAAGCCCGTGCTGCTCTGCACAGAACAGACAGGACAGTCTGGCCTTCAGATTGCATTGTGGTGTGCATATCCCTTCAGCACAGGATAAACTTTGCTGTTTGAATTTAACAAAGGAGATTACTGGCAGTTCCCATCAGTACTAGCAGGTGAATTACTTTCCTGTCCTTGCCCCATCAAGAGCTGCAGCAACAAGTTCCCATGGGAACACTGTTTTGTTGAATCATAAGAATTATGAATATTGGTGGTTTATTTGTAAGAAAATCCCATACAAGCTCATAAGAGCAACCAGAGAGGGCATTCTAGGGATGGGGTCTGCACAGCATGCTGTGTCCTGAGTAAAGGCTACTTCAGTGTTGCACAGTTCAGGGATCTCAGCATCTGAAGGGACACAGGATTATCTTTACTATTTTTTGTTACCTCTAATAAAAAGCATTTAAAGTTGTCCTTCCAAGAAGGAGTGCTTTTCTTACTGGTTTCATAATAAACCAAGACACCCAAACGGGATGTTTAAATTCTGTTTTCATTCCTCTCCTCTGATCTTGAGGAACATTTGATCTGAGCAAAATATTTGCTTTTCTTTCTCTGCTATCAGTGAAAGGATGTTAGGACTGAGATGGCTAGCAAAGAAACTTTTTTTAAAGAGACATTATTACCACACTAACAATGCGAGCTAAACTGCTAATTAAAATGCCTGAATGGTGTGATAACCTGAGACTTTGCAAAAAAGCAGGATTGTTCACATCACATGTAACTGTCATGGCAAACCATGCTTTTAACTAGAGAAATGTTACTGCTAACCAGAGCGGACAAAAGAAGCCCCTTAATGCAAATTACTGCCCTATCATTCAGTGGGAGATTTTTTATTCGAAAATCTGTGTGATAGAACATAAAAATAATGTGTGAGTACTAAAATGGAAAAATTCTTAATGTTGTGTAACTAGTACCCAGAGAGTCATTGGAGTGTTTGTTGGGCTGCCTTGTAAATATCGGTTTTCTATTTAAGAGCTTAGGTACTCAAAATGGTGGGGGCAAATATGATTATGGAGTCCATCTAAAAATCCTACAGTGAATACGTCATTTCCTACAGATTACCTAAGGTCCTGTCCACTGCAGGGCACCTGAAAATGACACCCTTAAGAACAGAGCCAAAATCATCATGTTAAAGACAGTTTCTCACAGCCTTAAAAGGGTGCTGTCAAATAAAAAAAAAAAAAAAAAAAAATTGCAATGTTTTCCCAAAAATTCTACAGATTTTATTTAGACAGGTAAATACTACAGTGAAAGGCAGCATTTTTGAAATATGTTTCTTGCTTACCCCTTCTAGATACATTTCTCCTCCGACTTGAGGCCTGCTCCTGTAATCAAGCATCAAATATGACATTCTGGTTTGCACTAAAGTTAAAAGAAGCTTTGGTATTCACCCTATAAAAAGGTAACTGTTAGGCTAAAACACAAAGAACTGCCAGTGGCTTGTGGTGTTTGATACTGTGTTTACTGGTTTGATTCATTTGCACTGGATGACAGACTGTTTTAAACAAATATAAGCTCAGTTAATTTTAATGTACCTTGCCTTTAATACAAAATGAAAATGGCTATTTAAAGAATGCACAAAACAGGCTTCATAACATGTACTCAAAAACACGTACTCAAAAACAATAAAATAACAACAACCAAAAAAAAACCAAAACCAAACCACAATTAATCTGCAGAAAAAATTGTTGGTATTCAAGTTTAAATTCTACATCAGTGTAACTGCATCATTCATTGTCATTAGATGACAGGGTATTTTAGGCATTGTAGTTAGTAGGAATGCAGACAAAAATATGACAATCAATGTTCTTTTCAAATAAATGTGAACCAGATACCAACAATCTCATTAAATTATTCCCAATGAGCCATGTTATTATTACCCTGAGATAAAACACCCTGAAACAAGTTAATAAGTATAAACATTTATCTAAATTAACTTCATTCTCTGCTTTTGAAAGTATGATAAAAATTTCAGTAACAAATATTTTCTTTATTCTCAAAAACATAAATTGAAGGGAAAATATTAGTTTTCCAGTACTGAGACTGGAAGTCACTGGTATAGTAAAAGAAGCTACTTAGTGGTGGGAAAAAAATCTTTCTTGATTTCAGTAAGGAAAATTCATGGGAGAAAAATTTTAGTAAATTAAAGAGAATTAGGAAGGTAAAGAAGCAACAATATAGTTAGAATTCAGATTGAAATATGAAGACTTAGAAAGTAATCAAGTGCTTTTATGATATACTTAAATCATCATGTATTTCTAAAAGGGCTAAAAATACACATAACTCTATAAGGCATAATACCTTATGAATGCTGTATATCAACAGATTTTGAGTAAGCTAACAGTATTTCTAATCATGTTTAATTAAAATCTACAAAAAGTTACGTTGCCCTTCAAAAGATTCCCTTTGACATTACTTAGAATTGAATGAAGTCCTTAAGGTGCTGTCGTGGTTTAAACCCAGTCAGGCAACTTCTTCACTCAATCCCAGTGAGTGGTGCCGGGCGGACAATAATCGAGGGCCACCCCCCCACCAGGGCTCTCCCCTTCCCCGCTCCCGGAGGAATGGGGAGGAGGATCGAAAGGGTGCAACTCCCACGGGCTGAGACAAGAACAGTCCAGCAACCAGTGTACAACTCAAATCACCACCGCTACTACCAACTACAACAATGATAAGGGAAAATAACAAGGGAAGAGAATACGATACCACCGGCCAAGAAACGAGTCCCACCCAGAAGTCCGTGTCCTTCCGGGTAACTCCCAGTTACCCCCCACCCCGGGCATGACGTGCTGTGGTATGGAATACCTCTTTGGCTAGCCTGGGTCAGGCGTCCCATCTCTGCTTCCTCCCGGCTTCCCCTCCTCCCTGGCAGAGCATGAGCCTCACAGAGTCCTTGGTCAGGGTAAACATCACTTAGCAACAACCGAAAACATCGGTTTCATCAACATTGTTCCCAGGCTGTAAGTCAAAACACAGCATTGCACCAGCTACCACAAAGGAGAAACATGACTGCTACTGCTGAACCCAGGACAGGTGCTAAGACAGGCAGCAATTCTAAGCAGAGAACAAGAAGTGATAGCTTTTGGAATGACGCTTAGCAGCTTCTTGACTACTGCCATTGCCTGAGAAGCATATTGGTCTAAGAGCAAGAAGTGTTTTGTTTTTACACCAGACAATATTGACACTTCTGTTACTTAAATTCATGAACAAATTAGTGTAAATAAGAGCAACTTCATGAAAACTACCCAGTACAGCATCCTACCAAACTACTAAAATCTATATTACAGCTGGGCATTTTTAAGTATCTGTATGAAATTATCAGTGGCTGGAGTTCTTGGTAAAGTAAGAACTTTTTTTTCAACATATTGTTTAAGTTGGTATGGGAGGGGGCAGAATACTGCTGTGTACTTTAAGCTATCTAAGGAGAAGAATTGTAAATACTACCTTGTTTAGTCAAAGGATTTATAGTCAGATGAATAAAGACTTTATGGAGCTGGGATTTTACTTTGCACACTTTATCAGAGAATCAAGGTAGTTTGCAGAAGGGAGTATCCTCTTTTTTACAAGAAGGGAGGCAAGCTACAGTGATATAAACTTGGTCACAGTCACAAAGCGATTCAAGGACATCACTAAGATGAGCACTAGTCCTTCCTTCCATCACCCCAAGCGAAACAGTCACAAGTGTACTGGTGGATAAGATGCTTTAGAATCTGCCTGCAGTTTGCGTTTATTAATCAAATATTGATTCTAATTATTGGACAATGGTTATTTATGAAGTATCATATTTGTCTGTTCAGTAAGTGAAGGACAAAAACATGAAAAAGTAGCAAAATTATCTGAAAATATAGCTTGTCTTGCGATACAGCTGTTCTTAGAACATCTCTAAGAAAGTAGGAGTTTTAAAAAACAGCTGTGCTGGCCAAGTATAGCCAGCTACTTAACTGTAAGGGAAAAACAAAAATCCAAGAAAGCACTTTTCTTCCTTCTCTCTCTCTCCCACTGTCCTGGGTTCAGCAGTAGCAGTCATTTTTCTCCTTCTTGGTAGCTGGTGCAGTGCTGTGTTTTGACTTTCGGCTTGGGAACAGAGCTGATAGCGATGTTTTGGTTTGGCCAAGGACTTTGTGAGCCTCATGCTCTGCCAGGGAGGAGGGGAAGCCAGGAGGAAGCAGAGACAGGACACCTGACCCAAACTGACCAAAGAGGTATTCCATACCACAGCACGTCATGCCCAGGAGGTAACTGGGAGTTAGCCGGAAGGGCTGGGAGGCTGCAGGGTTGGAGGAGGTATCGGTCGGTGCTTGGTCGGGCTGGGGGGGGCGAGTTATCGGTCAGCTGGTGCTGAGGTGTTGTATTCTCTTCCCTTGTTATTTCCTTTATCATTATTATCATTGGTGGTAGCAGTAGTGATCTGTGTTATACCTTAGTTACTAAACTGTTCTTATCTCAACCCGTGGGAGTTGCATTCTTTTCGATTCTCCTCTCTGTCCCTCCAGGAGCAGGGGGAGGGCAAGAAAGGGGGGGAAGTGAGCAAACGAATTACCTGACTGGGTTTAAACCACGACACCCACCTTAGCAATACATCAGCATGTGAGTGAAGTATGTTATAAACGAAAAAAGGAAAAGAAGAAACACAAACAAATAAAAAACCCCAAAGACTAGAAAGAAATGACGGTGCAAAGATGACTGTTCAAGTTATTAATACTCTGAATTAAGAGGTCTAAACTGGCAGTCTCAACGGTTTTCAGTTTTGCTGCTCAATGGGAGCATTTGAGTTGATAGAAAATGCTGGTTAGGAACCTTCTCATCAATAAGATGCCAAATTAACTCAGGGAAAAGATGGAACTGTGTAGAAGTTAATATAAAGTACAGTATGAAGCATATTGAACAGGAATAGGATATTGAACAGGATATTGAAGGAATATGAAAAGCTTGGGGCTAACAAAGCTGTCAAAACAGAAGAGACAAGTTGCATATGTATAAAAGCTCGTCTCCAGATGAAAGCAAACCCAGATGAAATTATAGTGCTAAAACCCAGCAGAACAAGGTGACAGAGTGGTCAAACACAAATTCTTTCTTTTACTCGTGCCGTTAGATCCGAGAAGCAGATGGAAAAGTGCCCACCTTTACTGGGGCCTCTTCTCAAGCAAAAACTCTCTTTAGAATGAGGCTGTTAACATCACCCTTGCTGATTCTAATGGAACAATGGACTACACCCTTAAATACACAAACTCGTTTGCCTCGAATATCACCTAGAGACTGAAGAACTAGACTGAAATGGCACCACAGTAATGTATAGGCAGATACCTGGACACAGTGGGAAAGTCCCTTTTATTAGGCCATTCACTAATCTATCCTTTTTAAGCTTTTATGTTTTAAGTATATAATTAAATATAGATTGTGATAGGGATAAAAATATATAAAAAGAAAGTATATAAGTTAGGTCTCTGCTTACCTTTGATGAGAGAGAGATTTTCAAATTCCTAATCCAAAATAAACAAGTATACAAGAAAAAGACTAGTAATAACTTCATGCAGAAATACACAAAAGCCAAATGGGAAAGGCATCATTTCCTGTATCATGGTTTGTGTTTCCAAGTCCTCATCTTCATAGAGATCTTTTTCATATCTTGTTGAGGGTAAAAGGGAACTCATGATAGACATGGAGCCAAGAATTTCTTGACAACCTATTTTAAAAATTATAAATAAATATAACCAGATTAATAATTATCATTAAAACATAATAGTTCCAGCTAAAACAAGAACACATAATTAGTGATACCTCTAAAATTGCTAAGCAAGAAAACTCAGAAAAACTTATGCTTTTCCCCTGATATTATGCCTGCTGTGCCCAGGCATCTTTGGGTGGCAGGAGTGCCATAGTGAGTCATCAGTGTCCCTAGGTCTCACTGGGAGAGTTGTGATGGTAGCATTAAGGTTTCCTTCTCCTCAGTCCTGGGGTCCAACTGAATTTATCTTTATATATTCTCTTTGTATATATTCCCCTTTTTTTGTACTTTTCCTGGTGTATTCTCAGTCCAAAGGGTATCCTCCCTCAAAAAAAAAAAAAACAATAAAAACACAAAAAAAACCACAAACATAAGAAAAAAATCTTATATATATATATTCTATTTGGTAAAAGTATGTGGGGGAAGAAGAATTGCTTTTTAAAAAAATTTGAACTCAAAGGTGGAAATTGACCTGCATGGAACATGTAAGTACCCAGTTAAAAAACGTTTGAAATTTATTGCAGATTCAGAAATGTGTATGCACACAAAGTATTGTTAAATGCAAGAACTTTCCTTCTTTCTGACACATTGAATGCTATCACACTCATTACCTTGATAATTACTCCTGATCTACTTTATCCTTTCCCCCAGCTATGGCCTTTCTGTCTGTCTTCTCCCTGAAGTTTCCATCATTCTGTCTTTCCACTGAGTTACTTTCCCAGTAGGATATAAGTAATCCCTTTCTGTACCTATGCACACCATAACATTTTCAACTTGCTAGCTAATTTCAGCCTGGTTGAATGGTGAAGTTTTGTTATGTTTCTACAAAGGTTGTGAAAACGTACAACCAGGTAGTGGAAGGACAGTACACTGGTCATGGTGATGAATATCAAGCTCAAGTGTTGTTGTACACCAGAAAATCACCAAGAAAAGCGACATTACAAATGGCTTGATCTAAGAAAATGATGATTCAGAGCTCATACATTTTGGAACAACAAAGGCAGTAAAACTTTATTCACCCTGATGATGTAGATTACTTCTTTCATCTTATTTGATTCTGGAAATTAAGAAGAGACTAAAATATAGCCTTACGTATTGAGAAAGCCATAATGATCTTACCTTACTCCACACATATTTTAGTGAGCTGAATTTTGAATTCTGTTTGCCTGAATTTCCTTAATATAGCACTAAAAACTCTGAAAATCGAGATATTACTAATTTGAAATAGAATCCGTCAAGATTTTACCTCACCTATTCTCACTGTGATATTTTTCAGACTGAGTTTGCATTGTACCATTGTCTTCTTTCCCTTGAAACCATGGTCAGAGGAATTAAGCATCAGAATTTTAATATCTCATAGAGTCTGTGACAGGTGCTTTATTACCTCAACCTTTTCAATATTCTGAATGTTGGTTGCCCTGCTTTTCCCTTCCACATAGTTTACAGCTTCACTAAACTTTGGGAAGAAAGGTACTGGCCAGCAAAAGAAACCACAAAATATTAAAGCTGAAGGTCAAAACTTTCAAAATCGACTGTCCTGTTTTATATATTCAGAAATTTTAATAACCTTAGAAAGAATCCTTGGGTTTATATTATTTTAAGAATGGCTAACTCGCTATTGAAGGATTTTTTAAAAGATAGTAATGAAAGACTTCAATGAAGAGAGTATACTTTGTATTTTTCAATTAAAAATAAAAATATATTAAAATTTCCTTCTGTATTTTTCATCAAAATAATACTCACTTTTCACTGAAGATATGAACTTTCTTTGTCAAACATTTATCATAAAAGCAAAGAAAATTAAAGGCTGGTTTATGAAAACAACAAGGATATTCCACTGGCGTCCTCAGCTCTCCATCCCTTTTTCTGTAATGCCACATAAACTGGACCATTTTACCAAGTGCATGGGAGATCCAAGTTTCAGTTCTGTCATATGTTTAAGACTGAAATCTACAGTTTACGCAGACCACCCTCTTGCAAAAGAGCCCATTCTGATTTCTCAGTCCTCTTTTATTGCAACTTTACAATATTTCAATACTCAGTAATTCAAAACCAAAACCTCAGCAAAATAGCTTGTGTAGATGTGGTCTTGGAGATATCTCGTGGAAGCAATCCTTGTCCACACCTCAGTAAATAACTAATTTTTTTGCAGAACAGCCTAAATAAGACAAATCATTTGCACCACTGAGAAATATGCTACAAGCCTGTAATAATCCTCCTTTTCCACTTGAGTGTAGAATTTTTCTGACCTGCTTATTGCCTGAGACTGAGAAAAAATTCTGGAAAAGGATCACAACATGCCAGTTATCTACTTGCATTGCTTTCTAGGGTCCAGCTGAGGGTCACTATGAAGGCAGAATAGGAGCTGCAGGGACTCCTGCCTTTACCACAGACTGAGGAGTAGGGCAGCACACACAATGCTGGGCATCACTTGACCTTTGAGGAAGGCCCTGAGTTTGTTCTTTCCATCCTGTTCTCCCACTCTTGCCCCTGCAACCAAAGTGAGTAACATGGTCAAATCAGAGAGTAGCGAAGTATCTGAGGAGTAACCTATTAAAAGGAAAGAAACGGCTGGATTCACAATTACGTCTGAATAGCTACAGAAAGATTCTTGGAAAAATAACAAATTAAGCTTACAGAAGGTTTAACCAATAAAAGTAAGAGAAATATGACAAAGCATAACAGATAAATTAATTCTTTAAATCTCTTTTTCTTCATTAATTGAAAGTCTAAAAATTATCTAGAGTACCTGCATCTTCTGACAAGTTTCCTATAAAATGGATACTATTTCAAAGTTGAGTCTCCATATCATGGCAAACTGCATTAGGTAACAGCATAGAACTGAGTTTTCATTTTCTTTACCCATTTTTTAGCTACTCACAAAGACAAACAGTGCTGTTTGAGAAATACAGGTTCAGCATAACAGTAGAGATTGTTCTCTGTTATCCCAAATCTTTGCTTCAGCTGCAGACCAATTTCATATTACAATAATAATAGCACTGATCAACTACAAATTAAGAAAGTCTGAATTCATTCATACTTAAACCTCCATGACTCAAGGTGACAGTTTTCAGCACAGAACAGATGCTTCTGTGCTATGTAGCAGCATGAAGCATTCTACAAGTATAACCATCTCTCACAAATCTCATTTATAAGAAAAAAAAATCAAGCTCCTCAAATACCTGAATCACTCTGGACAATATAATGTGGTTATAACCTTTTCCCCCTAACTTTTAACTTATCATCTGTAAAATTACTGTACTACAGATAAACCCTTTGGAATTATGGGAGATTTTTTCCTAATGGACTGTCAAATATTCTGACTTAAGAACATGTTTCATAAAGTTAAATTAAAAAGAAAAATCAAACTCTCAATATGAGACCACTAAAATGTATTCTTATATTAGGTAACTAGGCTAGAACTTGTGTAAAAACCTTGAGCTTGGGTGAGATATTCCTGGTTTGGTCACTGCTACCAGTGGTTTAACACTGAACTCCTCTGCATATCCTTAAAAAATTTTGTTATTGCTACCTCCTATTAAATAGTGAATTACCATCTGCTTCACCCCATGGTGATCACCTTATGAGGTTCTTCAGAGTAGTCACATTACCAGCTACAAAAACAGCATGTTACAGAGATATTTATATCTGTGATATGCTGTAGAAGTTCACATATGATATGCTGTAGAAGGCCACAGCTGTATCCACAAGATGCTGCACATGCAGTTCATCCGTCTGCCAGATAAGAGGAGCTTATCAGCTTGTGTATAATGCATTGTTTTCAGAAGCCAAGCAAAACTAGAACTTCATGGGCATATATTACTGTCTCCCACAATCACTATTTTTCAATATAGACAGGGCTTAAAGAATCTTTTCAGTATCTCCAGGGCATATCTAACTACTGGCTACAGTATACACCTTTTTTTTTATTTTTAATTCCCCTTACATTATTTATATGCATGATATTGAAAATATTTAAATCAATTTTCCTGGAGAAAGTTAACTGTCAGGTAAGAGGAATGCAAGTTGGGTAGACTAGCCTACCCAATAGCACGAGTAGGTAGCAAGTTTTGCTGTGGCAACTGTGGAACTATTCCAGATTGTTCTTTTATGAAATGTATGAATATTGAAAAAAAAAAAAAAAACAAACAGAAAAGCAAGTGGTATTTTCTTTCACAGATTATGCCTGCCAAACTCAAAGCAAGTAATACTTGAATAAAAGTGACATTTATGCACACTAAATGTTTACGAAGTTCTTGATGTGTTCCTTGTGTAATTATCTCTCAACATTGCATTCTGACAAGCAAGAAAGGCGACAACAGCTGTTCTCTGCATGGCCAACTGTTATTTTTGCCTTTATACAGATATATCTACTTTCAACATTTTTATGTGTCTGTACACACACACATATGCTTACACAGAAATGCATGTATCTGTACACTTGCAGATAGATACTGGTATCTGTCTGAGAGAGTGAGCCTTTGCTGCACAGTCTGTCAGGAAACACGATCTGATGTTCCTGGTGAATGGCTGGCTAAGTTGTAACAGAATTAAGTACTTGAGCTCGTTTTAGCTGGGATAGAGTTAATTTTCCCCATAGTGGCTACTATGGGACAGTGTTTTGGAACTGTATTGAAAACAGTGCTAAGTCAGGGATGTTTTAGTTACTGCTGGGCAGTGCTTGTGCACAGCCAAGGCCTTTTCTACTTCTTACCCAACCTCACCAGTGAATGTCTGGGGGTGCACAAGCAGCTGGAAGGGGGAAAAGCTGGGACACTGACCAAAGGGATATTCTATATATGCCCTCATGCTCAGCATATAAAGCTGGGGTAAGAAGGAGGAAGAAGGGAACATTCAGAGTGATGGCGTTTGTCTTCCCAAGTAACCATTACATGTGATGGAGTCCTGCTTTCCTGGAGATGGCTGAACACCTGCCTGACCATCGGAAGTGGTGAATGAATCCCTTGTTTTGCTTTGCTTGTGTGCACAGCTTTTACTTTACCTATAAAACTATCTTTATCTCCACCCATTAGTTTTCTCACTTTTACCCTTCTGATTCTCTCCCCCATTCTGCTGTGAGGAGAGTGAGCGAGTGGCTAGGTGGTGCTTAGTTGCTGGCTAGGGTTCAACCACAACAGTACTGTGAATAGTCAAGTTTAAATAGATACACGTTTTTTCAGGAGGAAAAAAAAACAACAAACAAACCAGGGTAAACTTTCTGGTTTGTTTGTTTCTTTTTGTTGTTGTTTTGTTTTTTTTTTAATCTTTACACTTAATAAACCACACTTACCGTCTTTCTGAATTTTATATCCTTTTGCGGACCACTCAGGAAACAGAAAGCTGGATCAAGCTGTTTTACTTGCACCAACAATCCAGTTTTCCACGTAACATTAATCACTGCGGGGAAGGGTATCAGATGCGGTCTACAGCAAATTTTGAATATTACACTAGATCAAGCAAATAATAAATCGTCATTTAAGAAATGATAAACTTACCCACAATTCTCTCCTTGAAGAAAAAAAGCAGTGACTGGATTCATCAGTTTATTCGGGCCACTTAGCTCTGCTGAGACAACATGTAATACCTTAAATATTAATACCCTGGCAGCAGCTGTCCAGCAGCAAGCCAGTCTGCTTGCTCAGCTGATAAACAGGTCCACATGTAAAGCTGGTAGAGGCAAAGGAACCGAGGGCTGTAAGCTGCCTTCCTGTTTTCCAGACTACATATAGAGGACATCAAGGAGAAGAAGAAATGGGGACAGACTATGAGGTCCCCTATTAAAATCCTCTATCTGTATGAAAGATAGTTATACGAAAACAACAGAATGTGCTATTGTATCTGTAACATAACAGACAAATGTATAAGGCAGATAAACAGAACAGACCTGTGTAAAAGTTAATTATAATCAAGTACATTAAAGATGTTTCTCTGATCAATGGTACCATCTTTTAAAGCAGCAGTAGGTTTGTCTTTTTTGTTTGCAAAGCCTGACGTGGGAAGATCCATACTGGAAATTTTAATCAAAGCTCTAAAGTAATCTTGCAGCACTATCGAAGGTCAGGAGTGGCTGTAATTTAAGTACCCTCTGTTTTGGACGGAGCTTACTTGCATAATTTTCTGGCAATTCAAACTCCCAATCAAATCAAAGCTTCATTTCAAATTTCCAGGCCTTTCCTAATGAGTTCTCAAATATAATCCTGGTGTTTTTACTAAGTCAAGACATTGAGTTGATAGGTATTCAGGATAGGATTGTCCACATTCACATTAGAACAATATTTGTAGTGCTTTCCTGACAATAAGCAATTAGAGTAAACAAAAAAAATACCCCTCTCCAAAATCAAACAAACAGAATGAATATATGAAGGCAATAGATAATAACAAAATGAGCACAAAGGGGCTTTGAAAGAAATGTGATATAAAAGGTAGTGATAGAAATAGAGTTCATCTATGGTTAAGCTTAAAATCTTAGCAGTGGGATTTCTAATTTGTGCTTAACAAGACCTGCTTTATGCTAATATTGCTGTTATACAGAAATTTCTTATTTAGTATCTGTTTCTAAGGGTTATTCAGTAAAAAAATCTAAAAGGAAACCTGAAAATATTTATTTTTAAATAGATATATTTCAAAACAGATTTAATGACATTTAACCACCCACGTCTGTGCAGTCATCACTCACAACAAGTATATTGTTTCTATATACTGTAATTACAGTACAAGATAAAGGTCTCATTTGTACAACTAACCACTTAGTAAATGACAGGCTATGTTGATAATTACAGACATTGCTTAAATCACAAAATGAAAATCTTTTTCTAAGTTTCCTAATAATCTTCCCTGTAGGCAGTTCTCCTATTATACATGAATTCTATAGAAGCCTTAAGAAATTGTCATAATGCTGAAATATTTGTTTGAATAGTTCCTGCTGCCAGCAGCAAACTATAATTTGTCGCACTCTGGGATACACAGGCTGTCATTAATTCAGCTTGCATCCCTAAGTGCTTATTTACTCCATTCTGTAGTCACATGGCACAGATTTGGTCTAAATAGCATCAGTAGAATCTCAGAGAGTTTACTGATCATACTGAAAGTTATTCCAATTTTTTTTTGTCTATAATATAGTCACTTCTGCACAGGTTTCAAAATCATTGCACAGTTACCAGAGTTAAATGATGTAGAAATATTTTTTTAACCCATCTCTGCTATCACCTAAAAGGCAGCAGATTTTAATGCGAGATTTGACTTCCTTCAACAAGCTTCAGATCATAAAGCCCATTCAGAATATAAACCAAAGCAGTGGTGTAATAAGATGGAACTGATTAGCTATACAAACTGGACTTCAGCAGCAAATGTTGCTCTGAAGAGAGCTGGTGGTGTTAAATGCAATCTGGTTTTGCCTGAGGTTTTTGAACCCGTCAATCCACCTGAAACTGCACTGACCAGTGTGTTCCTCTGTCACCTAAGTATATTAAAGTATCTGAAAACTTTACAATGCTTTGATAGATATGTAAACAATACATTTTATGAACACAAATAAGGTGTACAAACTACATTCCTTACTCTTGTTGTTCATATTAATGGCTAAAGTGCCTGCAGCTTTTTCTGTGTTGGGCTTAGAAAAATTTTGTATAGCTTGTATCACTGAAAAGTCTGTAGGCACTCTCCCATTACCCTAGCAGAAAAATCTCTCAGAGTTTATTAACCTGTGGAAGTTTGCCTTTTAGGACTAAAATAGAAATGTTAATGGGGCTCTTGATTTGTTTCAAATACTTCCTTACAGTATCGTCATTTAGAACTCCAGTAACATCAAGAGGCTGGGTAGCTATGGATTGGTAGTTCCTGCTTCAAAGATCTTGAAGTCCTGGGTTTTAGTTCTTCAGACACAAAAAGGGCATAAAATTACATCAGTAAAAAAGCTACATATTAAAGAATTGGCTTTCCTGTTTTCTACAGACACTTGACTGTCCAAGTTCTGATTCTGAAAATATAGTGTATTATATTTTCCCTGGCAATACCTTACCTCAAAATCTTTTAAACTGCTCCCAGAAATAATAGCTGAACAGCTGCCAAATCTGAATTATTCCAATACTGCTCTATTTGATCTCAAGGCAGTCAGGCTCTGCATAGTGTTCATGCTCTTCTCCTGAAAGAAATGTTGAAATAAGTTCAAAGCTTCAGGCAGGTGTTGTGACTTAAACCCAGCCAGTAACTAAGTACTACACATCCATTCACTCACTCCCCTCCCTCCACCTGAGCTCCAGGCAGGATGGGGAGGAGAATTGAAAGAATGTGAATCCCATGGGTTGAGATAAGAACAGTCCAGTAACTAAGTTACAATACAAAACCACTACCTACTACCACCCATAATAATAAGGCTAAGGGAAATAAAGGGAGAGAATATAAAACTAAAAGGGGAAAGAAAACAATAAACACAAGTGATGCACAATACAATTGCTCGCCACCCACCGACCGATACCAGGCCCAACCTGAGCAACGATCTGGGCCTTCTGGGCGACTCCCTCCACTTTATATACTGGACATGATGTGCTGCTGTATGGAATACCCCTTTGGCTACATTGGGTCAGATGTCCTGTCTGCTTCCTCCCAGCTTCCCTTGTTCCTCCTCACTGGCAGAGCACGAAAGACTAAAATGTCCTTGATCAGAGTAAGCGCTACTTAGCAACAACTAAAACATGGGTGTGTTATCAGCATTGTTCTCAGACTAAAGCCAAAGAACAGCTCTACACCAGCTACTAGGAAGAAAATTAACTCTACCCCACCTGAAACCAGGACAGCAGGGAAAACCAAAAGAAATAGAAATAGAAACCTTTTTTCAAGTTTTTCACAAATTACAGTATAGATTACATATTCACTTCCAAAATGCAGGGATAGGCCACAAAGGATAAAAACATCACATTGCTTCCTGATGTCTCTTAAAATGAAGCTAGGTCAAAGAAGATGATATTCACAACACCCAAGCTGCCTTTTTTTGATTTTTTTAGAAGAGTTTATTCTGTAAGAGCAAAGGGTCTTCTGCCATCTCTGAGTCAATCTCAGAAGTACTTGTCCTTTTTCCTTGACTAAAAAGGAACAAAGGAATGATATATCTTTCCTGAGTCCTCCCTACTAGAGACATTTTTCTTTTCTCCTCCAATATATATATACCAAGTAATTAAAAAAATAATTCAGCATTTCTAGTCCCAGTGAGCTCTTTTTGTGTTTCTAATCACCTCATGCCTTCCATTCTCTGACTGACAAGAGGAAAAGAAAAAGACAGTTATTCTTCAGGCAGGTGAAGGCTGCCATTTTATTTCTGTACAAAGAATAAGGATGAAATTCCTAAGTGTTGCAGATGTCAACCAGTCATTCTATCTTAAAATAACCTGAAAATCTACTCATCCAAAGAGAACTGATGAAAAATTTGACCTGCTTAGGAGATGTTTTTTTTAATGGCTATTTTAAGAATATAGAATTAAGAGAACTCAATATGAACAAGAGCATGTTCTCTGTGAATGTCTACTTAAGGGAAACATGGTATCAAACATAATATTAAAAAATATTTAAAACTGAGGAACAAAATAAATGGGAAAATATTTTAAGATCTGTGATGCTTTAAGCAATGTGAAGCACTGTTCCAGTGGCTTTACCACAAGAATAATTATAACTGGTATTTTTCTTACAACTTCAATTCCCTGAGCTCACATGGTAATAAAAGGTTTTCAGATTTCATTATTTTTTATTCCTCTGAGTTGCAAAGAAACAATGAAAATATTTATCCTAAAGGATGAAAACCAGAAGGCAGATACTAGGAACTTACCTATTAAGAACCATTAATCATTAAAAAGTAATCTTCTCTGATTTGATTTTTTCCTTTTTTTTCCTTATTTTTTGAGGACCAATGTCTGAGTTTTGAATGCTGGATATTGGCAACTCTGGATTGCTATCAAATTAATGTTCATGGCTAGTTAACAGACTTTCTCACAAACATTTAATGTTATATTATAGCTAATACTAGGGGTTCATTACTTAATTGTGAACTGAGCTATCTGAGATCCAAAAAGTGAAATATTATTTGAGGAACTACATAAAGATATTTTTCAGCCTTGTCAAAACTTCCTCAGAAATATAAACTCTGGATATTTCACAAGTGACTAGATTGTACGTGTGCATAAAGATTGTGGAATTTTAAGATAAGAAAAAAAGTAGTAGTTCAGGAAATACACTTCTTTAGGGAATGTATGTGCTATTTTACAGTCCCACTAACTTTCAGCAACTACTGTCAGTGTGAATGATTGAAAACAAATAGTACTAAAGTCTCTCTCTCTCTTGAATCTATTTATATAAGACATCCATATACAAAGACACATTCACGTATGTCATTCAAAATCATTACACATCTTCATATAGCTGCAAGGCTTTGAAAAAACACATGGTAGAACTAAACACCTAGTGGTTCAATAGTAGCTTGTCAAAAAAAAAAAAAAAGTAACTCAGTGTAAAATGTTAATACTTCCCTTCCTGTCTTTTATGTTGAATAAATTATTAATTTGCCATTTAACAGCTAAATGTGCATATTTAATGCTTTTTTTTAGATAAATAATTATTTTATGAAACTTGAAGTATTTACACTGGATTTGTATGACTTTTTTTCTATGCTGATAGTTTAAACACTGTCATATAATACACAGTGATTGCTATTGCCTTGTCTAAGAGAAGGTTGTAAAAACATGTCTCATTAATTTTATAAGGTCATCTAATTGATGAGTAGCAGAGATTTCAGCTCACAGCTGGAAAACAAGCTGCTCCCTGGGGCTCATGAGCTTAAGCTGAGCGCAGGCATCCTCCATGCTCTGGGCAGGAATCTAGCTGTAGTGCCCACCAGTGGGCATGTTGCACCCGGTCCCCCCCTTTGGCATTGCTGCTATTTTTACATGCACAAGCAAATATTAACTGCAATGCAGAAGGGAAAAAAAAATCACTTAAATCTCAGTGCAAGACTGTCACCAAGTTTCATTGAACTGGAAGTGATTATATATGAATAGGTCAATTCTACCTTGTGCCACAAGTAGAAAAGCTGTACAAACACAGAAAGAAGATATGAAAATTTGAATCAAGGTATAAACAGAATTATCCCACACTGATGTTTTCAAACTTGTGTTATAGAAGATTTCTCTGTTTCTTACGTATTTGATGGCCCTGGTAAAAGAAATCATACCAATGAACACTTACTTACTGAAATGAGATTCTTGGTATGTGAGTTTGTTCGAAGTGAAATGAGCAATATCAAAATGACATTAACTTATCTGGATTTCATCTATAAATTTCAATCACTGGGGAACAAAACCCTTCATATAAACCTCATATGAAAGAATTCCTGTTATAGTAACCTATTAAACAAAGCTCTCAGTTTTATCTTATGATTCTTGCTGTTCAGACTTTGAGCCTTCAGTCAAATGGATCAGATACAATGCAGTCTTTCCTCTTGGCAGTGTGTTAAAGGAGGGAGATTTACCAGGTTGATTATAAAGACATTTTTCATATGCTCACATCAGTTTTGGAAAGTAGTTCTTGTATTGTGTATGATACCATTATTCTTTTTTTTCCCTACTTTTAGTAAAGAACATACCAGTGGAATATAAGAGCAATCAAATTAATTAAAATGATAGTAAAAAAATGAAGTACTTTAAACCTTTCAATTAAAATGATAGTAAAAAAATGAAGTATCTTAAACCTTTCTTTTATGATATAATATCAAGTTACATGATTTATGTGATTTAATAAAAATGTTGACGCAAGATTTTTCTTTTGTAAAAGCCTAAAGCTTTTTCTCGATGTTTTCTAAGAATTTTTAACTTCTTAGTTTTCTTTTGAGAAAAAGTTTATGAAATTGAAGCCAAAGATGTTTCCAAAGCTGATATGTATTTGTCAGCATCACAATGAAAAAGGAGGATGAATAAAAGACTATAATATATTCTTACATGTAATAATGTTGCTTACAGCAAGCTGTACCACATGTCAAAAAGGATGACAGAAAACCCTGTTGGCCTTGCTGAAACATTTATTATTTAAATAGATGTTGACAACACTTTCTGAAGAAAAAAAAGAAAAACACCCACAAAAAAACACCCTCTATTTGTAGCTGTGCTTGCATTATGCCAAACAATAACGTGGGATATTTAAAACTAGGAGAAATTCTGGTAATGACATAACTAGCACTAGGAGCACTAAGTGAGAACCTGAAAACATATACTACAGACGCTAAAGGTCCAATCGTATTTTCAGAATGTAATACCAATATTACTAATAACCCCAGTGAGAGACCAGTCAAGGAGTCTGTTTCAAAAGTGAACAATACCCAGAGAATTTTTCCTTATCTCTATCACCTTGCACAGCACTACTGGATTTCCCTGTGCTCTTTAGCTAGTGTAATATGGGTAAATACTTCCTGTCAACAGAATTGTTGTAGTGATTAATACCAGTGCCAAAATTCCAGCTCTTTCTAAAGTGATCAGTATAAGCAGTTGACATTTCCAGAGTCTATGCACTTGATAGTTGATTGTGTATTTATGAGCATCATATATGCTTAATGTTACAGTAGAAAAATACAAGCAGCTCTTGAAATATCTTTACTCCTCCTCCAAGTGACATTCATATAGCACTGTAAGAAATCTCATAAAAGAAGGAGACTTGGAAATATGCTCAAAACTCCTGAAAGGTGTAGGGCAAGGAACACAACTACAATTTAAAAGTATCAACAGGAATAGTCAAGTGTTTATTGTTATACACATGCTTACATATCTCACTGAATCAAAATCATAGTTCCCTTCTTTCTTTTTAGCTAAATTCTGAATGTACAACAAATCAGCTCTTCCTATACTTTGCATTTTCCATTGCTTTTAAATCATGAGTACCAGAACAACATATAAACATTAAAATGTGGAGGGGGGAGTTTCAGTCATAGTCAGAAAAGCAATTTCTTCTTGTAAAAAATGGACTCACAGGTGAAAATGATAGACATGAAGATGATACTGATGGCTGGGCAATGGCCAAGTAGCAAAAATTCTTAGGTTTCATTGCATGTAGGTGGTAACATAGGCTTTTCTCTCTCCATAGACAAGTAGCTGAATTAGTGCTTTCTGCTGACAGAAAAAAAACTGTGAAAACAGGAACAAAAGAATTTTCCCTCCAGAATTCCAGATCTGGGATATAGCTAAACTGAGGTATTTGCACTTCAACAGCCAGTGAAAACTTTTCTGAAATTAAGATTAGAAATGTAATGAAATATATGGTCAGTTGTGCAGTGTTTCAAGAGACATACCACACGGACACTACAAAAATTCAGCTTAGAGGTGACAAGTAAGAAGTAAATTGCTTTCAGAAACAGATGCTTTCAGAGGTGATGTCAACACTGAATTGACTGATGAGGGGACACAAGAACATCTGTGATGCTTTTAAACCTTTCCTGGTAACATACCAAGTTCAGGTGCATCCTTGTGCTAATTTCACCTGAAGGGCAGTAATGAACTCCAGCAATGCCTAGGGTCACACATATCTATTCAGTTGTGAGCAAGGCTTTGAGGGAAGTCCTGGAGTAGCCTGCAAAACTCAGCACATATATATCAAAAAGACAACAGAATTTTGGCTTAACTCACACTCCTGATGATACTAGTCTGTGCAAAAATGAATAAACCTGTTTCGTATAGTTAATTATACCTTATAGACAATGGCTACATCTTAGTCAGTTCATACAATTAAATATTTACAATATTCTAAGGTTTGTTAGTGTTTCAATATACTCCCCACTTATTCCTTCCTCTTTCTTTCCCCCCATGGTCCTTTTCTCAACAGTGTAGCAAATAGAAATTCACAATAGGTATAATTGAGTTAGTATTATGCAACTGAATTTTTTTATACACCCACATCAACTGGAAATCTTCAGGAGTTCACTGCTGCTGCCCAGCCAGTAACAAAGCTTTTGCATCCACTACTGATTCTGTAATGGTATTTAAATTATTTCTAACATCCTCCTACCAAAATGCTCACACCATCCTTTAATTATACCTCAATCTTCTTGTATTTCCACCCTCCACAACAGTCGTTTGCACAATGATTTGTATTCATCCTTGTGCCCTGTGTTCTGCCTTCACTGTTCCATTTTATTTTGAATACAGACTTGTAAAGACCTTAATTTCCATTTCTTAAATTGAAGCATAAGATTTGCTCTAAAAAAGGTGTGTGTTAACTTCAGATGCTTTTAAATCCCTGGAACCTAATCATTTGCAGTCTTAGGCCTGATAAAAGAATTTCACAGTGTTTGGAGATATCTAAAAATTTTCAGTGAAAAGTAACACCCTGACAAACTACTTTACTTAAAAAAAATTCTGCTTTCAGAACATATAAGAGCTGAGTACACTTTTAATCTTTCTGGACATAAAAAGTATAAAACTGCAACGAAGTCAACCCAACCCAAAACAAAACCAAAAATAAACAAAACAAAAAACAAAACACCCAAACCCAAAAAACCCAACCAAAACCCCCAAATTAGATGGAATATAAATCACTTACTTTAATCCAAAAGAGGATATTACTGACCAATATGTATTTTTGCAGTTTCTTACATGTTTGCAAGACTGGCTTTTATTTCTCCTTCCTGTATTAAACTTTAATCAGAGGCATCTATTATTTTGGAAAAAGAAAAGATAAACTGTTTTTAAAAAGAATCACAATTCTGTGATTCTTGAATTGCTTGAAAACATTTAACATATAATGAGATAGATGATAGGAGGTGTAGGTTAAATTCATCAGTGCAGATGGTTCTGGTGCATAAGTTTGCAGCAGAGCTAGAGAAAATATAGGCTGATATTTTTATTCCTTGACACTAATGGTTTGACTTGCTTTTATTTTCAAATGAAAATATATTTGAAAATATTTTTCTAAAGATATATAATTGGACAGAACTGGGAAACTTGTTAACAGATTCTAAGGCAACAGTGAAAAATGCAGCAAACTTTAATTTATTTCAATATTCAGTGAAAATACTAAACAGAGTAGGTTTTTACATAAAGATGGAGGCAGAACATATATATGTATGTGTAAATTTTGAATGTGAACTACTTTGAATGAAAGCCTTAAAAAGTCTTTCAGACTTTTTCTACTCATTTTTAGACCTCTAGTTGTATGAAGTTAATATACAAGTCCTTTGTAGAATTTAAATTAAATGAATATGAAATGGTTCAGCGTAATTATTCATTGCCAGGAACAATAACATTCATCTTATGTCTAGCAGAGTTCTTTACAGTGGCCTCCAAAAAATTAATGGAATAGAATTCACTTAGCATTACTACCTTAAAATCACTGTGTAACAAAGATTACATTCAAAGCCTACTTCTTAAGCTATTTATATGACCCTACACCCCACTAACTGTAGGAAACACACTTTTCTGTAAGAGCAGAGAAAATTATTACCCTTTTGCTGTGATGAATTGAAAAATTCTCAATTATTTTTATTTTTTTTTTCCTAAGAGCACTCCTTTATGTCTTCCTTACTGACAATTTTTGCATCTTTCTTTTCAGTCCCTTTCCTATTTGCTGAAATAGGAACTCTTCTGTTAGTAATGTCAAATGTTGCATAAAGGCAACAACCACAGTCAAATCCAAATATTTTACATTGAAGTCCAACAGCCAAAGCAAGCCACAAAGGCCCATATGCCAAAAAACAAACATTAATAGAAAAACACAGGTACGTTCAGAGCAGATATTAATTCTGTAGAATACTCAAAATCTGAAGACATAAATTCTATTAAATGTTGTCAGGATAGTATCTAAAGATGGCTTTTTTTTTTTGAAAGCCTATCTGAAGATATTTGCCTATGATGAGCATCTCACTGCTTCAGATGAACAGAAGAAAGATTACTGAAGAAGCTTCACATTAATGCCTACAGACATGTAATTAATTTACAAAGTAACCCAGTGGGAACCCACTGAAGACCTTCAGAAGAACACCAATTTACTTATCTTGTCTGCCGATGCCATGTGTATAAATGAGCACAGCTTCTGAGCACTTCTTTGAAGAAAGATGTCACCCTTAAAAGGAATCTCATATATATAGCATATTTATCTGTCACCTTAAGTCAGCTGTCCACTATTTATCCACATAAGAATGTTTTCCAACTAAGATGTTTCATATGATCTAGACATAAAGGTATACAGATTTCTCTCAATAACATCCCACTTCACATTGTGACTGCACATATTTAAAAGCAAGGATGACTTCTAACAACATAAATGTTGGGTAATTAATACCTACTGGAATTTACTTCAAATAGGATTAATCAAGTAATATTTTTTTCCTTGTAATTATTAATACATGACCTATTTGGTCCATTAGAATATCTTACTCTAAACCATGTGTGAAAATCTAATCCTTTTTGAAATAAATTAATCTATGCAGATTTGAGACAAGCTTACGAAATTCTATCTGCATTTTAATATTTAGAAGGGACTTATTTGCAGCAAAAAGACATAATTGTTATATAAAAAGTTTCTGTACATATGTGGAGGTGGCTGGAAGATAAAAAGCATAGTGTATTCAGCACAGTCTTCATAAGACAATCAAACACTCCAGTAGACAAACATGTTATTGGAAACAATTTTGTGTAATGGTTTATTTTTCAATCCATGTAATTTAGTCCAACAAATTAGCATAGATTCAAGAGAGATAAATTTGTTTTTGCAGACTATCTGAAAATAATGATTATAATTCAAATATTTATTAGGAAATGTCCCTTTACTAGCTTTTACAGGAACACTTCCACAGAAAATTCCACATCAAAAGGACTGTGGATAACAAAGTCTTAACTTGTAAATCAGGTGGAAATGGAGAGATTATTCTGCTGCTAGATGCAGCCCTCTCCTCTATCCCCAAGGATCAGGAGCTGAAGCTATCAATGTAAGTCTGTGCTGTTTGCTCCTCTGGAAAATTACTCTCGTGTCTTTTCTTTACTACCTGAATAAAACTTTTCCCTGAAGAGCTAAAATTCTCAAATTGGAAAATGCAAATGGTTTAGGACGATGTTATTCAATTCCACAAGTAATATTTCTCCAATTTCTGTTCCAAAAAATTGTGCGTTGGGCCAAAGCAGACATCAAGATTAATATCCCAATTGGCAAAGATTAATAAATAAATAAAAAAATCCAGCAAACTTCTCTTGAAGAGGATTTCAGACAAAAATGCTCAAATTATCATTTAAACCTGGAGAATATCCAACATTCATGTAAATTTTCATATAATACCACCATAACCAAAAAAACATTTTGGTTTATTCTCTAAATCATAATATTAATTTATAAAACAAACAAAAAAAAGTGCCTATTTAAAAGTCTGTTTTGAGACAGTGAAAAGCAGAAGTTTTATGTCAGGACATAAGTTTACAAAAGGAGATGGAAAATGGCATTTGCAAACACACTTTTTTTAACAGACATTACACTAGGAGACAGAGAATTCAATTTATTTATTTGCTAAGAGATGCTTATAGACAAATAGATGAGGAATGTGGAAAATTATGGTAATTTCCTAGGAAGTATGAATATGGCTGTGGTTTCCAGATGTCCCATGGTAGCGTGTAATAAGGAGAATAAACCTTGAAGATGCAAAACACTGGTGACTGAGGCAACGAAGGTGACTGCATCACTGACAGCTGCAAAGTATCTCTGGCTAGGAAGAAAAAGTTGTTTTGAAAGCATGGTAAAACAAAGAAGCATGGAGCTTGTTTCATGCAGATATACAAATTTTAGTTCATTTTATTAATTCATCCAGTCACCTTCACATTAATTGCACCCTCCACCTGAGCCAGACCTGACAAATCCAACTGATGAGAACCAATCTGACACCAAACAAACTAATAAAATAGTCACCGTTCTTCTCACAGGTGTGAAGGAAGGAGGAATGGGATCTGTGCTGTTTGCTTGTACTTTTACTACATTATAACAGCATCTAGCTCAGCAATTAGGCCTATTTAAGTGGCTTGTGACTATAGGACAAAAGTTACATATTTTTCCTTAATAATTGAATAACTATCCCGGTATATTACAGATGTGTAAGCCAAGCTATAGTTTCAAGTCTGTATACTACTTTGTAAAGGTTTAATGCGAGATTCCTCTTTAATATACTTTCTAGTTTTTAACATCACTTTCTCCCTCATATATTATTACAATGTAATAATTCCTGTAGAAGTATGCTGTGAACCTGTGGAAACCACACTTTTTATCTTACATCCACAAAAAGCACAAGGGGAATTTAATAGCATCATTTGGGTCTGAAACACTGACTTTAAAGTGATAACCTCCCAAATCATTGCCCCAGCCTTACTATACTCACTAATAACAATTCACACTATTACAGATGTAACTAAAATAGGGATCAAAAAATAATTAACTTTTGCTGTTGACATCCTCTGATGAGACAGCCCATAGAGGACCGGATTAAGAAATATGCTACAGAGCATTGCACACACAAAAAAAAAATTGTAGTCATGCAGATGGTCACAAAAAGACTATTGTGCTGGGTCTGCAACACTTGGAACATGGAAAAGAGTTTTGAAATGGCCTAAAACAGGAGTCAGAACCCTTTGTTAGGAAAAAGCTGAGTGCTTCATTCCTTTGTAGAGACTGAAAATAACTATAGCAAAATAGCTATAAACACCTATTTTCTAGGTGTTTAGTACTTTATTTACCCCCAATTCATCTTCATTAAGATCCTTAATTATCATATAAACAAATTCTTCAGTAACATTTCACCTAGAAACAGCTCCAAATCATTGCTTGTTGTGGCATTTCACAACACGAACTCAAGTTGATGCAAAGAATCAAATCTTCGATTATTACCTCCAAGCCCTTTTTACCCTCTTGTTCGGTACTTTCCCAACCTGCACATACATACAACTTTCAATCCCCTTGGCCCCTGTAAAGCTCTCCAGGTAATTAGTCCAATCACAATGTTCCAAACCCTCTCACAACCCCCCACATCCTCTGGCCTTCAATGCCCCGGATCATCACCCCAAGCCTTGTCAAAGCATCAGAACTCATTCCCAACCTGTTCTTCATGCAAATCTTATTGCCTTCACTCCCCACAGCCTGTGAATTGCCACACTTTTGTCCTACAGCAAATTACTCCAGACCTTCTAATAGTTGTTTTTCTTTTTGATTTAGCAATTTTTCTTCCTTTTCTTTTAATGAATTCATTGTTGAACATCAACCACACCTTAAGATGCTTAACTATGAATTAGTTCAGAAAAAGGCACACAAACACATGGTGTTAAGAGGTCCTAAAGTCCTATCAAAACTTGAATTAAGACAAAGTTATTCCAGATACAAAAGAAAAACAGCATTTCCACCAGAGTGGAAGACAGGCAAGACACCAGGACAGGAAGAGGGGCAGAGCAACCTTAACTTGACTGAATGCTTTGACAGGCACTTAAAGCTGCTCTGCCACCCAGGAAAAAACTGGGGACTTGGTCCTGTTATCTACCTTGATGTCAGCACTGGATTTCACTCAAACAAACAGATTTGCATATAAATGAATTTTAGAAAAAAATAATTTTAAAAATACAGTGCACATTTCTCACTTCTGTCTTCTGCACCTGGTCTGGGTATTTCTGCTGCCTAAGCCTGGCAGGATCTTCACACAGTACCGCTCCCTTTTCTCAAATGGTTTTGAACCAATAGAACAGGAAGGGTTGGAGTAAGCTGTGACAAGAGGCATGTGATCAGGGATGATAAAGACTCCAGCAAAGGCCCTAAGAAAAGTACAGCTGTTTCCATTTTGCCCTGAGTTCAGCAGTAGCAGTCATTTTTCTCCTTCTTAGTAGCTGGCACACTGTTGTGTGCAAAAACTGCTGGTTTTGACTTTCAGCCTGAGAACAATGCTGATAACATGGATGGTTTTAGTTGTTGCCAAGTAATGTTTAGCCTGACCAAGGACTTTCTGAGTCCCATGCTCTGCTAGGGAGGAGGGGAAGCCAGGAGGAAGCAGAGACAGGACACCTGACCCAAACTAACCAAAGGGGTACCACAGCACGTTATGCCCAGTGTATAAACTGGGGGCAGTTACCCGGAAGGGTTAGATCACTGCTCGGTCAGACTGGATATCGGTCAGCAGGTGGTGAGCCGTTGTATTCTCTTCCCTTGTTATTTCCCTTATCATTATTGTTACTGGTGGTAGCAGTACTGGTTTGTGTTATACCTTAGTTACTGGACTATTCTTATCTCAACGCGTGGGAGTTACATTCTTTCCATTCTCCTCCGCATCCCTCTGGGAGCAGGGGGAGGAAAAAAGCTGGGGAGTGAGCTAGTGACAGTGTAGTTCTGAATTACTGGCTGGGCTAAAACAATGACAGTTCTGTGTGGTGCCCAACGTGAGGCACGAAGGGTTGAGATGTCATATATATATATATATACATATACACACACACACACCCACAAAGAGAGAGATATCACTCTTTAGTGCATGGACCAATCCCTATAAAGCTGCTGAGTTCATCCAGTCCATGATGTCAGGCTCCTTATTTTGTAACAGCCTTTCAGAGCAGGGGAGATGGTGTGCACTGTTGGATTGTTGCCGCTGATGACACCACAAAACTCATCGGGTCACTGCTGAGCTCATCTGGTTTCTTCGAAGTTCATTCCTTGTTGGGATGATGGTTGGAGGGAAGTCAGGGCCAGTTGCTGGTGACCTGAAGGCATCTAACTGGTGGCCTGTAAAAGTATTACATAGCAGACAACAGCATATAATTGAGTTCATTGGCTGTTTTCCCCTAAAATCAAGTCCCCTTGAAGTATACACCGGGCTTCCCCATCTTCCCACATTACCCACCAAGTACATCTGGGTTCCTGAGCAAAAGCAATCCCACGAGTGGGTTTGCTTTTACCCGAAGCAGGAATAACCCAGACTGTCTTCCCCAGCAAATTCTTCATATGCACCACAGGAACTTTGTCCCCATCTACAATACGTAAAAGTTCTGACTGGGCTGGGCCAGCCCTATTGGCAGATCCTCTGGTGTTGACCAACCAGGTGGCCTTTGGTAAGTGTGTAACCCAACGCTTGAAAGTTCCCCCACCCATTGCTCTCCGTGTTGTTTTTAACAGCCCATTGTACCGTTCGATTTTCCCAGAGGCTGGTGCATGGTAGGGGACGTGATATACCCACTCAATGCCATGCTCTTTGGCCTCAGTGTCTGTAAGGTTATTCTGGAAATGAGTCCCAATTGTCTGATTCAGTTCTCTCTAGGGTGCAGTGTCACCACAAGATTTGCTTCTCAGGGCCCAAGATTGTGTTTCTGGCAGTGGCATGGGGCACAGTGTATGTTTCCAGCCATCCGGTGGTTGCTTCCACCATGGTAAACACATGGTGCTTGCCTTGGCAGGTTGGTGGGAGTGCGATATAATCAATCTGCCAGGTCTCCCCATATTTGTACTTCAGCCTCATCCTCCATACCAAAGAGTCTTTAACTGTTTAGCTTGCTTAATTGCAGCACGTTTCACACTCATGAATAACCTGGGCAATAGTGTCCATTGTTAAGTCCACCCCTCGATCACGGGGCCATCTATATGTTGCATCTCTGCCCTGGTGGCCTGAAGTGTCATGGGCCCACCGGGCCAAAAATAGTTCACCTTTATGTTGCCAATCTAAGTCCATCTGAGCCACTTCAATCTCAGCAGCTTTACCCACTTGTTGGTTGTTCTGGTGTTCCTCAGTAGCCTGACTCTTGGGTACATGGGCATCTACATGATGTGCCTTCACCACCAGGTTCTGCACCCGGGCAGCGATATCTTTCCACAGTGCAGCAGCTCACATGGTTTTACCTCTGCGTCGCCAGTTGCTCTGCTTCCATTGCTGCAACCACCCCCTCAGGGCATTTGCCACCATCCATGAGTCAGTATAGAGATAAAGTACTGGCCACTTTTCTTCTTCAGCAATGTCCAGGGCCAGCTGGATGGCTTTCACCTAGCCAAACTGACTTGATTCACCCTCCCATTCAGCAGTTTCTGCAACTTGTCATCGAGAATTCCATACAGCTGCCTTCCATCTCCGATGCTTTCCCACAATACGGCAGGACCCATCAGTAAACAAGACATACTGTTTTTCACTTTCTGACAGTTTATTATATGGTGGGGCCTCTTCAGCACGCACCAGCTCCTCCTCTGGTGACATTCCAAAATCTTTGCCCTCTGGCCAGTCCATGATGACTTCCAGAATTCCTGGGAGACTGGGATTTCCTATTTGAGCTCATTGTGTAATTAGTGCCGCCCACTTACTCCATGTATCATCAGTTGCATGGTGTGTACAGGAGACCCTGCCTCTGAACATACAGCCCAGGAGGAGCTGTTCTTCAGTGCCAATCACTTCCGAAGCAGCTCGAACCCCTTCATAGGCTGCTGGTATTTATTTCTCAGTTGAGGTATAGCTGACCTCAGATCCTCTGTATCCCTGACTCCAAAAGCCGAGGGATCAACCTCGAGTCTCCCCTGGAGCTTTCTGCCAGAAGCTCCAGGTAGGACCATTCTCCCCAGCTGCAGTGTACAGTACACTTTTTTGCAACTGGCCCAGTCCAAACTGGTCCAAGGGCCACTGAATGAACTATCTCGTGTTTAATTTGCTCAAAGTCTTGCTGTTGCTCAGGGCCCATTTAAAATGTAAAACCCCGAAGAAATCTGTGTCACACGATAGAGAAGGGTTGCAATCAAACTGTAATTTGGGATGTGCATTCTCCAGAACCCCACTGCACCCAAGACAGCTTGTGTTTCTTTCTTATTAGTTGGTGGAAACATTGCTGTTATCTTGTTGATCACATCTGTGGGGGATCTGACAACATCCATCTTGCTGTTTTATTCCCAAAAACTGAATATCCTGTGCAGGTCCCTTGACCTTACTCCGTTTTATGGGAAAACCAGCTTTCAGCAGGATTTGGATTATTTTCCTCCCTTTCTCAAAAACTTCTGCGGTATCACCTCACATGATAATGTCATCAATGTATTGTAGGTGTTCTGAAGCTTGCCTCTTTTCCAGTGCAGTCTAGATCAGTCCACGGCAGACAGTAGGGCTGTGTTTCCACCCCTGATGCAGTCAGTTCTAAGTGTACTGGACACCCCTCCAAGTAAAAGCAAACTGTGGCCTGCACTCTGCTGCCAAAGGAATTGAGAAAAATGCATTGGCAACATCAGTTGTGGCATACCACTTGGCTGCCTTTGACTCCAGTTCATACTGAAGTTCTAGCATGTCTGGTACGGGAGCACTCAATGGTGGTGTGACTTTATTCAGGCCACAGTAGTCCATTGTTAGTCTGCACTCTCGGTTAGACTTTCACCCTGGCCATATGGGGCTATGAAAGGGTGAGTGGGTCCTGCTGATCACTCCTTGGCTCTCCAGTCTACGGATCAGACTATGGATGGGAATCAGGGAGTCTTGGTTGAGGTCTGGGGTGAAGAAGTCACCTCTTCTTCCTCTTCCTCTGATCCACATAATAATAACTCTTGTTTAGATGCTGTCCCATGTAGTAAGTGCATTGGTTCTTCATCTGTCTTCACTGTGTAGGTTGCTCATTATGCCTCTTGCTTTCTTTGCCCCTTGTGTACAGGGGCAACCAATATTAGCATGAGTTGGTCCTTTGGTTTAGCTGCAATGATTATCACTGTGGTTGGAGTGGCTGCTGTATCTGTTGTTGGGGTTGGTGCAGCCTCAGTGCTTGGGGATTGAGTAGCACGAGCAGCTGCACTGCCTGCTGCTGTCGGAGTTTGAGTAGCTGCTCTATTTGTCACTGGGGTTGATGTAGCTGCTGTACTTGGAGTAGCTGCATTGTCTGTTGAAGTCAGCGTTTCCCACATTTGGGGAAATCGCAGGGGTCAGCACACCCACAGTGCAAGGGATGAGCCTCGCCCTGGGAAAACCACCTGCCTGATGATGGTGTATCCCTTGCCAGGTAAGTATAGTAAGTAACTCAAAGTCAAAGTAAACCCCTTCAAAATATGCTCCCTCATCCCCTTTAAAGGACAGGGGATTTGACACAATGCTGTGGAGCCTATAATTTTACTTTGCTTACCAAGGGTATTTTAAGTTACTCACTGTTCTATCTGTCATGGACAATTTGTTGTACTACTGATTGGAGGCCACAGCAATTTTACAAGGGAACATGGACACGAAATTAGGAGACTAAATCCATAAAATAGTCCTAGCACGCTGGCAGTCTAGGGAAAATACTTCAGAGTAATTGCCCCAATGTTTCCAATTCTTTGTTCATTTTTTCAGTAAAACTAAAACAATTTCACAAGTGAACATTAGAAAAGGTTCAAGTAGTATTAAACGATACAAATAAAAAGCATTGTTGAAAGCATTCTTTACAAAAGAAAGTGGATAGGAAGATATAGACAAGATCTGGGGAAACATTAAAAAAGTTAAGTGAAGTTGCAGAGTGATAATTACAAACATCTGCATTCTCCACAGTCAGGAAATATAGCATCCCTAAAATTTTTAGCATCTGTGAAACTAGAATTAAGATTTTAAACATTTGCTGAAAACACTGATAAAAATTTAGCTAACTATCCCTATGGACTTCTTCTGTGTTAAAATGGTAGACATCAGCTTTCATTAACAGAAATGATGAATTTTTAAGATGCTGAAGTTAATAAAATCAAATTAGTTCAATAATGCCCCATAAGTAAGGAAATGAGGTTTATGGTAACCTATTATATTGTGAATATAGAGAATTCTACTGAGAAGATTCAAGCTCTAAGCAAAACATTTTTTGACACAAATCCTTAACTAATTTCTGAAAGTGATCTGCTTTTAATATACTTTGGATTACTCTGGGATGCTCAATAGGTACTGAAAATGTCAATTTACCTAAGTGACATCCTTCCAAGAAATTATCTATTCAGCTAAACTACTATTAAGTGGGTTTCTGAGATGAAGAGTGGAACTTTTAGCAGATGAAGAAGGGTTCAGCCTCAAATATCTGATCTATACTGGGGAGATGAGGGGGCCATGTTTTACCAAAGGACATTGAATTTAGGTCTCCTGGTCCAAGCAAGCATTTGAACAACTGCCTACATTGCTGAGACCACCCATTTTGATCTAATAAACATCTAATTTTACACAGAGTTGAAATTAAATATATTATTTGAGCTCACTGCCTTTATCTATATAGCCACCACACTCTGAAAGAGGTGCATAGGAGCACCTCTGATCCCCATTCCTCTAAAGTAGTTAGGTTCATGGGCAAGGCACTAGCTTTGATTCTGCCATTAGCTCAAAGGGAACACCCAGTGTACTGCATACTAAGAAGTAATGTGGTGTCCTGGGTTCAGCAGTAGCAGTCATTTTTCTCCTTCTTGGTAGCTGGTGCAGTGCTGTGTTTTGACTTTCGGCCTGGGAACAGACCTGATAACAATGATGTTTTGGTTTGGCCAAGGACTTTGTGAGCCTCATGCTCTGCCAGGGAGGAGGGGAAGCCAGGAGGAAGCAGAGACAGGACACCTGACCCAAGCTAGCCAAAGAGGTATTCCATACCACAGCACGTCATGCCCAGGATGTAACTGAGAGTTACCCAGAAGCGCTGGGAGTCTGCAGGGTTGGAGGAGGTATCGGTCGGTGCTTGGTCGGGCTGGGGGGGGGGCGAGTTATCAGTTGACTGGTGGTGAGGTGTTGTATTCTCTTCCCTCATTATTTCCTTTACCATTATTATCATTGGTGGTAGCAGTAGTGATTTGTGTTATACCTTAGTTACTAAACTGTTCTTACCTCAACCCGTGGGATTTACATTCTTTTTGATTCTCCTCTCTGTCCCTCCAGGAGTAGGGGGAGGGCAAGAAGGAGGGGAAGTGAGTGAACGGGTTACATGGGTAACATGTGGTCATGTTAGAAAAGGAATGAAGCTGTCGCCATAGAACAATTTTGTTTGTACAAACCTCCTGATCCCCAATAAATAATTTCCTGAGAAAAGAATCAGAAAAAGGATTTTTCCTCTGGGAAAGGAAATGGGTAACTTCTAGCATATATGTGCTGTAGACAGAGTTATTATATAGAACTGTTCATATTTTAGAAAGAAATACTACATTTAGTTTGTATTCCAGTACAAGAAAAAATGCTATGACATATTTGGACCACAGCACATTGTAATTTCCTCAGCCTGAAGATGAACATCAGCTAAAATATGGTCTCTTTGAATCTGTGGTAGCTGAGATCCATTTCCAAAATGGATTAAGAAATCACTAAATAGAAAAGGAATGGAGAATGACTATTGTCATGACTGTTCCTCAGGAATGCTATTCAGAAAATAGGTTTATATATTTCAGCTACGCATACAGTAAATGCCCATTTTCTTGTTTTCTTCTCTTTATGCCATTGATATTTTCACTCCCTGGTACTCAAACGTGTCTGAAATGATGATTTCTCAAGCTCAAGAAGAAATATAAAATCCAGTTGCCTTATTTGTTGGCAATAGCTGTATTCATTACTGTCTATCCACACATTTCAATAGTCTGCTTTATAATGTTTTGTTAGGATAAAAGCTGTGAGATATGACCTATTATGGAAATGTCAATCATTACAAAAATAACCATCTTTTTTATGGAAACTAATTCATTTACATGTATTGATCCACTAAAATGAATGCTGGAAAGTATTATATTGTTGTGACAGAGATAATAATGCATATTCCTCTTAACAGAGTCCAAATCTTTCTTAACAAGCCATCTTTGCTATCCTTGTCTTTCAATTTCACACTCAAACTTAAACAGATGCTCTATTAGGCTCAGCTGTTTCCTGCCCTGTTCTTTAGGAATGTAAACAGAAAATGCACTGTGCTAGAAGTGATGTTTACAAATGCTTTTTATACAAGAATAGACATCATAAGCTTATCACAATGCTAATAAAAATATAAATGCAGAAATACTAGATGTGTTTGTATTGGAACAAAAAATAAAACACTAGTATGGTAGGCCCAGGTTCTGAGCAGCTGGAAAACAAAACAAAACAAGACAAAACAAAACAATGCCACACAAACAAAAAAACTCCCAGGAAATGTGATATTTGCTAAAAAGTAGTAGTAATATCTCCACATGTAGTTTTTTCTGCAGTTTCTTACCCTGTAAACTTGAAAAACCCTATTATAGAAAAGTTATTTCTTCAAAGCTTTCTGACCAGACATTTGATCGGCATAACAGGCCTTTTTATAGTTCCTTATAAATAATCATCTGGTGTTTGTATTAGGTTACCTGTACCTGATTAGCTCAGGGACATGTAGGAAGCTGAGACTATAACTTAGAATGCCCCTACATCCATACATCTTCCAGAGATAAGGAATTTTCTAGGAATCAACAGAAGTAGGATGCAAAATGGTTGAGGGGTCACCAAGTCGTGAGCATACCTCCTCATAAAACAATGAAATAAGAAGTCCATAACAATAAAAAGAAAATATAAAGTATACACTGCACTGTAGCTTATGAGCTACCTTAGGTAGTTTATGAACTACCTTAGGTATGTTCCCTGTCATGTAACACAAAAAGAGTTACAGTATGAGTTTGATGGTCCTTAAAGAATGCAAGATAGAACACTTGGCACAACAATGAATTCACACAAAGTTAAGATAAATATATTTAGTCTGGTGAAGTGTTTGATATCTTTCTATTCTGTAGGCAAATATATATCAAAATCATGTAATAGACACCATCTGTTTTGGAAAGGGATGGTAAAGCAAGGTACTGAAAACCCAGGAAAAGCTGATTCTTGAGCATCTAGAGCAGGTTGAGGTAGTTTTTTTTGTGCTCATAGACCATAGCCTACTATCTCCAAGACTTTATGAAAAAGTCCAGAAAAAAAAGTGTGTTCCTTATCTGCCCTCTGTCAAAAGTCTCTTTTTTTCCCTTCAGCATCAGTTACTCTCACATATAAGCTCTTATGAGTACAGGAATTCCCCTGACATGTTATGTCTGTACTACATTTTTAAAAGATATTTTGAAATGGCTGTTCATTTTGGGTAAGTTTCTGATTCCACACTCCCTCATGAGAAAGATAGTAGATATAAAAACAACCTCTGTCATGAAAAAATGACAAGGGATTTAAGCCACAGTTAGACAGTGATAATTTTTTTCCCTTGAAAAGTGATGAGCCATGAAAAGGGTTTTGAACATAGACCCATTTGTTATTTCTTTGTTAGCAGCAAAACAGCAAGAAAGGTATTTTATTCTGAGAAAAAGAGTATATCAAATGGTTAGAGACAGCAAAACCAATCAATTTTCCATGCTCATTCTGGAAATTGTTATGGCTGAGCCTTGATCAGTGGGTTTCAGACCTCCTATTTTCCAATTTTGCTAATATTTAAGTTGAAAATACATCTGGCAGGAACATTTTTTTACCAAAGCCCACAAACAGCAGTTTCACAAAGAAACTTCTGAACAAATATATTCCTTATGCACTGTGAAGTACAGTACAATTATAGAAGCTTACACTCATCTAGTTTTACTTTAAATTTAGCCTTGGATGTAAAAGGTGGCTTTCCTTGTTGCATATTGGCTGACTTTTTCAGCATCATCTTTAAAGTAAATTATGTTCATCTCAGATGCCTCCTGTTTCTGGAAAAGGAAGGGGCAGGGGAAGTTGTAGGCAGTAAGCACCCCTTTGATTTGAGCTCCTAGCCTTGACAGTACAGCTATGTGAATTGGATGGGAACATAGATGTTGGCAGATATAGCAACATTATTTTTCCTACTTTGTTGGAAAAGCATCAGTTTTTTATCAAAATCTTTTAGGTCTTTTTTTTTTTGCAATTTCATTATTCCAGGAAAAATATTTTTACCACGTCAAAGCATATTTTTTTTCATTTTTCACTGGCAGAATCTGATGAAATAATCAAATAAACAATCAGAAAAACACTCAGTGGTAATTCTTGTTTGAGTGAACCATTACAAACCTCCTCAGAATCAGAACATCTCACTTCACTCTCTGTGTGGGGCTGGACCATGTGATTCAGAGTGCACAAAAGAGCAGTTTTTAAAATGTGTCTATTTCAGTTCTGTTTCCCACTTAAAAATAAAAATAAAATATCGGAATTCCCCTGGGGATTGAAGTTCAGAATAAGGAGCAGTATGTAAATATTTTAAACTACCTCCACTGGACAGTCCACTTTGAAAGCACCAGTTTCTTGCAATGATATTAACTAAGCACCTCAATATGCAATTTCTAATCTTCCCACTGTAACTAATTTAAGCTGTCTAGCTTTATTTCCAGATATTCCACCACAGGTTTCTGGCATCTAGAATTTAGCACTCTACATTGTAAAATTGATATCAAAACACAAGCTGACTTTAAACCTCTGCCTTTCTAAGAATGCAAGAATTTCCCCATGCTTCTCCTAGCAGACTTTTCTGACCTGTCATGCCAACAGCATATCTGAGGTTATTCCTCAGCAGATCTTGATGAAGAATACTGTGCTATAAGATTGTTCTTATAAAGCTATTCCCCTTATGCTACCAGATAAAGTTAATGAGCAAGGTTATGCTTCTGCTGATTACAGTGGAAATGGTGGGCAGATTCTCCAAAGCTGCTTACCTATGTCATTTTCCCCAGCTGCGAGAAGAATCTGAAGTTACCTCTATCCCTTGTGAGACCCAAGGAATGTCCTCACACATATGAGGAAGTAAGGACTTTCAAAACATAGGAAACAATAATTAGGGAAATAAAAACATGTATGGCTTTTTTAAAGGCTACTTTCGAGTGTAAATTAGAACCTCACATGAGATCAGGTGTAGCTGTGCACATGGCAAGTGCCTGCATGTGCTTGTGTGTGAAGTCAGTGGTGAATTTTCTCTCAGAAATCCAACCTCACCTTGATACTTTCCTAATCCTAAAACATTTATCCTTTCAATTCCATCCTGATATGCAAACAGAATCTACTGCAACTTAATTTCATACTTCCTACAAGCAGTTTCCATTCCATAGTACTTAACCTGTGCTGTAAATTAATTACAAAACTACTGACCATCAAACTCACCCCAGAGGGATGAAATTATGACAGCACCAGTTTTCATTTTGTGACTAGTTCTTCAGTTTTTCACACCTGAAGACTGCATACTGTGAAATGTCAGCACTCCGTGAGAAAATGATACATTTTCCATTTATGTAAAATGTTCAACATGGAGCAAGAGTCTACCTGTCACCAGAGAAGGCATTCCTTCAGTTTTAGTAATCTGGCCATATGATTAGGAACCTTGTGTACTTTAGGAACTAATCCACAGAGTTGTAGAGGATTAGATTTTTAATTTGAATCAATGATTTAGTTGATGGACATGAAATGGGAAATAGCCATCTTACATCTCAGCACCTACTTATCTGTACAAGCTGGTTGTTGTGCTACATGTTAACTTGGCTTGCTTGATTGCATTAATTTACACTCACAATTTCCCCTTCAGCTCTGCTGTTTTGCTATGACATGACCATCTTTGGGGATGATTTGAGAGATCTTCTAGCAAGCATAATGTTTAATGGAGATGAACTAACAAAATCAGAAGGCCTGTTTGCCACAACAATGGCTTCTTTATCATCTGATCCAAAACTATGTACAGACAGTACCTTACATGAACAAAATGCAGCAGTTTTACAGACCCCTAAGTCTGATCTCAGAAATAAGGTAAAAATATAGTTTTTTTTTCCATAAATAAATGGTTAAAGCAAATGGCAGTAAGGTGTTGCTCATCAAATACTGTGCAAAAAAGCCAATTTTAGCCTAAATATTTACACTGCAATCAGACTGGTTCAAGAACCCGGTCTACAGCTGTCCTCTGCACAAAAGTACTTTTAGCTTAAGTAGGATTTTTGAAAATTTCCCCTCTTCTTCCAATCTTCTGCTAAAATAGTTTAATTACAAAGAAATATCTGTTTGATATCAATAGATGTATGTAAATATTTTTACTACTTATCTCACTTAACTCCCATAAACTATTTTCAGTTATTTCAATTAAAATCAAATGGAGATTTGAAAACAAATGAGCATTAAACCAAACCCTGCCAACGTGGCTACAGTTTAATAATTTTTTTCTTTTAAGAAATTGTTATTCAGGATAGTCTCTTCCAGCAATGATTGCATAAGGACATTTTATTTTCTAATATAGAGAGAATCTGAATTGGAGGGTACAGAATGTAATGTCCTTTGGCGAATTTTTAGCAGGACCTAGAAGGAAATTAATTCTGCAACTCTTACTATTGTTAATGAGAGCTATTCAGCCAAATCTTCATGCACGAGTCACACTTAATATGTACCCCTTATGGTTTTTTCTGCATAATATTTTAAATTAATTTCCATAAACAACTTCCCAGCAGTTATTTAATACAGTAGATCTAATTTTGATTCCACAAAGGTTCATTGATTCACTTCAGCATAAGCCTGAAAGTCTAACAACATTAAAAGGAGCAAAGCATCTGACTGAACACCTTAAATGAAATACTTGCCCTGACATAACTCAACTAACTTCAACAAGTTAACCCAAATTTACACCAGTAGAAGTGAAACCAGAACCCTATTTCTGCAAACCAATTTGGTCCTTAGCTCATCCATGGTGGTATTTCCTCATTAAACTTTCAGATGTGGTCTATCAACACATTGCCTGCTTGCTGTACTGGTGACTGCTGCAATGGGATTCAGTTTTGGCAGGCAATATTTATTCTGTTCTGATCCTCCTAATTCTTCTCTTAAATCTGAGACTGGAACAAGTTACTTCAATAAAAATATACTTTTGTATGAGAGGTACTGAGGAAAATTGATTTCTGTTTGTTCCTCTAACCTCACTTGCAAGAAAACAATAATCTAATATAATTCAATATTGGTCCTGTCATTTACTGCTTTTTGCATATCGTTCTTGATTTCCTTAGCACCTATTCTAGAAGGAACTGCTGAGTTCAGCATAGTGAATACTTTTGTATAGATGGCACTTTTTGGCTTACTTGCATTCATCATAAGCCACATAGGTGGAAAAAAAACCTACCACCGATTACACAAAATATATGGAGACAAAATGTAAGGGCCATGGCTACATGTGTCTGTATTAGCAGCAATCTATTTAACTGCATTTTACTGCAGGTTTTCTGATTTTGAGACTTAATTCACTGGTGGTGACTAAGACAAAGAATCTACTAGACAGACCTTCTCACTGTTGTATAGGTACACATTTGCTCTGCTCCTGAAACCCAGAGACCTGAGAATGTAGGGTTTATCACACCTGGTAATGACTTCCTTGAAGAAGCATCTATGTGCATAATACCTGTATGGTTAGCATACATATCACATGTGGAAAAGTGTGTCAGTATAATTCCTAATACTATCTGAAGCAGTTCAAGCTCTTTAGGATTTAGCACGATGTGATTGCGTTCAGATCTGCAGGCAAGCCAGTTATTGTACCCACTCAAATGTTGTTGTTTTTGTGCTTAGTTTCAGACAGAGCCAAATGAACAACTTGAACAACTTTGCCTTTGATTTTGCCACACAGTCTTAAAAATCTTTAGCCCACAGTACCATGTGCCATGATACTGATCCTGCTAAACTCTGTTAGTGCAAGTTGCCTGTGAAGTATAGCCAGGCACCTAAAAAATCCACTACGAAGCTGGAAGGGTTTACTCACACTTGCATAGCCCTTTAATGACAGGCAAGCATTGGAAGCTGCAAATCCAACCTTGCATGCAGGCTGTTCAGGACATTGATCACTCAAGATTGTCCCAGGAGATGACAGTCCTGTTTGGAAACATCCTGAATGCCTAAGCAGCCTTTTTTCCAACCAGATTTGCCTATCCCACATTGCCCTTAGTCATCATGCTTGTAGTAAGCATGGGTAAACCCTTTCCCAAATTTTTGCTCATGAAGCCAAGCCATCATAGCCAGTCAGCTAGTTTGCACAGGTGAGTGGGTGTTGACAATATGCTACTCTGCTACTTCTAGCAGAGGTTTCTACTCCTCCTCATTGATACTAAAAAGACACCACAGTTAGTTAGACTCAGGTATTTATGTAATGGATTCCACCCTGGCATGCTTACTATTGGGCCAGAGACAATAAAATATATATATCAATTTAAGGGGCTTGAGGTGATTTTTTGTTCTCATCCTTAACAATAGAATGTGGTTTTGTTCTTATATTTTCATTAACAATTTGTACTATAGAAAATAAGTTTATAAAGTGTGTGGATTATGTTAGTCTGGGGAAAAGCTGGAAATGAGCTCAGAGCTTACTAGCTTGTAGTGCATCTTAAAGAGTGGTTGTATTACTGAGTGGCCCTTAGAAAAAATATGCCTGCATGGTGCTGCAGTTGTTAATAAATCTTGCCTTACTTGAGTGTCTCCACAAACCACCTTTCTGTCCACAGCCCTGGTAGTTTGCAACCCAGATAAGCTACCATGAATAATGAGAGCTGTCTGCATGTTTATTCTAGGACTACCTCTATTTACAGATTAAAGATTTCTTATTCACTTTCTCTGATATGACTATGTCACGTACTTATTGTCAGATTTTGCCATCTAATATCTTCTTTGTAATTTCTAAGAACTAGAAAGCATTAAAAAAATATCAGAGCAAAGTCTATAAGAATACAGTAGCGATGAATTTCCATAATTGTCCTGAAAAATAAAAATGGAGCAATGAGTAGCAAAGACAGGATAAAATTCAGTCATTGGTCTTTGTATTCCTGGGAGAAGACAAAATATTGATGATACTTGAAACTACACAGAATGCTTTGTAGTATGTAAAACATTAACCCAAAATAAGTTTGCATTTCATTAATTTAGACAGCAAAAGTACAACTACTAATCCCTGGAACTACTTTTCTAAGTAAAAACAAGGGAATGCATAAATATTTGTAGCAAAAATTATTCTGACTTGAAATAGCATAAAAATTTTATTCCAGCTGCCTTGCACCTTACAGAAAAAAAAAAAAATCTAATTAAGAAAATAAGCACAAAATCTCCCAAACTCCATATACCACACAAACCTTGAAGAGTAATTCATTTAAAGGAAACAGAATACATATCCCTACAAATTCATAAAGAAAACCCCATATAAAGAGGAAGTTGAAAATCTCGTGAACATATAAACAACAAAGACCACAAAATATCCAGAGATTCAGGGAATTCATGGATTTATAGAACCTCATTCTCTTTGAAAAAAAAAACCACATTTTTTTTATTATTTAGATGTTTAAATATCTGGAAAATATTTAGATATCAAACCAAAATAACAAGATATCAAAATATAATTTAAAAAGTTATAAGAAATTAATTATTTTAAGATTGAGAACCAATTGTTATAAATTGGCAAGAAATGATGCAAAAAGCAGCAAGACTCTGCTTCTGGCCTGGAAAGGGAAGAAGACAACACCTAAGCTAGGTGTGCTTAAAAAAAAAAAATAAAAAATAAACAAAACAGGAAAAGAGAAGTGGTACCCTGCAAGCTCAGCAACCCTCACCAATAGAGAATATTTTTCAGCTAAAACTCACTATATTTAGTTGAGGATCTCCTCCATATTGAAATAAATCAAACCCACATATTTCACTTAGATCTGCTCAACATTAATCCAAGCCACAGCCATAGCTCATGCTTTCCTGTTTTCTGGACTTTTAAATTATCTCACTGTGGCATGCTCAGTAGTCTTTGGCTGACTGGGTCACTGCATCATGGGAGACACACTTACAAAGACTACAACTTGGATATCCCTTACATATGAGTCACAGAGTATAGGATATCTGAATTTCAGCTAAAGTAAAGCAGTATTCACAATGCATGGACATAACACTAAGTAAGTTAAAATACAGTACTTCAAACTTGTTTTAAAATTGCATATTATGTCACATGTTTGAAAAATATTTAAACTTTTTATTAAAAACAGAAGTCAAACATGAAATGAATCTGAGACATCAAATGACATACCTCATTTCTTTCACTTCTTCTATGAATATTTTTTATAAATAAATGCTACTTGGTTTTGTTGAATTCTGTAAAAACATTTATCATAACTATGAAAATTTGTCACACAAACAGCAATCCTACAACTCTGTGGGTACAAACATCCTTCCCCTACTTAATAAATTAAGTAAATCTGCAAATACACTCTTACATAAGAACATGAATCCTTCCAAACTGATGACACTGGGAAGCTTAGTTGGTATTCTTAATTGATTCAGACATACCTCATAGGAATATGCTGTGCTGCTCCTATACTATTATCTCTCCTTTTTTCTCAAGCTGAGAGAATGTTGAAATTGTCTACATTTCAAAGATATTAGGATTGTTCAATTTTGCTTGCTTTTTCATTTGCTTTGACGGACAGTATGGCTGAGAAAAACCCCAGAGCCAAAATTTCAAATGTGAAAGAAAAACCCTGAGGCTGGAAGTTTCTGCTTTTGAAAGGAGTCCTGTAAAAAAGCAGAGCAGCTCTTTGACGGTGCAAGAATACGTCTTACCAGTCCTTACGGCCTCACACTATGAACCCTGAATGTACTTCTATGGCTATACAAGTACTTCCAAATATTAAACTGTAACTTCAAACTTGCTTAATCAACAGTAATTCAACCAGAAATGTGATATAAAAATCATTAGGAAAAATAATTTTGCTGACACAGATTTCTATTGAAAGCATCTTAAATTGGATTGGCTGCACACAGAAAATGCTTTTTCCCCAAAAACAACCGTGATTAGTCTATAAAAAGATTCATTTTTCCTAGAATAGAAAGTCAAACCAAGAACAGCTTTGTTCAGACATGTGCTAGCAATGGAAAACATATTTTGTCTCCGGCCAAATGTCTGAAATAATGTTTGTATTCTGGAATTGTTTTGCTATTTTATATTCCCCTCATTTTGTTATGTAGATTTCATGCTGTAGTCACAACAGGTTATTAATGCCACTAACTTTTTTGTGTCCTTTAATAAGGAAACCTATGGTTTCAAATTAAAAAACATCAACAGAATTAACATTTGTGTAGTCATTGTGAAGGAGTGATTAGACTAATCAAAATTGTTTGATTAAAGAATGTTTCCCAAGTGTCTGTCCCTGATAATTACTATGCAACCACTATGTTCTAGGAGATATAACTGAAGGCCTTCGTGCATATGTTCTTCTACATAAAAAAAATATTTTTTTCAATTTATACATATTTTCATACAGCTGGCACAACCAGTGCTTTAGTGTTTTGCCTTTTTTTTTTTTTTTTTAACCAGCAAATCTTGTGGAACTTGCAATGAAATCAGAATTGCTAACAACAGTATAAAAACCTTTAGTTCAGTTTTCTTAAGACAAAGGCAGACAGTCTCATTTTCTTCCTCTATTTCAAGTTTCAGTGTGATGCCACAGGTTTACTGCATACCATCGAATCCAAGGTCTCCCAAAGTCAAAACAAAACACAGACAAGTACAACAGCAATTATTCAAAAAAGTTCACCTAATCTTAATACTATATCCTTCATATGATCGTATGTGAACGTATCACACCTTTTTGACACATTGATCCTTGGTTTTCTAAAATAAAGAGATTATTCACTCCATTTTGCAGATTGCCTTTATATAACGAACATTTTGACTCAAGCAAGGCATCTGCAGCCTTCACTTGTTAAGGACACAGAAGATACCCTGGGTAAAACCTTAGCTAAGGTAATTTTCAAAACATTGTTAGTTGCAAACTTTTACTTTTCTTATAAAGCATTTGACAGGGAAGAGGCAACAGCATAAGAATCATTCTGGAGGAGGGAGAGAGCTAACCTTATGATCGCGGCACTTGTTCCAATACTGGAACAATACGCTCGTCTCTGCCCTTTCCCCTGGGTTTCAGCCCTCACCTCCCCACTAGCAGATTGCCCTGTTTTTCCACCAGGAGGTTGTTCTGGGATGAGAGCCTTCTCCAGGTTTCCTGCTAAATTTGCTAAATTTTGCAGAAGAGAAGGATCAAAGGCCAAGGTGCCAGTGAAGGAAAGAAAGGAGAGAACCTGATTCTACATTTTGGGGAAGACTGTATTTCAATGCCTGCTCTAAAGACTTTGAATATACTTTACAATAAATAAAAGACATAAACAGCCTTTCAAACAGAGACTAGAATCATCCATTGGATTCTTCTCCTCCCTTGAAAGTGTAGTGTGGATGAAAAGAAAATAAAAGTGAGTTACATCCTGAGTGTTGAAACCACTAGGAAATGATCGGAAGAGAAAATGCTTTTCATATTCTCTGGTCACATTTTTTAACAAAAGTAAACCCCCCTGCAGGGAAGGTATACTGACTTAGATTAGGTGCACTAAACACATAAATATCAGATTTTGTTTTCTCCAAGCATAAGGCAGCAGATTTACTTCTGGTCACAATCTGTGGCTTTCAACATGCTTTAAATATAAAGTAGACTCCATGCTACTCAGCTATGAACATGACACAAGACCATTCTCAAATGGGAAGGTCAGAGATAAAATATTAATCACCTGGATAATTTTACTGGCAAAATTTATGCACAGTTTTTAGAGCTGCATGCTTTTACTTAGACAGTGAACCACAATAACGACTTGCCCAAGGTCAGACCACAGACTCAAAGCTAAGAGCAAGTTCCAAGATCAAAGGAGGTTTTAACCACTGCATATTCTTATCTCAACAAAGCTTAAGAGCAGCTCTAACAGAAAACATAATTGTTGCATATTTAATTGAAAACTCTATCTAGGATAATAACAGTCCCTCTTTACAGCATATAGAAAACATATACACCACACAATCTCAATTTTTTCCTCCACTCACAATGTTTGAATTATTTATATAAGTAGTAATTGGAAGGATGATTAAATAAAACCACCCGGAAGAAGCTGTGCATAAATTTCACTATGTTTCTGCAGTCACATTTAGTATCACAGCAAAACAGACATAAACCATAAACCAAGCTTATTTCTTTAAAGGTAAACATACAAATAAGTAAAATTATTTTCAATTCTTAATTGATCCCTCAGCTGATAAAGGGTAGCTTAATGCTTTCATGTTACCCCTTCTTTTAGAATACTGCAGGAATCCCTTTCTACAAAAGCCAAAAGCAACCAGCTGTAATAGCACCTAATGTGTGCCAGAGCCCATCCACTCACACCACGGTTGCAGCAGTGATGTTTTTCTGGCAGGAAAGAGAAATCACTGACATTGTTGCATCTGTAATAAAACTGTTGGTGATTTGGTTCTCTGTCAGGCACAGGTGTTTATCTGATAGCTGTTTCTGGGAATTAATGTGCTAATTTCTCTGGAGGAAAGGAAAGCAAAAACCAAAATGGGATCCATCTGTAGGGTTTTATGTTCATATTGAGACGAGACTGATACCAGGCTTTATAAAGTTGTCAAGGGAGGTGGCTAGAAGAAAGAGACAACAAATGTTTTAATAAATAAATAAATAAATAAATAAATAAATTAGTCACTTAAAACTAGTTCCTTTCAATGTTTTTTCCACCCTACCATCAATCTTTATTCACTGTGGCACAGCTGGCAAAAAATTACAAGGCAAATCATTACAGGTGAAAACTGAACCACACTAGCAGACCAGTGTGTAAAAGCTTTCTTAACAAACAACATACATTTGGTTTGTTGTTGCTTTAAACAAAGGTTAAAATTCCTAAAAATATCTTCTAAGGCATGAGCAAAGAATAGGTCTATTTCTTTTCATGTCATTTCAAATTTTGTTTAGTCTCAGTACTATGTTTCATGTTTAAAGCATTCATGCTCATGGTCTACTGATACTGAAAAATTAAAACCTTTTAGCATGAAATTTAATTTCATGCATTACTTAATAAACATTAAAAAAAAAAATCTAATATCTTCTTTCTTCAAAAGAACAATATTTTATTACCAAAGAGGTTACAGGACATTAGCATGACTCAAAAAGTTAAGATAAGAGTATCACATTTATCATGTATCCCACAATTATTTAGGTTCTTTGCTTTTACAATGTCTAGTACAAGGAAACCCTGATTCATAAAGGATAAGTAAATAAAAACAATAAACCACAGGATTCAAGATTTCTCAAGTCCTGTATTACAGGCGGTGCCTTTTTGGTACTGCAGTGGTACTTGAGACAAACACAGATATATTTAGGTCTTCCTCCTGTATCTGCCCTAGTCTAAACAACCACACTTAGTTTGTTAGCCATCAGTTACAGATGATAAAAGAAGAAAATACCAGGACCTTTTAACTGTTAACTTATAAGTCTGCTTATGTTAGTTCCTTCTTTCAAGTACCTCCCCTCAGCTATCCTGGGATAATCCTAATCCTAAACCCAAGATTTTCCTGTGATAAAACATACACACTTTGAATTCAAACACTTAATCTAATTCTTTCACTTTTTGGTAGCTTTGGTTGAAATCGTAGCTCCAAAAGTATTGAATGTAAAGATTCCACTATCTTCAACAGGGACACAACTCCAGAAACTGGGCCTATCTCCTTACTTCATAATTGGAACTAGGACAACATTAATTTAGAACTGACAAGAAACATTCTCCCTGCCCTCATGAGATGCGGAAAAATAAAGTTGTCAAATCCCATTAGGGATGAATCTTAAGCGGGGTCAGGAGAAGCAATGGCAAAATCTGCTTACAAGGAGTAGACTGCCGTTCACAAAAGAGTTCACACACGCTTGAGAGCAACTACAACAAAAAATCACCTAAATAAATAGAACACAGGAAACATCTAGAATAAAAGACTGCAAAACAGAAATAGCTAAAGAAAATTCACTAAAGAAATAAAGTGAACTTTAGTCTGATTACATTCATGAGACTCAGATGAAATTAGTGCTGTAAGTAGTCAGGGTAGTTAATATTCTCTGTGTTCAGCAGTTGATCGCAGAATCAGAGAATCATAGAATAGTTAGGGTTGGAAAGGCCCTTAAGATCATCTAGTTCCAACCCCCCTGCCATGGGCAGGGACACCTTACACTAAACCATATCACCCAAGGCTCTGTCCAGCCTGGACTTGAACGCCGCCAGGGATGGAGTATTCACAACTTCCCTGGGCAACCCATTCCAGTGCCTCACCACCCTAACAGGAAAGAGTTTCCTCCTTATATCCAATCTAAACTTCCCCTGTTTAAGTTTTAACCCGTTACTCCTTGTGCTGTCACTACAGTCCCTAACGAATAGTCACTCCCCAGCATCCTTATAGGCCCCCTGCAGATACTGGAAAGCTGTTATGAGGTCACCACACAGCCTTCTCTTCTCCAGGCTGAACAACCCCAGCTTTCTCAGCCTGCCTTCATATGGCAGGTGCTCCAGTACCCTGATCATCCTCGTGCAGCCTTCTCTGCGCTTGTTCCAAGAGTTCCATGTCCTTTTTATGTTGAGGACACCAGAACTGCACACAATACTCCAGGTGAGGTCTCACAAGAGCAGAGTAAAGGGGCAGGATCACCTCCTTTAACCTGCTGGTTACACTCCTTTTGATGCAGCCCAGGATATGGTTGGCTTTCTGGGCTGCAAGCACACACTGCTGGCTCATGTTCATTTTCCCATCAACCAACACCCCAAGTCTTTCTCCGTAGGGCTGCTCTGAATCTCTTCTTTGCCCAACCTGTAGCTGTGCCTGAGATTGCTCCGACCCAGGTGTAGGACCTTGCACTTGTCATGGTTAAACTTCATAAGGTTGGCATCAGCCCACCTCACAAGTGTGTCAAGGTCCCTCTGGATGGCATACCTTCCCTCTAGCATGATGACTGCAACACAGAGCTTGGTGTTGTCGTCAAACTTCCTGAGGGTGCACTCAATACTACTATCCATGTTGCCAAAAAAGATGTGAAACAGCTCCAGTCCAAACAACCTGTGAGGAATGCCACTCATCACTGGTTTCCACTTGGACAGTTCATGCAAGGTAGGGTTCTATATTATTCTTAAGCAGCATCAAGCACATTTCTCTAGAACAATATTTGATCAATTATATTTCCCATATAAAACCTCACTGCATGGTTCTTGTGCAGTCTTTCTGGCTGACGCATTTTTTGTACAGCCATGTTTCAGACCCTCTCACATAATCCAAGATGTATAAGCTATTCTGTATGTCAATAACTACTAATGGCTTCCTGAAAAGGTTTCAGTGTAAGTTCAGTGAAATGTATAATTTAGGAAGCAGATTTAGCAAGCAGCAGATAAAACAATTAGACTAAAGATCTTTTGTGAAAGAAGTGGCTGGCAGTACACCAGCAGTGAAGGCTGACTTTGTAATTTATCAAATAGATTTTATAAGTGGCACATACAACAATTAACAGAAAAATCTTTTGTGAGCAAAATAACTCATCAAATATGCACAAAGTACATTTGCATGAAAATGATCTGTAGATTTCCACTGAAAAGCAATCTATTTTTTCCTGCCTTTTTTCCCTTCTTTGTGTTACTAGGGTTTGTGATAGGAGAGAAGAGAAAACAGAGCACTTAATAAAGGAATAAATTCAAATTGGGAGTGTGGATGAATTTGAAGCATCAGTCTAAAAAACTGTTGCATTAGCATTCAATCATTCTGCACCTTAGCTATGGGTTTTTTTAATCAAGCTTTCTTGTTTTATGATTGCTATGCTTTATTGCTTTATTGCTTTATTTTAACAAGATGCCTGCATCCAAATGTTGAATGAAACAGAATGCTGTAAAATTATTTGAAAGGCCCTGACAGGCTGTAATTTCTGTTACGATGTGTGGAGGAAGGGGAAGTCTGTCACCAGATTTACTATGCAGTCCTTGATCTCAGGTAACTATTTGCTTACATGGCATTGCAAGTGCACATAAAGCTGTAAAATGCTGGCAAAAAAAAACATGTTTATTCTACAAAGAACTTAAGACCTTGACTATCCGTTTGAAAAGTGTATTTGACCCTTCAAATGCAACAAAAGCTGCAGAAAATGGTGAGTGTTCCCTGTGACAATTCAAAGCTGTAACCACATCTTCCCAGTTGTTCTCTCCAATCACTGTAAAGTCTCTGGGGAAGAAGAATAAATTTGTTTTTCCTGAAGAAGATAACAGGATTCCAGCTCTATATTTATCTTGCTGGTGTGCTACAGAGGTTGCAGCACTAGTCTAGACAGAGACTTACTGTTCAGCAGTGCCCTAAATCACTAGAGTACATCAAGTATTTTAAGATAGTCCGAACTATTTAGATAAATGAACAATTTAGGTCATACATTACCTCAGCTTTGAGAAAAACGTGGACCCAGACACAGATTTTGTACAAGGCCTCCTACCTGTGCTTTTACTCTGAAGAAATGGTGAGAAATCGTGTGGCTACATACAAAAGCTCCACAGTTACTTTTCTATCTTTGCTTTGTTTCCATGAATGGACATTTGAGTGATACCCAGTCTGGTAGACTTGAGTCCACGATATGATTCTGTCTGAACTGAAAAAGATATTAAAGATATTAGCATATCTTTTTTCCATCAAATTACATATCAGGTTCAGATGGGACAGTCAAAAGACAGCTTGGCCTTTCCCTTGCTCTTACTTTTTAACTTTCTTGTTTCAATTTTTTTTCATGGAGGGGTATTTTTGTACATCCCAAGGTTGGGACTTTTTTTTTTTTGCATATTTTCTTCAGTTAACAAAGCTATTTTAACCCTTTTCTCTCTTAAGAGCTCAATGGAGTACCAGGTAGAATTTGTTCAAGGTATGTTAAACCTCTCCAAGAGAATAACTCCTGCGTTTCCAAACTCTACAATTAATTTATAAATTATAATACCATCTTTTGAAAACATAGAAACAGAATATAAATATGTATATTCAGAGCAAATCTATATATTTGGCAGAGATAAAACAGTAAGGTTACATATCTGACTTCCCTTCTTTGAAGAAAAATTTCTTCTATGAAAAAATTTTAAACACTTATTAAAATGTAAGTCAGTATTTGACTGGAGAACCCAGTAGAGTGATAGGAATTGAAAAGTATAGTATTTCTGTTCAGATAAAATAAAATTCTCTAGTAAAATTAAGTTGTTTCTTAGCACTTTCAAATTGAATCCAGTAACATTTATGTTATTGCTTCAATTCCCAGTATTTAAGACCCTTTAAGATAGTCTCTCAAACACTTGAAGAAAGTTTTAGAGGTATACTAGAAACATTCTGCTCCTGCTAAATCTTTCACTTTTCATAACTCCTGTTTTATTATGCATGGAAAATACTTTTGCAGGCTGTAACAGCGTAACAACTTAGCAGTGATCTCCCTTACACTACAACCTGCAAACAAGGAGCTATAGCAAAATATTGGAATTTTGATTCCTACCTTCCTTCCTACCTTCAATGAATCACACAGTTCTTTTGCTTGAATAGCTGTCAGCTTGACCTGCAGCATGTAATGCTAAAGCAATTCATTCTGAACTGTAAAAAAGGTGTGTCCACCTTAATGTTCAAATATTTATACACAGTATGTACCTATCCCCTAGAAACAGTTGAAATTATTTCCCCTCAAGCAGCTATGATTGTTTTCCTCATCACTTTATTTCAATACAATTTCTATCCCATTGACTGGTCAAACAAAAGATCTTCTAATAAGTGATATTTCAAAATGTCACTAAGGCGAAGGCTTGTGGAAGGCACAGTAGCTCAGCACTTCTCACAGGATTAGCATTACACCCTTTGTCTTCAGAGGCAGATATTCTACTTGTGTTTAAAAGCACACTCATAACTTCAGACAGCTCTTTCCTAAACAGTTCGATCCTCCATAAAGCCACTTCTTTGTAGGACACAAAGCCAGGAATTGAAAAGTCTGATTTGAGACAAACTCAGTGTGACTTTCTTTCTCAAACACAATATTTATTCCCATTTGATTTTCAGCCTCAGTGCATCACTGTTGGAAGAGTGGACATATCTCTAGCAGCACTACTGCCATTCTCCAGCAAAGACACATAACAGTATGTCCATGCAAAGGCTGACTATTGGGGGTAGCTATCAACCCCAACCTGGTGATGGATTTATTTTTTAATTGCCTGTTCCGATTTAATCAGGAACAGCTGATTTGATCCTTTCCATACTTATTCTGGCAACAGAAATAAGAAATGTCACCTGGGAATACAATTTAGTTGTTCTCAAATGTAGTGTCAAGAGACACTACCAAAACCAGAATTCCAGCAAGATATAAAGCACATGTAGATTTGGCCATTTAAGCAGTATAACAGGGGGGGGTGACTTGTCATGTATGCAGAGAAACCTAAACTAGTAAAGCAAAGGCAACATTATTGGTTTGCTTTTAATTTAAGAGTCTGTAAGCAGAACTAATGTAACAGCTGTTTTAATCGGTAAGTAGGAATTATAAATGTCTATCAAATTTTAAGCTATGATTATTTTGACTCTTCTAAAACAAAGAGCTGAAAGATGCCTCACTAAGCACAAGGACTGAAACTCCAGCAATCTTCAATTTAGGTTGTTTCATTCAAAGGGACACCATTTTCATTTTGGTGATGATGAGGTCACCTGACTGGTGCATAACCAGGACACAGCTTCTTCCAGAGTACTAAGTGAAGTACTACCATGACGCTTGGTAAGTTGAGAGTCTCTGAAGCCACTTCTGGTAAGCCTTGTCTAATGAGGCCCAGTTCAGTCTCTTCTGCAGGGCAGCTCATACCTCTATGCTCATGCAAGTGCTTTTAGCACCATTTACAAAGCATCCTTCGTGTACAAATAAAAAATGAAATATCCGCAACGAAGAAAAAAAGAAAAGAAAAATCAGTTCTCCTCCACACTTCATTCATCAAACTGTGCACAGGGTTCTGTCTCCTGCTGGAGGATAACTCTTTTGTAAAGGAACTCCAGCTTCTGAGCCCCTGTATGCACCTTCACTTGCCCAGAGCTGAAAGGAAGGAAAGGAAAACAAGGAGACCACAGCTTGGGAGAGAAAGAGGATGGCAAAGGTAGAGTACTGGTGGTATGCCAAGGTATTTTCTTCCTCTCTAAATATGTACAGTGCTTGAAGATTTACCTATAAGAGTAAGATGGGCAATGAAGATGCAAAAAAGAACATTACTGTCAGTGAAACCAACCAGACCTACTGGTGTTTTCAGCTTCTGTGAATCATCTGGTTTCTGAGTACAAGCTTCGATGATGAGCTGCGACTTCTTTATTTTAAGAGCTGAATGAAATTAGTTTCTCCTAAAATCTTGCTGCAGTTTAACCTGTGTGCTACAGACATTATAGAGCAATGAAGCATTAATTGTAAATGCAATGTGTGTTGCTGCTATTTTGATTATAATTTCACATAAGTCACAATCCAACATTCTTAGAATTTAAAGAGGTTGTCCACTTACACAACTGGCATTTTTCAGCCATTTTACCAAGGTGTTTACTTGTATTCAATATTAAATATTTCAAATATCTATAACTAATTATTGTATCTTTTACAAGATTTCCTCCTCAGAAATCACCACAATCACTTATAACCTGAATGTACACAAGTCCATGGGACCTGATGAAATCCATCCGCGGGTCCTGAAGGAGCTGTCAAATGAAGTTGCTAAGCCACTGGCCATCATATTTGAGAAATCATGGGAGTGAGGTGAAGCTCCTGATGACTGGAAAAAGGGAAATATAACCAACATTTTCAAGAAGGGGAAAATGGATGACCCAGGGAATTACAGACCAGACAGTCTCACCTCTGCTCCTGGCAAAATCTTGGAGCAGATTCTCCTGGAAGGCATGCTAAGGCACATGAAAATCAACAAGGTGTTTGGTGACAGCCAGCATGGCTTCACTAAGGGGAAATCCTGCCTGACCAATTTGGTGGCCTTCTATGATGGGGCTACAGAACTGATCCAGAGGGACCTCAACACTCTTCTAAGGTGGGCTGATGCCAACCTTATGAAATTTAACCATAACAAGTGCAAGGTCCTACACCTGGGTCAGAACAATCCCAGACACAGCTACAGGTTGGGCAAAGAAGAGATTCAGAGCACGAGGAGTAACGGGTTAAAACTTAAACAGTGAAAGTTTAGATCAGATATAAGGAAGAAGCTCTGTACTGTAAGGGTGGTGAGGCACTGGAATGGGTTGCGCAGGGAGTCTGTGAATGCTCCATCCCATGGCAGGGGGTTTGGAACTAGATGTTCTTAAGGTCCTTTCCAACCCTAACTATTCTACAATTCTATGATTCTATAATTATTGCTTTTTTAAATTTTTGGGCGGGATGTGACTCTAAATTTGGGGACATGGATTTACTTTTATGGAAAGTAAAGACTATGTTGTTAATCTTCACTGTAAGATGTCAAATATCTTGGACTTCAGTGGAATTCTATGTCCGAAAATGTCTTCATAAGGAAGAGCTTATAAGGTAAAAGCATACAGGTGTAATTTTCTCAGAAATTCTTTGTAGTTTGTATATGGACACAATATAGGCATAAATGTCCATGTTCCAGCTTTAAATTAGTGGCTTTAAAATGTAACTTTCTTTAATGGCTCCTCTTATTTCTTTCATTTTAAAATATCAGCTATTAACAAATAATATGCTATTAGGGTTTTCATCATCTTGAGCTCTCTCCCATTAAGTAGTAATATGCTTACTGGTAATGATCCTTGACAAGTTTGACTTGTGTTAATGTACGCTAGTAAGAGTGTAGGTGATACATCCCCTGAGGTACCTCACTGACATAATGCACCAGCGTTCACTTTGCAGATTGCCTATCCATAACGGTGCATGTTTCCAAGTTATTTTGAAAATGGAAGACCATATCCAACCGAGCATTGTTAAGTAAAATTGAGTAAAATTATCACGTCTATAAAGAAAAGTGTAAAAGGCTATAAGAAAAATGTATTCTTTTATGCTCACAAATCAAAAAGAAATTACATTTTCTGCAATCACCAGCTCATGTAGAATATGCTTTGAAATTGAATCATATTATCACTTTAGACAGTACAGAATGTATCATAAAATAATAGCCATGACATGAATTGCTTTTTCTCTAAGGATTTTCTAAAGTAAATACTAAGGTTTGATAGCATATTGCTTCAAATGGACTGCATCAAAAAGGGGGAGTGACTGCAAAAACATTTAGCCAAATTTATTTCATGTGTAAAATGACTAAAGTGAAATTAATCAGAGAGATGGCTAAAACTAATTCTCATGTCTTGCAAAATGTGAGATTTTATCTGATCTGAATGGGAAAACTTCTACAATCTGATTAAATAACTTAATTTGGCAATTGAATAACTTAATTTTCATTATTTTGGAGCATTTATTTTAATAAAATCTCTTTCTCTAACACTTTTTTCCATATGAATTCCCTGTTTCATCAACGCTTGGATATTCAAAAGTATTTTGAAACAGTAATAATCAAATCTGGTCATGTGTCTGAAATTATTTATTTCTGAAGTGACAGGGTGGAGAACATTTCCATCATTCCCCAAGAGGAGTTCACAGCCAGAACTTATCTTTGCTACAGTTTCTTCTATGTGTAAACTTAACAAAGATAGGCTTTAGATACTTAAAACTACAGTTCTGGTGTGTATTTCAGCCAGTTTATATGTGGGTACAGTTCACACATTCCTGTCCACTGATATAAAATTTAGAGCCTTAACAAGAAACTCTATTGTTATACTTTCATTTCTATCTCAGTTAAAAACAAGTTAGTTAATAGTAAATAACAACATCATTTGTTCATTTCAATCAGTTTGACTGTCTCTAAATCAGTAGCAATATAGTCATCTGTAAATATGCAAACTATGAGATTTTTAAAATGTGCAATTCAGCAGTTTAAAAAGGTGTATAAAGTTCATCTAAAATGAATTAAATATAACGGGATGGGTGCCCTGGTGACAGAAGATAAAGAGATGGCAGAGTTACTGAATGCCTTCTTTGTCTCTGTCTACTCTGCTGCGGGCAGTCCTGAAGAGCCCTGTACCCCTGAGACCTTAGATGAAGTCAGGTCGACGGAGCGGTTTGCCTTAGTCGATGAGGAATGGGTTAGAGACCAGTTGAGCAATCTGGACATCCATAAATCCATGGGTCCAGATGGGATGCACCCGCGGGTGCTGAGGGAACTGGCGGAAGTCATTGCTAGACCACTCTCCGTCATCTTTACCAAGTCTTGGGAAACGGGAGAGGTGCCTGAGGACTGGAGGAAAGCAAATGTCACTCCAGTCTTCAAAAAGGGCAAGAAGGAGGACCCGGGTAACTACAGACCGGTCAGCCTCACCTCCATCCCTGGGAAAGTGATGGAACACCTTACCCTTGGTACCATCTTAAGGCATATCAAGGATAAGAAAGTTATGAGGGGCAGTCAACATGGCTTCACCAAGGGGGAAATCATGTTTGACCAATCTCTTAGCCTTTTATGAGGAAATAACACGGTGGATGGATGATGGCAGAGCGGTGGATGTGGTCTACCTTGACCTCAGCAAAGCATTTGACACAGTCTCCCACAGCATCCTCACGGCTAAAATGAGGAAGTGTGGACTGGATGATCAGGTAGTGAGGTGGACTGCGAACTGACTGAAGGAGAGAAGCCAGAGAGTTGTAGTCTATGGGGCTGAGTCTAGTTGGAGGCCTGTAACTAGTGGAGTGCCTCAAGGGTCAGTACTGGGACCGGTATTATTTAATATATTCATCAACGATTTAGATGAGGGAATTGAGTGTACTATCAGCAAGTTTGCTGATGACACTAAGCTGGGAGGAGTGGCTGATACGCCAGAAGGCTGTGCTGCCATCCAGCGAGACCTGGATAGGCTGGAGAGTTGGGCAGGGAGTAACTTGATGAAATATAACAAGGGAAAGTGTAGAGTCCTGCATCTGGGCAGGAACAACCCCAGGTTCCAGTATAGGTTGGGGAACGACCTGTTAGAGAGCAGTGTAGGGGAGAGGGACCTGGGGGTCCTAGTGGACGACAGGATGACCATGAGCCAACACTGTGCCCTTGTGGCTAAGAAGGCCAATGGCATCCTGGGGTGGATTAGAAGGGCGGTGGTTAGTAGGTCGAGAGAGGTCCTCCTTCCCCTCTACTCTGCCCTGGTGAGACCGCATCTGGAGTATTGTGTCCAGTTCTGGGCCCCTCAGTTCAAGAAGGACAGGGAGCTGCTGGAGAGAGTCCAGCGCAGGGTAACGAAGATGATTAAGGGAGTGGAGCATCTCCCTTATGAGGAAAGACTGAGGGAGCTGGGTCTCTATAGTTTGGAGAAGAGGAGACTGAGGGGTGACCTTATCAGTGTCTATAAATATATAAAGGGGGAGTGTCACGAGGACGGAGCCAGGCTCTACTCAGTGGCAAACAATGATAGGACAAGGGGTAATGGGTACAAACTGGAACACAAGAGGTTCCACTTAAACTTGAGAAGAAACTTCTTCTCAGTGAGGGTGACGGAACACTGGAACAGGCTGCCCAGGGAGGTTGTGGAGTCTCCTTCCCTGGAGACATTCAAAACCCGCCTGGACGCATTCCTGTGTAACATTATCTAGGTGTTCCTGCTCCGGCAGGGGGATTGGACTAGATGATCTTTCGAGGTCCCTTCCAATCTCTAACATACTGTGATACTGTGATACTGTGAAATAGATAACTAGAATCTAGCTTTGCTTGGACCCATGAAAATATTACCATATTAACTCATTTATTTTTAATCACATACAGAATGCACCAAAAAAATCTACAGACAAAACTGGAGATTCTTTTAAACAGATTCATTTATATGCATTGTATCGATTTAATGGAATTCGTGAACTTGGAGGTACATATTGCTGACAAATTTGTTCTCCCTTTTTAAATTCTTACCTGTTCAGAACTATGAGGAATGTATTTGATCAAATAAATTGCTGGTTTCAAGATGAGTATTCACCCTGGCCTGCAGATGAACAAAAGATGTACCAATATTCAGTGACAGCAGATAGGATCCTTCTGTTTATACATGCATTCCCTAAATGCGAACAACTTTAGCTCAGTAATTTTCTTGTTTTCATTTCAGACAGCACAGCAGCTGTGACTTCATTGCTTCAGTTTAATTTTAATTGAATGTGCAGTTTGGAATATGTTAAAATGATCCACATGACATATTTTAAAACATTTTGTATATGAGACTGCTGGAAATCCATCAGACTTTAAAATAAGAAGAGGATAAGTGCACTGTGCAAACAGATGACATTCCTGGTCACATTCCTCTTCTCTGCACCCCAATCCCAAACTTCATTTATCAAAACAAATCGGTCTATATTAAAACAGTAGTGCAGTGGGTAATATTTGCTGCCTTTTGCACCTACAATTTTTTACTGTGAAAAATGGGGCTTTGAAATGCAGTTGTTCAAAATATATCAATTTTCATTGCTAAGAGTTTTTCTTGGGGGGAAGTTCATTTATGAAAAAAGTTTCATGACAAAATCAAAATGCCACACCATTTGTTTAATTAACCATAAGCATCCTTTCAGTAAAATATATTTTTAAACATTAAAAATATTTTAATATTTTATTATGAAACTATTTTTGAAATACTGCAGTTTGTTTCTTTTTAAGAAGTGAGACCTGAAAGATAATATTTGACTTTGGTTTGGATGACATCCTGCATTTAAAATACCCAGTGAATTAAAGTATTTTCTCACTTCACTCCTCTTACATGAATCCCTGGACTGTAATTATAAGTATTTCTTTATGTTTACCTAAACACAAATCAACAAGACCATTTTTATCCTGGTAAAATTTGTTTGCAACTTAGCCAATGCTTTGGTTACAAACCAGACACCTGTAAACTTAGGCCTATGTTAAAGGATTCCCCCAAATCCTAGAAAACTATTTTCTACTGTGATTTTGTCATTTACAATTTTTATCACAATTGCAAAGCTTCCAGATGGAAGTTCTGCAAATAAAAAACTTACATAGTGCTCTTATATTTCAGTGACACCTTTTAATGGTCCATTTGCTGGTAAAGGGAAGTTTGTGACATGCATGTAGGAATTTTGTACTATAATTTTTTTAAAAGTGTGCAGGCTATCCTTTTCACTAACAAAGTAGGACTAACGCATTTGTTACCAAATATACATGCTAAAGTCACTTCTCCATTTTTGTTTTTTTTCAAGAAGAAAGATCACAGACCTTTTCTAATGACTACAGCTATTCTTTCCTTTTCAATAACGTACAACATCAAGCTAGCCTATATGCTTATACATCAGAAAGCAAATACATGATTCAACTCCTATCGAAGTATGCCTATGTATATATACTTTCCTCCATTTTTTTCCACTCCTTTTTTTTGGTTTTGATGACCATATATCTCTTTCATGATGCACAATCCAATTTCTAAAGAACATTAAATAAGAACTTATTTTTGATGCTAAATTACTAAAAATAATACTGTAATTATCTTGTTCTGATGCTTTCTATGCTATTTTTTTTATTATTCTTATCATATCACCTTATGTCATTTTTTGAGGCTAATCTTTACATTGTAGTCCATCCAAAATATTCTTTACACAGAGCTAGCTAATAAAGAGTAATTGATTATGTGATATTACAGCCTTGCAACCTACAATCTTACTTGGTTAGAAAAATTAATGATAGCATCTTAAAAATAGAACATTTGTTGGTATTCTTTAGAACACACTGACTCAGACAGAAATTCATTGTATTTAAAAATATAAAATTCAATTTATTTTTTAAATGCATCTGACTTCCCAAGTAAAGATAAGATTTCCTACTTGGTAAACTGAACCTCCAGCTTATTTATGAGACTGAACAGAAATCATTTGTTTGTCATCAAGCTGTTATTTAAATCATCAGTAGCAACAACTGGTAAGACTATAGTTTTCAGATTGTGTTGGAAATAGATGTAAATATGTATATCAGGAGAGCACATTCCTGTTTGCACTTCACAAAAATGTATTGATATGATATTTATGCAATTGTCTCTTCTAAGAAATAAATCTGCTCAGATGTAAAGAGACAGAAAAAATCAAGAAGCTGTTTGCAGCCTTAAATAAAGCTAGTGCTCATGCAAGATCAACCTGTAGAAGTTTAGGTGGAAAAATATACACTGAAACCAAACAAATTTTATTTTAGCACCTATTGCAGATGTACACTGTTCCTTTAGGAAACAGCCAATTATAACAGTTGCAGTTTTAACATGCATTTAACATGCAAAGCAAAACCAAATGGCAATAGAAAAACTAACTTTGACCTCCAAAAAACACCTGGGAGTTAAACACATAGTCACACTTTCCTATACTAAAAACTTGACATTTTCAGTCAACTCTTACAAAATAAATCCCACTAGTGTTCCTTAAAAATGATAGCTTAAAAGATGTCCTAATTTCATCATGGAATTTTACCATGCAATACAGCTGACTCATGCCTTAAGCAGCAGCAGTGCAACCACAGCCATGGCTAATGAAAGCGAGAAAGACTTGTGCAAGTGTCAGACAGTGCTTCATGCAGCATCTTGTAATCAACATCTTAATGTAAAAATACAGAAGAAAATTAAAAAAAAAAAAAGTCAAATTAGAAACCAGCTTTAGAAAACGTGATTTTTTTCCTTTTTTTTTTTTTTTTTGTGATAAGAATTACTTGTGAAAAATGTGGAAAATCATCTTTGAGGCATCTAAAACAAGCATGAAGTAGCCCAGGTCTGTGGACAACATATGTATGTAGCAGTCTAGTAAGAAATTCGATCATTAATATTCTCAGTTTGTTTATTATGGCCACAGCTGCAAAGAAATACCCAATGAGATTCCAAAATATAGTTCAATATTAGGCAAAACAGAAGATATAGCTCATAAAAAAATCAAACCCCAGGCTTTTGTTGCATAACCTGTTCCAATGCATGCATGACTTCTGTATGTTTTGCATTCTTAATTTCAATAGCTCTCTTCCAAATACCCAAGCAGAATTTGAATATTCATTGTTGAGAAAGAAAAAAAGAAAACAGACAGAAATGTGAAATAGTTTCTCCTCTGTTATCCCTACAAATATAAAAAGGGCTAACTTGTTATTTTGTAGGGTTTAAGGTAAAAATACTTTACAGATGATATAACTCTTAGAATGATTTTTCTCAGCCCATGAAAAGAGGTCTTTCCAGAGGGAACAATTCTTCACTGCCTAAAAGCAGTTCTAACAAAGCTAGGAAAATATCTGCCTCTGGTTTTGTAGGAAATATTGAGGGCCTTCAAGAGCAACATGGAGAAGTGTAGTGGAGGGGCAAGAGGGGAAGCACATCAAGTGTTTCGCTTTGGGTTTTAACAACTGAGCCGAAGTCACAGATGAGGAAAGTGAATAAACTCTGAAATGGGGCTATAAAGATTATGTTAATCCCGATTAATTAAGCTCCTTTGTACTGATTGGTCCTTCAGTTCCCAGTCTTGGCCAAGAGCTCAAGTGCTCTTCTATGCGTCAGTGGCTTCTCATGGCACAGAATTACCACAAAACCACACCAAACCACTGCCAGTTACAGAAACAGTCAAAACTATGAGGAAACATGCGCTATGATCCACCCCAGTCTCCCTGAAGGTAGCATAAATTCGCTGACATAGCAGCTACCTGAGCTTCATTTACAGTATCATCTCCAACAGCATCACTGGTAATAGAGGCAAGCCCACAGAGAAATTATCTAAGATAGCATGCTATAAATCATCATGAATCCTCAGCATGAAGAATGAGAAAATACAACAAAGAAAGCATTTATTTTTTCATTATACAAGTGAAAGAAAAAACTACAATGCTACCATGAAGACATCTACATGTTCCTGCTCAATATTGGTTATAATTGATCAGCTCCTGTCACAGATACAGTGAAGATAAGAATGAACAAGGGAGATTAGAAGGACAAAGCACTCATGTTTTATTATGTCACAGTGATATTACAAAACTGCAATAATCAAAACATTAAATATCCCAAGATGACAGCATCTAGCAGATTCATGAAAGAAAAATGATGTTTTTCTCAAGTTTGCTTATCTGACAGAGATAAAGGCTAATTGAAGTACTAGAAGTGATCCAGATGAGATAGTGGGGAGCCTCTCCTGGGTTACGCTACTCTCAGGAGCTCCATGTGTTAACTTCTAGATTGCTTTTACTTCCCAACTGCCCCACACATTCCAGTGCAACACAGACTTAGCCATGGCAGTTCACTAAATATAAGGCATTGTGTCACTTTCACTGAAATAAAAAGATTTTGGTCAAAAGTAAGAACAAATGGTTGCTAATTATACTGTGCAAAGAACAAAAAAAAACAAAACAAAACAAAACAAAAAAAATCACATATATTTCTATACACATGATCTTTTTCCGAAAAAAAAATCTGTACCACAAGCTGTCACCTCTGTTTTTTTTTAATTTTATACTTATTTTAGTAAGCTAGTGTAGCAAAACTTACAGCACATGCACACATCTATACAGATAAAACACAATATACTTCTTTTCTGTTTCTTTTGATTCATGTTAATTAAACTTCTTCAACAGCATACAATGAAAATTACCTTAGCTCCAAGCTATAACCATTGCATTTGAGAAGCATGGCAATAATAAACTTTGTCAATGCTTTCACCAAAACTTGATATTAAAAATATGCAGAGAAATGTTTGCAAGGAAGAGCAACAGGGGATAGAAGAGACAACCGCAAAGAGGCACATAAATATGCAGGATTTAATATGCAGTCCAGATTCCTATTTTCATTTTAAAGTGCCCTCACCCTTGAGTGAGCCCAAAGAATAGGAGCAACTTGGCAGTTGCTCAGTATCAGTAACAAAAGTAGTAACAGCCAGATCTTGCTGTCTCTGTTTGACTGACAGTTCACTTACCTGCCTTCTCTTTTTTTTCTTTCTCCAGTAACCACAAAATGTATTACATGTTTTGTATTGCATGTTTTGCTTGAGTGTAAATGTGTACAGGGAAGAAACAATTTCTCTGATGGCATTACATGGAGCAGGCTAAATGCTAGGCTTTTGTGAGTGTCCTGAAACTTAATTTGTGCAGCTTGTCAACCATTCAGTGGTACACAGCACAGGCAGCTCTGCTCAGCTCCTGACTTACTTTCATCTTAATCCCCTGGCTGTGGTTACATATTCCCATGTGCCTCATCTCAGGATTAGGTATTTTTGAAGTAGGTTAGAGTAATAACAGCTATTGCTGTGTTAATATGCTAGCTTGATAACTCCTGTTAATAGGCAAGACTCTTGTTTCAGGTCATTTCATATATTTACATTTTTTGCTTTGACTTTGATATCATTTGAGTCAGTACTGAACAAAAAACAAACCATCAAAGAAAACTGAGGGAAAATTTGCAGTGTCATATCCAGTATTTTGCCATAGACATGAGCACTTTTATAAAACTACTCAATATACAGATTCTATAGCTTTGATCATTGGCAGCAAAAGTCAAAACATGTAGCATATAATAAGGCTATGTGAGGGAGGGGTGGGGGGAGTGCAGATGTGTGTGCTCTTTGAGAGAGACATATTCCATTGAAAAACGTTTTGCCATTTCTAAATTTTGTCTATGGTTCCTGTGAGAAATACAGCATAATTATCTGCATAAGACAATGATTTGTTGCAGAATGGCTCTAAGAGCAAGGCCATGGAGCCTTAGAGGCCTTGTGCGAGCAAGGCAAGGGGTAGGCTTCACAGGTAACTGGAAACCGGATGTGGGAGGAGAATGTGGAGGAAGCTGTGTGGATCTAACCAATACTGTTGTGACTAGGAGGCGTGGCTAAATACCACGCCTATATAAGTGAACTGCGTCACAAATAAAGTAGAAGTTTGCTTATCACCCATATTGGGTTGGCCTGTCTTGCTTCTCCTCGCCGCTTACAATGATTTACTAATGTTTAATTTCTATGCCTCTTAAACTAAATCTCAAATAACTAATAAAATTTCTTGAAAGAATATTCATGAGTCTGACACATTATTAGATCTATGTCCCTGTACCTATCTGTATGATTACTACTACCCAAGTAAGTAGTTTCTAACACACAACAGGAGAATTGATTTTTCCTTTTATATACATGTGTATCTTAGAGAGGTATCCAGAAATTCAACTTCCACAAATAATGTCAGCAGAGAATACTCCATGATCTATAATAGTGCCTTACTTACATTCTATATATATCAGACTGAGAGAAAGACATACACATTTACTGGACCTATAAAGTGGCTATTGTTCTTCGTCTCTGGATTTATTTCTTGCTTTTTTTTCTGGTCATTAACTGTTGAATTGTGGTTCCTTGAGCAAGAGGCTGTTGTAGGTTGCTCCAGCCATGAGAAGGTAAGAGAAAGAGCAACGACATTGTCTCCACTTCATCCAGATCTCCTTTATATTCTTTCAGCCTATCTTACTTTCCAACATACTTTACAATAATTTCTATTGCAAGTTTACATTTCAGTGTCTTTTCACTCCCTGAAAAATAGTTCATTTATGACCAAGGACCCTTTGGTTCTGGCAGTTGGCAACCAGAAACATTTCTGAACTATTAACAATAGTCATAACCAGTAACAAGTACAAAGTCTGCCTGAAACCTGAAGGTCAACTGTACCCAGTTACATCCTAGAGTTGCACCGATGAAGCAGGTAAGAATGTTACTTGTCCTGACAAAGCAAAAAGAAGAAAATATTCATGAACATTTATTTAGAATTTTCAATTAAAGTTTAAAACAAGTTACTTCCATTTTAAAATAGGCAAGAGGATTTCTAGCTGGACCCTTCCACAAGCAAGCTAAATATAAGGACAGGTACAAGTTACTTTTTTAACAAAAAGAGAAAAGACATTTTTCTCCTGATGCATTAGGAGAGCTGGATCTCAAGAAAGATGAAAACAGAGCAAGTTATTGATATTGGAATTTCTTAAAAATAATTAGTTTTTCCAAGAATCTTTATACTAAAAATCTACAATTTCAGATTTTCTGTAAAGCATCCTCTGCTTAAAACAAAGGAGGACAAAGAACTCCTAGAGTGTCTGATAGGTATTTCACTCCCTCAAAAGAAGGCTTGGTGAAGCAGAATTATGACCTTTTCATACACAATTTAATTACGATACAGAAAAGTCATAATTATGAACCTATGAATATTTACTTTTGGAAAAAGTTAGAAGGGTCAATGGAAAAAGTGTTTAATTTAACAATTACCTGATTAAGAAAGTGTAATCAAAAGGGATTATAAAACCCCAAACTACAAACAAAGGATTATGCATTGAACAAGGGACACGTTGGCTGATAAATAATACTGCTTAAACAATGACAAATCTACTAATTCGAACTTTAACAGCTTGCATGAATATCAAGTGTTATTCAAATATTTCAAACTGTTCTACATGCTCTTGAAAACTCATTAAAATCAGGACAACTTTTCATGCTCATTACAGTCCATTTCTGTTTAACTCTTTTCTGAAACTTTCTTCATAATCAAAGTGAGATAAAAGCCAAACCAAAAAGATAAGGTTTTTTTCGAAGTTCTCTGGATAGAACCTTCTGTCTATAAAAAGTAATAGAGACTTGTTAAACATAGCCTACAGTAGGTCTCACCATACTGTAGCTACTTTTGAAAAGCAAATAATAAGCTAACCAATTATCTACATCAACAGGTGTTCTGGTTGGTTTGGATGGGTTGGATTGGGTTTTGGTTTTTTGCTGTTGTGGCTGGTTCTCCTTGGTGTTGACCCAAACTCAGGCTATTAGTCATCACTGTTTCTTTTCCTCTTCTGCTTGGTGTTTGAAAGATTCTTCGAGTCATGCCATACTGGCAAAACTAAATACAATTTACATACACAAATATCAATAGTAAGTTACAGATTTGACAAAAAAGGTCAGAAAACTTAAATAGCCTTTAGTTCCCACTTTCTAAGGTTCTGCTATGAAACTGAAAGTTAGAGATCAGCAGCATTCATGCTAAGGAAGACCTATAGCTAATTATTAACAACTAAAACGAGAATAACTTTATGGTAATTTTGATGCCCAAGTCACATAAATACTGTGCAATTGTACAGTCTAAAGGAAATTGGATTTTTTGCTCCATAAGAAACACTGACACTTCATTTTGGTTTCTATCAGGAACTGGAATAAATGGATATACATATATGTTAATATATCCAGAATTATTTTTTTATATATTATATTATTATTGATATATTATAAATCTTTAATTCTGAATATCAATAAATTTCAAGAAACATTTGATTAGAAAAGGATGATGCATTATGTTTGTCATTTTAGACCATAAATTTTTCAGAGTACGATTTTGTCTTTTTTTTTTCGTGTTCTATTTCAACTACATAGACTCCTCAATCTATTTTAAAGTACACTTGACACTCTGGGTCATCCAAATTTGATTACATAGTTTCTTTTAATAGCTAACACCAAAATCTGCCTTACAGTAGTCACCTTCTTTAGCACCTCCAATATCACTTTGAGAGATCCATTCCAGATTCTCAGTGACAGTTTCCAGTTTAAATTTATCCAAAGCAGCTATTGTTCTTAGCTTATGTTGCTATTTTTCCTTCCTCACTTAAAGAGAACTATCATATCTATTGGTCTTGGCTTAGTTATAATAAATAAGGCATGCTTTCAGACTTGCCTTTAAACAGCTTCTTCAATTTCTTTCTGATTTTCTTTCTTTTCCCTTATTCTTGCCTGAAGTCATCACTCTTCTGCGGGTTTTTTTGAAAAACTACATGTCGTATCTCAAACTGTCATGAGTGTTTCCCTCCAACACAATCCTAATGCATCCCACCATCATATTTTTTATTTCCCTAAGGAAAATCTTAGTTTTGTAGACATTGAAATTTCTATTTGGGGTAATTACAGAAAATTCATGTTCAGCTCTACTAATCCAAGGGACATGTAACTCTCTTCCTGACTGGTAAACAGAAAAGGTTCAGCTGTGAATGCTTTCTTAAAAGATAAACATTCATTTCGTTACTTGTTATGCTTAACAGCACTCTGCCAACAGAGAGTTGAGAGATCAGTTATTCTACATATGTCTGAACTCTCTGTCACAACGATAACATCAATCTACACAGCAGTACTTGTTATGGGGGGGAAAATTGCTTTAGCCATGTGCAGGCTCAATCTGTCACGGAGCTCATCCAGGAGCCACACGAGCTAGCACCCTGCTCTGAACAGCCCATTCCTCTTTCTGAAATTACTTTCTATTTAAAAAAAGAAGAATTAAAAATGCTAATCTCAACAACTTGAAACAATATACAAACAGTTCAGACAATGTCACCTGGAAGGTGAAAGCTGACATTAGGGTACACTTAGGGCATCCTTTTGGAATCCAGAATGGTGAAGTCTGGAGCATTCATTCATCCTCTGTCAATCTCTGCAGGGGAGGAGCAGATCAAGAGAGAAAGCAGAGAAAAGACCCCTTGTGTAAGGCTGTATAACTTAGAACAGCTTCAGACTCCTTATAGAAAAGTGTCCTTGTTGCCAGCACTTATACAGACCAAGTGTAGAAAAGGTGGATAAAAATAAGTGAAGATAAATCTCTGTTCCCATCCCTTTATTCCCAAAAAAAGTTAGCATTTCAAAATGGGAGTTACAAAAGACTGAAACTTGTGCTAGCTGGGCAAGGTACAATGTATGCTTTCCTGCTTTGTTTTTTGTTGTTTTGTTGTTGTTGTTATTTTTAATTGCAAATTTGTCCCCCACATATCCAAAAAGTGGATTTTGAAAATCAGAAAGCTTCAGAGCCAATCTTTATTTCATACACATTTGCAACTCTGGAAAAGAATTTGTCAATTGTCAAGTCATCCTAAAAACTTTTTGTTGTTGTTGTTGTTTGGTTTTGTTTTGTTTGGTTTTTTTGTCAGAACTAGCTTCGCGTACTTGCCAAAAGGGCAGAAGTAGAGCTCTTCAATAGATTATATGTTTGAGCACTCACGCAGAAGTGAAAAATCGGGGCTAATCTCCCCTCTGCTTGAGGCCAGCTGATGTCTCTTCTTTCAGGAGACCATTTTGAGCACTATCACAGAAGATAAGAGAATAAGACAAGGGAATGGTTAAACATCTCAATTGCTCATCATCACTACTTCACTTAGTAAAGATAATGAAAATATTCACACCAGAAGGGATATCTTCCCACTTACTGTTCTGACCAGCAGACTAAAAAGTCATCCCAGGATATTTTCAAGTTATATAAGTGATTTATAAAAAATTAGCTGTTCCGTTATAACTAAAGACATACATCTAAGTTCTCTTAAAAGAGAGGACATTCAGTTCAAGTTATTCATTATCTGTTCAGTTGAAGGGTTTTTACCCAAGGGCTTGTACTAAAAATAAACATCTTGTTTTGTACCACACTGTCCTTGTCCCAAACTACCTGTTCTCACATGTCACTTTTTCCCTGTCTGTTTTTGTAAAAGATTTCAAAATCAGTCAGTACAAAACCCTGCTTAAGCTTTCTACAGCCAAATTACCACTCTGAAAACTTATATAGCACTTCTTTTCACCTTCCCTTTGTCCTCCTTTCAGTTCATTCTTTACTGTTGCCTATCACAACCATCAAGATCTACTAAATATACTAATAGTAAAGAAAGGAAAGTTGAGAAAGAAAAAAAATCAGAAAATTATTAGTGAAAGAAAAGCTGTGAGCAGAGAGAAAGCACAAAGAGTGTAAAGGAAAAGTGGCATTAAGAGCAGTGGTTGATGAGCAGGTCAGTGAGACAGGGTTGTAGGAAGTTGAATGAGTGACAGACATGAAGACAACAGTAGAATAGGGCACTAGATGGTAGCAACTGGGCAGACAAATTCAGTTTAAGCACAGCTAACTAACCCAAGCATAGCTAACAACAAAAAAAAGCAAGTTCCCACACAATTTTCTTTTTAAATACTAAGCATATGGAATTTTAAACACTTTCACAGTTTTAAGAGAAAGGAAGATGGGATCAAGGGAAATCAGCAATGACCTACGTGGTTGGAGACCATACTAATGACGTTTTTTAACACGATATATCCATAAAATTTTACACTTTCAGGCACACAACCTGAATACTTTCAGAACATAAAGCTTTGCAGAGCAAGTGCTGTGTCTGTTCACCCATTGGTGCTCTGGTGGGAGTATAGGCGCTGCTAGCTGGGACAGATGGCATCACAGCCACCTTGCAGAAACAATGATTTTCTGGTAGTATTTCTCTTACCCTTAGAAAACGAATAGATTGACTACCTCTGAGAAAAGGAGCAAGAAATTGATCTTTACAGAAGTAGGTGGCTTAACTGGCAGACACCAGTGGTGTCTTCTTTGATGATTTTGAAGAATCCTGCTGACAGGATCCCAAATCTGGTTCCCTTAGCAACCACAGATGATGCATGACTGTATTATGTTTGATTCTCCAAACATCATTTCAGCTCCTCCCTGAGATTTAGTTCTTGTTTATTTGTCAAGCCTCTGTCTCTGAAAAGCATGTTTCAGTGAAAGACTTTGAAAATTAATCCTCCACCTATTTCTGAGTAAAACATGTCCTTTCACTCAGAGAGATTTACACTTTAAATCAAGCAAATGAGATTGGGCTCCTCTCCAGATTTCATTACCAGGACAAGTAAAGTTCTTCCCAGGAGGGAAGAATAAAAGAGAATTTGTCACAAAAGCAAAAGTTATCCACTGCAGACCATCAGGTGGAGGTGACTGACTGGAGAAGAAACAACAGATGAATATTTATCTTGTGTAAAGTGGAAAAAGGATTATAGACAATGTATCTTTCAATCTAGGTTAAAGAACCAAGCAGAAAAACTGCTTAGGGTATCCTTTAGGCCATGGAATATGGGACCTAATTAGCAATTAAGAGAGCATTGTGATAGAAGGAGAATATGAATATTAATAAATATCAGACAGCCCTCCAGGATACAAAAAACAGTATGGCCCTGAAGGATGACTATTTCATAGAAGCAAATAATTTTTAATGCAGTTATTACTGTATTTGGAAATGTGCAACAGAAGGTTGTATTAAAATGGGGCATAGAGTATACTCATCCACTCATAACACAGTTGCAAATGTTACAAAGCAAATGTAGAGGATGGGGAATATTGTTAGCAGTGACCCACCCTGACTACAAGGAGAATGAAAATTCATGCAGTACATGCATGAATGTACATGAAGTATATGCATATTCAAGTACTCACACCTGGAGGTTTTGTCGTGGTATTATAGAGGGTGCACAAAGAAGTAAATGTCTTTAGAGAAGCATCGCTCTATAGATGTGTTTCTTTTTTTATTTTCTTGTTGCTTCCCCCTCCTGTCCCCCTCCTCACTACAAGCACTTGCATTAGCTTATTCTAGGCCTGATGCATCCCACAGGCTGGTGGATTTCTTTGCCATGAGGGCACATTTTTGGCTCATGGTCAGTGTGGGATGCACCAGGGTGCAAAGCTTCTTTCCAGCAAGCCAGCCTCCAGCCTGAAGGTATGCATAGAAACACCTAATAACTACATCTACACACTGCTGTAGCCTAATTATTAGTCAAATTCGTTTTCTGCCATAGGGTATCCCTAGTACAAAACTCACAAATCTGTTGACTGGTACAAACATTCATTGCACAGTCCTGCTTCAGTTTCATGCTGTCTGCCTCAAATATCTTCCTCCGTCACTACTAGCATAGAGATAAAAGTGCACTATGATGTAATGCTGTATGTTGAACACACACCTGCTTGTTTTTCTGAGCTTATGATGTAAGTGAACCACACCGGCACAAGCATCAGTATTTTCTGAAGACCACTTCATGTATCAGATACCATTAACTTTCATGGCAAGTAACCAGGCCCCTGCTATGCTCCTTGAAGAAAACTCTAAGCCTTCCTTCAGACCATCACAGATACACGTTTTTTTCAACTTCTATCTGGACTTCTTTCTACATTTCAATTTGGAGAGGGATGGAGGCAGAACAGAATGAAAACAGTAGGTCATTGGTGTCTTGGGTTCAGCAGTAGCAGTCATTTTTCTCCTTCTTAGTAGCTGTGTTTTTGACTTTCAGCCTAGGAACAATGCTGATAACACCAATGTTTTTAGTTGTTGCAAAGTCGCGTTTACTCTGACCAAGGACTTTGTGAGTCCCATGCTCTGCCAGGGAGGAGGGGAAGCCAGAATGAAGCAGAGACAGGACACCTGACCCAAACTAGCCAAAGAGTTATTCTATACCACAGCACGTCATGCCCACTATATAAACTGGGGGCAGTTACCCAGAAGGGTTAGATCACTGCTCGGTCGGGCTGGGTATCGGTCGGCAGGTGGTGAGCCGTTGTATTCTCTTCCCTTGTTATTTCCCTTATCATTATTGTTATTGGTGGCAGCAGTAGTGGTTTTGTGCTATATCTTAGTTACTGGAGTGTTCTTGTCTTAACGACTGAGAGTTACATTCTTTCGATTCTCCTCCCCATCTCTTCAGGAGTGGGGGGGAAGGAGGGAGGGGAGTGAGAGAGCGGCTGCGTGGCTGTGCTGCATGGCTGACTGAGTCTAAACCACGACAGTTGGTTACTTGCTTATTCTTTCAAACCACCACGTTTCCCCTACCTACTCCCTGCCCCTTTCCCTCCAAAGGTTAGTACATCTGGCCTTCACAAGGTCCTCCTCCTCATCTCTCCTAAACCTTGACTTACTCAGTTTTATTGCTTTACTAATTCTGGGGTTTAAGTGTTCATGTATTTCCAATTTTGCATTGGCTTTGACAGAACCATTATGTATGTTTCCAGCAGCCTCCAGGTCAGTCCTCTAGCAGTGAAAGTAGGCAGGCTACTGAGAAAAAGAATCAATGAAATACATAATAAAGGGGAAATTACTGAATTCCTTGCTTGAAAAAGTGATTATTTAAAAAGACTTGAGCTGCTTTTTAGAACAGGTGTAATAACAACTGTCTTAATTAATCTTTGATTAGATGAGGTAATCATTTCAAGTACCTTTCCTAAGATACAACAAAAAACTAATTAAAGACTAAGTTATTTGTGTTTAAAGGCCAAGTTATGAAGACATACAAAAGGAAGACCACAATCCGAAATGTATTTGAGAGCTTTCTAACTGAGAAGTGATTAAATACATACAATATACAAATGACATGCACATTCCTCTATGTCTAGTTTTGTTTCAATGGTTAAAGCTTACAGCTTATGCCAGTTAAAAATTTAGTGTGGCCTGAATGCCTCTTAAATAATAAATAAGAAACAGGCTCCTAACAAGAACTCTGTTGTTCTGTTACTTTTTTTAGTTAAGTGAATGGCTCCCATTTTGAGTTCCCTTTGCTCATAGAATCTAAACATCTAGACATATCTACAACCAGGATGTCTGTGGTTTAATAGTGCATACTGCAGATCAGTTAAATATAGCGTAAATACATTTCCCACATCAGGACACAGATTTTGAACTTCTTCCCTAAAATGAATGAAATGTAAATACATTTGTCTAAACTCCTAAGAACTGGGTGGGTTTTTTTGTCTTTTTTTTTAAAAGACATCTATTTTTGAACACACTGAAGAACTGGATTACAGTACCTAAATAATGTAAAGTGTGTGGTCAGTACACAAAAAATTGCAAAAACCTAAAGTTCAGGGGAGTTGTCTTTATTGACATGGTCTTTGCTTTGCAAAAACCAATTACAGCCAAAAATTACCTCCTAAACCAGAGCCAAAACTCCACACCACAATTCCAGTCTTTATAAGCTACTCCAAATTCTGTGTGGCTCTATTTCGCATCCTATTTCAGATACTTTACCTGGGAAGGATTCCAGAAGCAGTCATGGTATACACAGAACAGTCCCAATAGCACAGAGCTGCAGCAAGAAATAAGCATGCTGAAGTAATGATTTAGTACTTAAAATATGCATTGGGAATGGAATGTTAAATATCTCAAAAAAAAACCAACCCAAAAGCTAACTAAAAACTCCTTCCTTGATCACTGCATGAAAGGAGACACTGAGAGGTAAGGTGAGCCAGTGGCAACCTTTTTTTTTTCTGTTGCTCTTCAGCATTCAGAAGGATCCTGGGATATATATTCCAAACAACTTTTTGTGAGCAGCTAAAAGATAATACAGGAATGAGATGAAGATTAACTTTTTCCTATAGCATCTTAACAGGTCTTCTAAATAAAAAGTATCTTGACACTATCCCTTTTCAATGCAACAAGGCTTTTGACAGTCTTACGATATTCTGAGAAACATGTTGGTTAAACCACTGTAAACAGTTTTAAAATGGGTTACAGTGTAGAAAACACATCGCCAGAGTAGTTAGAAAGGGTTCACAGTAAAACAAACTAAAAAATTGTGTTGAAGGAAATCAGCCAAGTGTCTATCCTGCATTCAGTACCTTTCTATCCTTTTATTAATAAGCGAGATCATGAAAGACTTTCCTTGAATTTGAAGGCCACATGAATTCAGAATCTAGGAGAAAGTTGCACAAAGTACTTTCAGTGCTACCAGGAATGATGTTACTAATTGAAGCAATACTTTGAATTACACAGGAGGGAATTCCATACTGGGAAGAGAAAATGTTCATTGGGTAAGAATAATCATTAACAAATACAAGCACTTAGCCATGAAATAGCAGGTCTATAGGAAAAGATGTTTGGGTTATAAAAGGAGATTTATTTGAAGACTGGGGAGACATGATAACTGTACCCAGTATGTGCTAAAAGCTTCCATAATAAAAGACATTGTATGTTCTCCACTTTCACTCAAGAAGAGAACTTAATTTTAGATAATAGCTGAAAGAAAATCTAAAAATAAAAACCAACAGAGGGGTTTCTGAATCTCTCACTACTGGCAATTTTTAAGAGCAAAATAAAGAAGAGAAGATTTGTGAGGATTTGACCCTGTCTTGGAGGAGTGAGTTAGAGCCAATGACTTCTTGGGATGACTCTAAGTCTTATCTTCTATCATTATCAGCTGACTTCTCCGTCCTCAGCCCTTACATTTCAGTTTGAAAGAACTCAATCTTTCATTTAATTGCCAGTTCTATCACAATCTTTTCTGCTATCTGTGAACTTGCAATGTGTTAAAATAGAGTTTTAAATGTCCTGTTTATGTTATTTCTCCTTATAGTGCATATTTAATGGCAACTGCCACTAATAGTATGCAACAGCATCTTATAATTACAGTCTGATGAGAGCAAAGTGCCAAGAACTTTAAGAGCTTTCAGCACAGAATCAGCAAATAGGAGTCACTCTTTCTCCCATAACTTTTATTTTTATGACGTGTGAGATAAAATTCTCTTGCCTCACTTGATGTATGTCATCAGCTGCAAAATCGAAGCTAACCAGTTTTCATACCCTGCAAACCAGCAAGTCATGAACTGAGCTGCAGTCATCAGTTAAATTACCACTGAGTATGTTGAGCTGCTATGCTTTCATTTTATTAATTTTTCATTAACAGAATTTGTTTCAAAGAAAACAAGCTATGCTAACTCAGAATAACTCCTTATTCTCTTCTTTTTCTGTCTTCAGATTTTGCATCAGTAGCTTGTATATTCCACTGCTTGGAACACTGTAAAGCCTGGGATATGATTAGATTTACATATCTAATATATGTAAATCTATATGTATATGTAAATCTTACTTCTGCATGCTAGGTCAACTACAAGACCTAGGTCCCAGCAAGGTCTCCTTAAAGGGAAATTGAAATGGTATAGCATGACTTTTTGTTACCTTAGCGGTCATATTAACTGTTGTCATATATACCCAGTAATAAAATATAGAATCATAGAATAGTTAGGGTTGGAAAGGACCATAAGATCATATAGTTCCAACCCTCTGCCATGGACAGGGACGTCTCACCCTAGAATATGTTGCCCAAGGCTCTGTCCAACCTGGGCTTGAACACTGACAGGGATGAAGCATTTAACAGTTGTCTGGGCAATTTATTCCAGTGCCTCACCACCCTCACAGCAAAGAACTTCTTCCTTATATCTAACCTGAACTTCCCCTGTTTTAGTTTGAACCCGTTACCCCTTGTCCTATCACTACAGTCCCTAATGAATAGTCCCTCCTCAGCATCCCTATAGGCCCCCTTCAGATACTGGAAGGCTGCTATGAGGTATCCATGCACCCTTCTCTTCTCCAGGCTGAACAGTTCCAACTTTCTTAGCCTGCTTTCATACAGGAGGTGCTTCACCCCCTTATTATCCTCATGGTCCTACTTTTGACTTGCTCCAATTAAGCATTTTTTAATGTTTAATTATGAACATACCAATCAAAAACATAGTTATAGATAAATAACTAGCACTTCAGGCTTAGAAGGTGTCGTGGTTTATGCTCAGTTGATAACTCAGCCACACAGCCTGTTTGCTCACTCCCCCCTGCCACCTTCCCCTCCCACTCCCAGAGGGATGGGGAGGAGAATCGAAAGAATGTAACTCTCACTCGTTAAGATAAGAACACTCCAGTCACTAAGGTATAACACAAACCACTGCTGCTACCACCAATAAAAATAATAAGGGAAATAACAAGGGAAGAGAATACAACCGCTCACCACCTGCTGACCGATACCCAGCCCGACCCCTGCAGTGATCTAACCCTTCTGGGTAACTGCCCCCAGTTTATATAGTGGGCATGACGTGCTGTGGTATGGAATACCTCTTTGGTCAGTTTGGGTCAGGTGTCCTGTCTCTGCTTCATCCTGGCTTCCCCTCCTCCCTGGCAGAGCATGAGACTCACAAAGTCCTTGGTCAGAGTAAACACGACTTAACAACAACTAAAACCATTGGTGTTATCAGCATTGTTCCTAGGCTGAAAGTCAAAACCACAGCACTGCACCAGCTACTAAGAAGGAGAAAAATGGCTGCTGAACCCAGGACAGATAGTAATATTGTGTGTTTAGTTTACAAGAGTAAGGTTAAAATACAAAAAATTCTTAAAATATTTCTAGATAACTCATTAGAAAACAGCTTTTCAGAAAATGGCATGTGGTCCTGGCAGACAGCAAGATTAAGAGGAGTTAGGAGTGTCACTTTGCAGCAGGGAAGCCCAAGAACATCCTGGTTGTTACTAGTAAAAGTGTGGCCAGCAGGTCCAGGAAAGTGATTCTTTTTTGCTTGTCCTGTTTTTCATTGAAGACTATCCAGTATGTAAAAGACACTGATATACTGGAACACATTCATCAGATGGCACCAAGACAAATAGGTACTGAATTTCATCATGCACAAAGAAATGCACTAAACTGAACTTCAACTTGAAGAGGCTCAAGGGAGAGCTTATTCCTCCCTAAAACTCACTGCAACTGGAGTATGCTGTGAAGAAGGATCCAGACTTTTATCAGAAGTATGCAGTAGAAAGAAGGGTGGCAATGGGCACAAGTTTGAACACAGCAAATTTCTGACTCTACCTAAAGGATGATCTTTTTCACCATGAGAAGGACCAAAAAATGGCAGAAGTTGCCCAGAAACACTGAAAACTCCATCTGTGGAGATACTCAAAGATTGACAGGACAAGACTGATCAACTTGATTAAAATAGTCTTGCTTTGAACAGAGGTTTGGACTAGACATCTCTGAAGGTCCCTTCTTCTACATTGCTCTTTGATTCTATCAAATTATTATGTGCTTTTGTTATATATAACAGACCATTTAAATTCCCTGTGTACGTTAACTCCCTGAAGTCTTGTGAAAAGACTTTCATTAATGTATTAAGTAGAAATGCCTATCTTTAACCATTTGCCTTCAAAGAAAAGGTTTCTCACTTAGTTGTGCCTGCTGAGACCTGTTCTGCGAAAGGACTATAAGCTGAAATAATGCCTTTCAAAATAGCTTGTCTCCTAGGTTTTTCTTGTCTTTCTAAGGAGTTTTCCTGCTATGAGGTTAACTTGTAAGCATTCTATCTCTCCTTTTTTTTTTTCTCTCCATAAGATTTAATACCTTGTATTAGGTTGAAAACATGCATTATAAAAACTATTTGCCTTCAACTGCCTTGAGAATAAAAGAAGGGGATTGGTGCCTTCAAATAAGCTTTGTTAATAATAATTCCATTACTGATAAACAACGAAAGATGGGAGCATCACCTTGAAAGAGCACAGTTTTTCAACAAATTCTCAACACTAGAACATTATTCATCAGTGTCTTGTGAAAATGAGTAATTACAAATAAATAGCACTGAATCTAAAATACCTAAAATCTCATCAATGAGAAAAGTTGTACTGTGGTTTGTGAGGTTTGCCCTTTCAAAACATAGCACAATGGAAAATAATATATATAAAAAAAACTTACTCTGTTTCTCCAGAAAATTACTTACAAAATAGGAGTTTATTTAAAGGGAAAATTGAATTTACTATATACATATACTCGGTATGAAAATACACTGTATAAACCACTGTCGCGCAAAGGTGCTTAAGAGTTTATGCTTTCTAAATTAGAAAATGTTTCTGCACCATTCAATTTCAGTTTTCTATGCACACTTTAAAACATAAACATTTGTCAGTGTTAAAGTATTGAATTGCCTTTTTCACAACTCTGGAAATAACAATGTAATGTTTCTCATTCTTTTTGAATATCCCTTACTGTATTGAGAATTCTTGCCTACCACACCTGATTTTTAACTGGTTTAAAAGCTAACATATGCAGATGAAAAAATATGCAGCAATTAAAGTAATTCTGCACATTTTTAAAAACCATAGACACAACCTTCCATCAGCATATTTCTGGAGATGCTGCAGTTTGCAATTAACTTAACTTAGCTAGACATGCATGTAGATCTCAGACATCCTTAACTGCAAATCACTGGTAAGAGATTTTACTTCAAAGCTCAACTGAAGTTTGTAACACTTTCTAAATTGGATTTTCCAAGAAACCTAAGGGATTTATTTGCCAGTCTACCACTGAAACAAGAATGCAGCTGTTCTAAAAGAACAAACAAAACTATAAAACATATTTAGAAACTTGGTGATGTAGACAGATAGATACCTTTGAAAAGTATTTGAGAGATTCCATATGCCCTCCTGGAAGCTGGACACAGGGCTAGGATTCATAAGAAAGCAGCTGTGGTAAGGAACTGCTACTCTCTAACCTAAAAATTCAGATCCTCAAAACTTTACTAAGCTACCACATAACCCTGGAAACATCTGAAAACTAATACTGCAAACAGAACAAAACAATAAAATTGGCATAGTACCAAAATTATCTGTTTCATGACAAAGTTCATAGTTCAGTTAGTCAATTCACTTAAATGTGGAATTCATACCCTGCTCCTGCTCAACAGGATATGAGCAGTGACTACTATAGCACATTCTGAGACACATCCTACAGTATCTGTTGTTGCTCCAAGCTGTAAAAGGACGGAAGTTCCTCAGGAAAAGGAGAGAAAAAACACACCATCACCTAAAAAGTAGATAATAATAAACTAGCGACAGCCTATCTGAAATCTTTCTTAACTGTGGTATAGTCTTTCAGTAGAATAACCTCTTAATATTGGCTCACATGGTTGACAATTGTGGTCATGTGAACCCGATCTCACATGGCTCTTTATGGTCAATATAGGGAAACGACAAAAACAATTAGAAAAAAATAGTGGTAGCCATTCCAAGTCCTGTCTTGGTTTCAACTGTTGAATGAACATTCTTAAGAGACATACTCAGAAGCAAAGAAACAGCAAAGAAACAAAGAAACAACAAAAAAAGTAGTTTTTGGTATGTCCAGGGTAGTTCAGTAAAGTGTAATTATTCCATCTTTTCAAGTACAGGGCTAAACTGATAGAAAACTGAATGTTAAATTACATGGGAATCACATGGTAGAAAAATACTATCCTCTAGAAAACTGCTCTGAGACAGAGGAATCTCAGGAACAGAGGAAACAAATCGTATAGTATATTTTATTTAAAGACCAATGAACTGAGCTGATTAAAAGGCTATATATATGTTAATCATGTTTTAAATACTTTTATCTGTTTCCTGAAATAGGCAAACATTTTCAGTTGTACTACGTTTTGGAATTTTTCCAGAGCCTTAATTACTCTACTTGTCTTTCTTAATTTTCTACAGTTCTGAACAATATTTTGAAAGAATCACCAGTGTTTGCAGAGTTTATTAAACAAGACAGAGCTGGTATTGCACACAATGGAAGCAGTTGTTTGCAATGAGATTTCTTTTCTATTGGGCTTTTGGAAAAAAAAAAAAACATAATTTTTGGAGTCAGTATTTTTGATTAGACAACATGCAATCTTCTTCATATAGCTTTACTCACTAAGAAATACCACCCAAAAATAAGTTAAACATAGACTTCTTCAATGTTGAAAACCTAACTACCCTCAAAAAAAAAAAAAACAAACCCGAAAGAAAACAAAAAAAACCCCCAACAAAATAAATAAATAAAAAAAAAAGCACACACACACACAAAAAAATACCACCATCACCAAAAAAAAAAGACATTACACCTGAGTGTCCAATGGATGCTATCTGGTTGTACATTAGCTATAGAATATTTAATAAAAGTAATTAGCAAAACAGTCATCACCTCTCTATTTGTTATCATCAGAGGGATTGTCTATTATACTATTATTCTACACTTTTTACTAAAACAGCTGCCCAAAGTAGGAAAAATCATCCTATACTATTGAGCAGCAATAATGAATCTGGCAGCAAATCAGTAAGAAGTTTGATGAAACCTTCTGTTGATGAGGGCTCATAATAACTTCTCCTTGTGTATCTCATTTTGTATATCGATTCCTAGAAGAAAGCCTAAAATCAGTCTAATTTTTTTTTGTCTATAGTGCAAAACCATTTGAATTATAAGGTAATTTCAAAGTATTGTGTGCTAAATGACACTGCAAACATGAATCTTATTGTCTAACATTTTGGTGTATTAATTTGAACATTCACCTGGGAGCAGTCTAGAGAAATCTGTCTGCTAGATATTTGGATTCCTCATTATAAGTAGATCAACATATATTTTCTTCATGATCTATTGCAATTTCTTAGCTAGGGTAAAAATGATAAAACTACAGTGAATTCTTGTTTACTCAAGGATTTCCACACAGAAAACATCTGAAGTAGGGAATTATAACAGTGAGAATATTTTTATACCAACCTCTTTTGAAAGCTTAAATGAGGTGTCCTGATATGACCAGGGAGGGATGACACTAGTCAAGTTTGCAAGGTCTTAAAATACAGGATTTGTCAGGAGATAATTTATATTTTAAAAGCTTGTATCTTGTGCATATATACATTCATTATTTGAGCACATAATTATTTAATAGGCAAAATACTGAAGACAGTAAAGAACCTCTGTGAGATAATTGCTTCAGAATTCCTTTTTTCTTGAAAAATTACATGTAAAGATTGAAAAGTTAATTTCACTTAAAATTTGATTGGGTTGTAAAAAAGAGTAACAGTAAACCAGGGAAAACATATTTTCTATACAACAAATTTTTGTCCTTTTATTTTATATCTTAAGCAAATGGGTCCAGAATACAGTTAATACTCATTTCTTGAATTGGCAATAAAAACTTTTTTGTGATTTTAATGGGAAATCTAAACTAAAAATAGCAATAAACCCCAAAAATAGTCTTTGCGTTCACGTTTCTTGCTTTTTCTTTTATTTTTTAATGGTACTTCTAGGATCTAGACCATCTGAGCCTCAGATATTTGGAGGAAGAGTGAGGATTTATATATGTAAGTTGGAAGAATAAGAAATACTATAACAAGAACTTAAAGAACATTTCTGAAACAGTATCAAATAAGAATATAACAATTGTTCCTGTAGTCCTTCCTACTGGTCATTATAAGAATGCTAGACAAGCAGCAGCATGAACATAGGTCATCAGCAGAGCTTCAATGCTTATCAGCACTAGGATAAAATAAATCTGGCTTCAAGAATCCCAGAACCAGATCAGATGTTATGACTAAGAAGTAAAAGTCCTCATTTTAAACACTGTTTTCTTGTTCAAGATTGTTAAGGAAGAGTTAGATGGGTTTGTTGGAGGGCTGCAGGGCAGCCTCTGTGAGGAGAGAACAGGCCTGCCAGGTGCTGGACACAGCCAGTTCCAGCTGTATCCAACAGACCCACTGCAGGGCATGGCTGAGCCCTTGCAGACAGGATGGTGGTACCTAGGGAAAGCCTGGGGCAGGAAAGAAAAAACCCTGCCCAGATGTGAGGGGTGAAGGGAAATTATCAGAAACAGCCCTGTGAGCCCCATGGGGAGGGAGAGGAGGTGCTCTAAGTTCCCCAGTAGAGATTCCCCTGCAGCCCCTGGAGACAGCCATAGTGGAGCAGGTGGACGTGCCTGAAGGAAACTGCAGCCCATGGGGAGCCCACGCTGGAGCAGGTTTATCCTGAAGGACTGTATCCCATGGGAAGGGCCACTGGAGCAGAAGAAAGGCATGTGGAGGAAGAAGAAGCAGCAGGGAGCTGTTGTGGACAGCATGTAACTCCCTATTCTCCATTCCCTGCTCCTCTTGGGACAGGAGAGCAGCGAAGTCAAGCCTGGGAAGTAAGGGGCAAAGTGTTTTAGATTTTTCATCTTTGTTTCTAATCGTCAAAAATTCTTTTAATTGGTACTTCCGGCTTATCAAGAAAATATAAGCAACACTTTGCAACAAATTTGTTAACACTTGCAGCTGTTATGTACTCCATAACCCTGGTATGGTGCAAGATAAATACTGTAAAACACAAAATCCTTCAGAACCTTTAAAAAATAAAAGTCTATTAAATAGTTATACTTTATTGCTTTTGAGATTTTTACTCTCGTCTCTCCATTTAACATTTATTCAAGATGTCACTATAACTTAGAAAAAACTGACACCATTTTACATTTAGTACCTGTTCATTGTTAATAAGGAAGAATGAATAAGCTACAAACAACTTATTTCTTCCGGAGTCAGCATCACCCTACTGAGGTCACTGGCAGCCACAGTAGGACGATGGCACCCAGAAAAGACCAGAAAGAAGATTCCCCTAAAAAGATGAAAAGCTCCACTTGGAATATCAAACTTGACTTATTAAGTTGCAAATCTTCTTCAGCTTACTGAACACAGCATACTCTATTCATACATTTGACATCTGGAAGTAGATGAGTCCATTCATCTTTAAGCTATCGAAATTTAGTCTCCATGCAGATCAAAAACTTAAGAGTCAAAGTTCCCCAAAGACATAAGTAAGCCAAAAGCTTCTGTGCTCACTAATGACTTAAATTTCTGTTCTAGACACTTAATAAAATATCTTCTTCTAATTCTTATGAAAAATAAGGAAAAGGTCAAAAAAAATAAAATCATCTTTCCTCCCCTCACTAACCATAAGCACTTCTTATTTCTACAGCAGCTAATGCCGTTTATACTCCTCGTTTCAATGAAAAAGTAATCAACTATGAACAAAGCAAGCCAACAAACCAGGAGATGATTGTGATGAGAAGAGACTGCAATATCATATACATTTATGTTCAAAGATGTACAGTACTAAAAGAGGAAAGGAAATCAGTACATTAACCTAAATAATTATGTCTTTGTTAAAAGTACAAATAATTCACATGCGGAGAATGACTAAGTTTCATACAATTTATCAACCTGAATGAGTTTTATTTTTCTCAAGCAGTCCCTGTGAATATATTTGGTTTCTGTGCTTTCACATGTTTTAATAAACAGCAATAAAAGCAGTCATTACTTGGTTGGGGACAATTTCTTCTTCTCCAGTTCCAAATCTAAAGTTAAATTACAGCTGGAATGTGCCTTTGCTGTTACCTGAATGTACACAGTGATACAGCAAATGTGTACAGAACGTGATATGCACTGCAAACCACAAGACACAGGGTGCCAAAATGCAGTTGACAAGACTTCAGAGATGAGAACTGGTTGTTGACTAGCAAATAGCCTGTTTGATCTCCTACACCACACATCACACTGAGCTTGTTGTACATCACTGAAATGCTTCTAAGGTTTTTTTTTTGCAAGGAAGCAATTCTTATCACTCTCATCTCTCTGCCATATGTAGGGTCCAAAGGCAAGAACAGCTCTGCTAGAGCTGCCTGTGAAACCACCTCAAGAAAGGCACAATGTAAGCAATGGGAACGCACACTGGAACTGTACATGCATTTATAAAAGCGCACTTCAACTTGCTTGAATGCTTCAGTACATGAACAAATACAAGCATCTATATGTGAAATCTTGCCAGGTGAATTAAGAGATTACTTCCTCCAAAGGTAGTGGATTTATATCCTCTATACTATTCTTCCTCTGCACATATGGACAAGAAATGTAAATTTATTAATGAAGCTTTGAACAAAATTACAAACAGCAGGTATGACAAGTCAAAGCCACTCCTCTCTAGCCATTATTTTTCCTATTATTTTTGAATCATTTTATACATCAGCATAAGTAAATCCATCAGAAATTATATTTTTGTTGAGATTAAATGTTTACTCAATTCTTGAAACATTTTTAGCATGATTTTATATCAAGTTAAAAGGAAAAATATTTCTAACTGAAAATATGTCATATTTCTGACCATGTGTTTCATTTTCTTTCATTCTGGTAGGCTCACTAAATTCAGATAGTGATGGTGTCTTGTGTATTTATATAATAATGGTTAAAAGTTCCTGCAAAACAATCAATTTGTCTTCTGCTGTTTATCTAATTCAACAATAATTAGCAATATTTTATTTCACTCCTCCCAGATGCTCATGAAAAGGAGAGATCATCATTCAATTCCTGAACAATTAGGGACTGCAGTGAGAGGACAAGGGGTAACAGGTTAAAATTTAAACAGGGGAAGTTTAGATTGGATATAAGGAGGAAATTCTTTCCTGTTAGGGTGGTGAGGCACTGGAATAGGTTGCCCAGGGAGGTTGTGAATGCTCCATCCCTGGCAGTGCTCAAGGCCAGGTTGGACAAAGCCTTGGGTGAGATGGTTTAGTGTGTTTAGTCTCTGCCCATGGCAGGGGGTTGGAACTAGATGATCTTAAGGTCCTTTCCAACCCTAACTATTCTATGATTCTAGCCTATGATTCATAAAACTGCATCTTTCTTAAGCTATTTCTCTCAGAAATACCTATGTAAATAAATGACAAAAATGAGAAAGTACACAATAGATCCTTAAAAAGACAATTCTTGAAAAAAATGTGGAAGAGTGGAATTAAAAAAAACCACAGCTTTATAGTATATAATCAATATTTTTTTCAGAGAGATATATTGGTATGACACCTATTAATGGTATTCTTGGGCTCTTTACAGGTATAACCTAGACAGTGTGGTCACTATGCAACTAATCTCTATCCTGAAGACATCAAATTAACTCCATGGGTTTCTCGCAGTTCTCACTAAGGAGTTCAACAAGGATGTTTGCTTCATGATGTTAATGGAAGCATACTATTGACTGCTTTCAGGGCTGGAACATATTCCTTCTTAGATCCTGAAATGAGTAATGTATTTTTCAGGTGATGACAATTGCCCAGTGTTAAATTTTGTACACTTGTAGCAGTATTTTCAAACCTGTGTATATTCAATTTTCTGAACTCTTTAGTTCTAGGAGTACTTTTAAGGTACTAAAACATAAGTAATTTAATTATGCAGAATGAAGGATGGATTTAGAGAGAGGAGAGTTTAGTATCTACTAGCATAATTTCTTCTTAGACTTTCTTACATAAGCAACAAAGGAACACAGAAAAAGCAGAGCTTAAGTTGGAGAAAAACAACACAAAATAAAATATGCACAAACTGCTTCTATTCCAAAGTGTTTCTAAATTATTCTTACTTCTTGCAAACACAGAAATAGGTGGCCAATCTTCTTTCATTAAAATTTTTCCCTAGGAACACATTTCCTTTGATTTAGTTACTTTCATTTGGTATTGGTAGAGTATATTTGTTGTTTCCAAAGAATAGCTAAGAAATATTCTGAAGAATCTCTCTCATCCTGAGCTAGTAGGCAGCACATGTCCCTCTGTTTTTTCTTTAAGACTTTTGTAAAAAAACACTGAAGGCACCTTGACACTAGCAGTCTTAATTTATCTGGTCATTTTAGTCTCTCTCCTAGAAAAAGAAAAGTATCTCTCAAAGATACATGAAAAGGTTCCTTTCCATAAGTATTTCTCCATAAGTCAAACTTCAGTGCTATTCTATAGATACTGTATATTAAAAAGTGACATGCACTATTTAGGTTAAGGTTATGAACATAAGCAGAACTGTATTCACAGCTACAGCTTAACAAATAATGCCAAGAAAGTGAAAAAAAACCACCCATAACTCAAAACTGCTCCACCCCCATCCCTCAGTGACCCACATGCATTCACACATTAAAGGAAATCTTAGCCTGGCATTTTTCAGTCTGAACATGACGTTTTGCCAGCAGCTGACCACCAGCCATACATGTACATATGGCAGTGACTGAAAACAGAAAGCCTTTTTTGCTCCATAACATACCAACAATTCATCATGTTTTCAAAGGTACAATAAAAAAATAATTTCACAGAGTTGCTACTGAGGGCATACTGAAAGTGGTGCATACTCCCAGAATATACACACGTGACTATGTTTATAGGTATAGCTAAAGATACAACAGCAGTTCCACTCTAGTAAGTCATCTGATGCTTCATCGCAATAATAATGAAAGAAAGAACACTTTTAGATTTGAACTTTTGAACAAACCAAAAGAAATTTCCCTTCACCTTCTTAAGCACCATACTCAAGAAGAAGGATTCAAAAAAAAAACCATGTGCTTTTACCTTGTCCACCCTTCCCTGGCCACAGTGGCAGATGGCAATGGATGGGGTCCAGGAAAGAAAAGAACCATACTGGCAGAGAACTCAGAACAGGGTATCTCACGTTCCTCGACAGAAACACCCCTTCCTGCCACAAGTAAGCTGCTTCTGCTTTCCAAGGGAGATGTGGTGTCTCTTTACCACTAGAGTTGTCAGAGTAATGTCAGCAGTTTACAAAAGCAGTGAACAAGAATCTGCAAGAAAAGATAATTTACTATAGCTTTAAGTCATCCACCTAATAAAACTCAACAAGTTACAGCATGTGTTGGGTAACCCACTGCCTTTCACTGAAGATGTAGTAGTTCTCATCTTTAATACACAGTTAACATTGTAAATAGCTGGATTTCATCCAGCACTGATTCTTTTTCTATTTAGGGTGCCATTGCATGAGACTGCAAGTCCCCCATCTATTAGATCTTATAACTTGGATCAAAGAAGCTAATATTTTAGCTATCAGTAGTTCTCAGATTCCTTTCTGTGCGTGACAACTCTTTGTTTAAAGCCATTTAGGTAACTCTCCTGAGAAGATGAAATGATTTGCCTCAATAATCTTTTCCTCACTTAACAAGCTGTTAGTGTCTATGTAGACATTGTGTTTCTTATCTTTCATCTAGGAAGAAAACGAATAGAAACAAATAAGAATGCGTTTGCATGCGTGTGTGTGCATATACACACTGGACAATTCACAAGAGGCTCTGGCTGCTGTACAGGGAGTTCCTGGCACCATGTGTTTAAATAAGCATTTACTAAATGGCACATAATATATTGCTTTCTTATGCTGCCTTTTTCTTTTTTTTTTATACAGCATTGCATTAGATTGGTAATACATGTGTATGTGATAGATATCAGACATACTTGTCTGAAGAATCCTAATGATTAAGCAGATTCAACACATGCAGTTTGTCTACTTTTTGTTTTTGCAGTTGCACGTCTAAACTTCACTAATACCTCACAAAAGACACAATGTACTTTTCATAATTACAGTGCAAATCTGTGTTAAATACAAATATTTCCGTAACTTCAAGCTTAGATATATTTTTAAATAAAAAAATCCAACTAAGAAATAGCATCCATTTTGCTGACAGAATCAGAAGATTAGCCATAAAATCAAGGTTTTAACAGGAGGATCAATCCTGATACATGTTTTTGACATGAAATATTGCTTGGTGCTGCTTCTTGGAAAAAAATAAATTCACTGTGGTGCTACATTAATCAGACCACCCAAGACAGCTTTAATATATATCTCCTTAAATGAAACTCATTGCTTTTACAGACACATAATACCATTCCTCTGCCAGCTTTTAAAGTCAGTATTTAAGCTCTACAGAAGTAGCAGGTGTCACAGGCAGATTTCTCATTGAATATTCATTGTGATGCCTGCAGTATTTTGAAGACAATATCCACCCTAAGTAAAGGTAGAGAGAGATGCAGAATGTTGCCCTCCTCAGAGGACTTACTTTAAGTAATAATTATCTGAATAGCAGGAGGTACTGATTTTTAAAAGTAGTTTCATAGAGAGGAAAAAAATGGTGATTAACTCTTTATTTTAGCAGGAAACTAAAAAAAAAGTGTATCATATATTAACATATTTAGTGTAAAACTATGAATTCACATAGAAAAATATAGGGAGAAGTATATCTGAAATCCATAGTTAATTGTTCATTCATATAGTCTTTGACACACATTTCTAAGTACTATCTCTTCTTTGCGGTTGATCTTTTAAAAACAGGATAGCCTTACTTCACAACCCCAGGACAAACAAGCAATGAAATATTTTGTGAGCTGAGATAACATTGATTCACGAATTATTCTTAGGATATTGGCACTTCAATCTATTTAGCTTATCTCAGATCCTTGACAACAGCAGTTGGTATAACCCATCACTAAACATTGATGGTTTTTATATTATGGCTTAGCAAGTGCTTAGAGATCCTGGATCTCCAGTTCCTAAACACCAAGAAGTTATTATAAGCATTGTTCTTTTAAGACTCCTCATAGAATACACAATTCAGTTGTTTTCTTCTTCACAGACACACTGAACATAAAACTTAACCCTCACAGGAATTCACTTAACCTAATATGTATAACCTAATGGATGTACACAAATTGCTACTGTTGATCTCAAGATAGCCAGTGTTTCAGATGAAGCAACATTCCCAAGCTACAACCTGCAAATCAAACTCAACTTGCAAGATGAGGAAAGGGCTTTCTTGTAACAGGAGCCAAAACAACTGGCACACCTTGGAAGTGAGGGAAAGAAAAACTTTCCCAGAAACCAGGACAAGACTGTGGAACCATCTGCTCCAGAAAGATATTGGTATTTGCTGAAATAGAAAGAAGACTGAAAGAAGAGACCTACAACACTAGAACTGGGATGCCTATTTGAATCTTCTGTTAAATCTATTTCCATAAGCAGTTCTAAGTACTGGGGCTTCAGAGCTTTTTAGTGTGGTTGGCTGGTTTTCCTGGAAGTGATCACTAAGTATAAGCCAGGCAAAGCATTTCTAGCTTTAAGACTCTGTTTTACTGATCATCTAGCCTTCTTCAAAGGGATCGAGGGCTGCAGTTTTTCATCTAATATATCAGTCACACTTCCTAACATGAAATAGCAAAATGAAAATATAAAGACTCTAATTTCACCATTAAGTAGCAGTATCAATGCCAGACTATAGAAATACAAAGTAATAAAAAACCTTATACAAATATTCTTGCATTATTTACTGCATTCATTGAATCCTATATGTGGTTTTTTTTAAGATGGCAATGCATTCAAATAACATCTTCATATAAAGTAAAATAGAAGCAAGTAATATTTGAAGCTCAATTTTCACAAGGTTCTCAGAAGCCCAATAAAACATAAATACTCTGACCAAAGTCTGAAATTCTTGTATTTTGGAATAAAACTTCCATTTTCAATAAATTTTCAATAAAAAGCTTTTTTTGGCACTTTTTAAAGAAAATTTAATGAAAACTTTAAATTGCTTTTCAACATGCTCTGAAAAGTACATGCAAATAGACAATTTTCTGAACAATTTTTTTTAATGCTTTTTCTTCCTCACCTTACTATGCAGAATAACCTTGAGACATGAAGTCAAAACTTGCTGCCTCGCTTGCTCAGCTACACTTAGACCTCCAGCCTAATTGGTTCTTGAAGGAGCAGCTAATATAGGATTTCCCTATGCAAGTTCTCACCTCTTGCTGATTATTGGGATTCCATGGAGATTTAACTAGGAAATTGTCTCTTCCTTGCAGAAAGTTCATCCACTGGCCTACATCCATATGGAAGTCTCTTCTTCCAAGTATTGAACCTGGTGATAATGGTGCTCAGAGAAAACAGGCACAACTCAGCTGGTAGTAATCCAGTTCTGAGACTCCTAACTCATTTGAGATTGAGTGTTCAGTGTCCATTCATACCGGCTTGTATGCAGTACAATATTCTACTGAACATGGCACATTGTCAAATCACATTTAAATCGGGATTTTCCTCAGATTTTATAGGAACTCAGTAAAATGAAATAATGACTAAACTGCCCTTTTTTACATACTTTTTGTTTATTGTTTTACAATATTTAGTCTCATCTTTCCCTACTTTCCCATTCTATACATTTTTTTATGTGAATGCCTCTTTCTCTAAAAAGTCTAGTGGACAACTCAGTTTGATCTACATGGTTTAAATCCTGTCAAGTCATCTATATGGGGGACAACAATCCATGGTCCTAAAAATATCATCCCTTACTTGTCTAGTTCCCTTGTTTACCTATGAAAAAGGAGGACAATATCTATATGGGGGATAACAATCCATTTTCCTAAAAGTATCATCCCTTACTTCTCTGTTTCCTTGTTTACCTATGAAAAAAAGGTGAATAACTAGCCAAAGGAAAGGCCAAAATTCGTAGTACACTGTGTTGGTCCGCAGTCACACATTAACTTTTGCTTACATGATACCATTCACCAGGAAGAAATCCTGGGCAGGTTTCACTTCACTGAGTTTTATATTTTTAACAGTAAAGACATCTCAATTGAAGCTAGTCATCTAAGTTCACTTTAGGAAAAGGAAAAATGTAACCTCTGGGCACAATTTATCTAACTCTTAATAAATGGCTGAAACAGGTCAGACGAATCATTCTCTATTTTTCTGCACTGACTATAAAAATAGCTTGATAGCTTGCATGATACTGTCTTTTCACTGTAGACGTACATCAGTGGCTGGGAGGAGGGAATAAATATCAAACTTCTGACCACTCTTAAGAAAAACCATGGAAATAGGATAACATATAGGATAACAATCCACTATTACACAATCAAAAGGCAAGCAATAATATTGCATCAAAGCAACCGGAAAATATAAAAATGCTACTATGATCAAATGGTTTGAATTCTGTCAGCTTGTTATTTTCAAGGAAGACCATTCATGTTGGTTTCGAGACTTAATTACTGCAAATTAATGAAAGCAAGAACAAGTTATAGGTTTCCTTCCAGCTAACTACCAAACTCATAAACATCAGAACAAAGTAAAATGTGCAATAGAAAAAAAAGTCTTCATTTCAGTAGAGTCTTTAAATTTACACAGAAGTTTTTATACAATGTATTAACTACAAAGCTCAGTCTCTTGGTTACTTAAAAACTGTAGAATTTATGTCCATTTCTATCTGAAATGCAGCAATGGGGAAAAAAAAACAACATTTAAAACATTGAGAAAAAATAAGAAACTACTAATCTCTGATTTTTAAGCAAAACCTTCAAATCTCTGTCAGTTTCAACTTTCTAATAAGTTTTATGTACTGATGCTTCAAAACAAAAAAATTACTGAAATGTACTAAATATGCTAAACTAATAATATATTATATTGTAAGAAAAAAACAAAAGCTTTGAAAAGTAAATAAAATGCTTAACAGAGATAAAATATATTAAAGAAAAACGTGGTGCAAATATGAAAAAGTTAAGACAAAAAGGGCTTTCCACTTCCTCCCCCATTTGTTTATACCTTATTTTCAATCAAGAAAGATATTCAAGTATCTCGTTTCAGATCCTTTAAATGAAGTTGCAGAGATCTAATGCCAGTCAGTGAAAATTCAATAAAGTAACATACCTGAAAATTTCTTTCTGGCTTATAGTATGCTATCATGCTCCAGGTGAAATATCTATACTATGAAATTACTTACTGTATACAGGAAATACAATTTTGTAGCAAAGGAATCAAGATAGAATAAAACTAAGATTGCCAATGAATCCATTCCCATACTATTGTTAGAGATGTTTGTCATAGTAAACAGCATGGTCTTACGTATGTGTACTGACTTACAGAAGACTGTACAGTAAGTAACTATAGCTAATTACTGTTGCTTAGCAGTGCAAGTGTCTACATACATTTCATTAAATAACTTACAGTGGTTTAGGACAAAGAATTCATTACCCAACCCTTGTTTTATATAATTTCCTTTGTAATTAGCCTGTAAAGTTTTAACAAATCAACTTCTTGGTACATATTTGCTTCACTGGAGACATGTTTACAGCATTAGTGAAAGTATATCTTTATAAATCTAGCTACACATATGTAATGTATGACTTTCTCCCATGCTTCATAAATATGTTACTTCACTCAGGACAGATCTGACTTACTAGTGTTTCTTTGCCTATACTCCACAATCGTTACTAGGATGAATAGGCAAGAACACATCCAAAAATGTCTATCCAGTGCAGGCAAACCCAGCAGCCCCTGAGTTTATCAATAAAGACAGACTTAAGCAAAGGGAATTTTCTGAATAATATTATACAGGAAGATTTAACCAGCTCAAATAAACCAAGTTAAACATTAAGAAAATAACAAGGAAGCAGTGAACATTATTGTTATATAATTGAATTTTCTGTGGCTATTATGTGCAGATTCTACAAACTTTTATTCAAGGGCTTAATTCCAAAAAATATTACTTAACGGACATCTTTCCATTCACTTGAATAAGCCTACTAGTGTGAGTATAAATGCATAGCACAATATACAGGCTCTGTTTTACATGTAGTATACTTGATTTCATGCTCTAATAATATTGCTGATTTATTTCTTCCATTAAGTAATCCTCTTGGCTTTCTGTAATAATTAAATTGTAAGTAAGTTGCTTTCCAGAAGAGATGAAAGTGAAGCTATGTGGCAGAAAGGAGTATAAGAAAAACCTGGTCATTGTACTTATATATCAATACTTTATTAATTTACCATAGACAGTTTATTTTAAAATGAAGAATTAAGATATTCAGCAGCTGTACTTGCAGAGATAAACAAATTTATCACACATCAAGTCTTTCTGCTAACTTTATTTAAGAGATTAATAAGTCTGTTTCATTTCATTCCCAGTCACATGCTTATCATTTGATGATTCTTCTTTCTTCGTGTTCTACTGAGGCATTAAAAAAAAAATACTCCCTCCAAGTCTTACAGGCTGCTGACTCTATATATACACATTTTTATACTTAAATACCCTAATAACTTAGTAATAATAATTAATTTCATGATGCACTGCATAACAACACTGTTTCCTTGAAAGGTGTTATGCTTACTACACAGGAGACATAAAATCAGGAGGATGTCTCTAAGCATGATTAGGCCAAAAAGCAAATTTAAGAAAGAAGGCATCACGAAAAGGGACTGTGAGCAAAGAGCCCACAGCACACACAGAGACCATGAGCTGCCTCAGAAGTACAAGCAGCAGGCATGTTGAAAAGACACCATGGAGAATATGCAAATTTAAGAGTATTTTATGGACCTCATTTAGAGTTGTAACAGCTCTGGAAAGTTGCTGGTTTGAGAATAAACACAAAAAAATGTCTTTAAGTAAGGCATAGGAGAACAATTTTGTTACTAAGCTATTTCTTTAAAACCCATTGCACTAAACAGTTTTCAGATGTTACCTTATTCCTCTGTTTTTTGTGAAAATCTATCAATCACTTTCAAAGTCTTTTGGAGTGTTAACTTTAAGGAAGATGTAGCAGCTGCACATCCCATTAGGCCCACTAAGAGAATGAGATGCAACAGATTTGTTCTCTCTTCCACCTTTCCTTCTCCTTTGCCTTCTTCTCATCTGTTTTCCTTTCCTTCTGAAAACAGAAGTCAAATCTTTGCATGGAGCTGAACCCATCAGCCACACAATTCAAATGTAATATTCATTGTAAGAGGACTAGTATTTTTTCCCAGGGGTAGATTTAGATTAAATAGTAGGAAGAAATTCCTTACAGTGAGGGTGGTGAAGCACTGAAACACGTTACCCAAGAAGCTGTGGATGCTCCAGTCCTGGAAAGTGTTCAAGGCCAGTTTGGACAGAGCTTTTAGCAACCTTGTCTAAGGGAAGGTATCCCAGCCTATGACAGTGGGGTTGGAACTAGATGATCTTTAAGGTCCCTTCCAACCCAAGCCACTCTGTGATTCCATGGTTATGGTAGTAACAAGCCCACTTTTTTTTTTTTTTCCCATTAATTATGTGGAAGTATGCAAGCATGCTAGTGTCAAAATCCTAGTGGTCTTCAGTGGCCAAAGGAAACAAAACACTACCCTCCCATATGCATTGTTTTAAGCAATAATGATTTGTACATCAGGCAATATTTTTTATCTAGCTGGTTGCCTCATATCCCTGCCCAAAATTTTGAAGGATCTCAGTAAATTTCTCAGTTTTTTGGCATGTCTTGCTCCTAACTTCCTATCACTGAATGCTAAGCTGCAGTCAAGGGCAAATTCTGACTGACTGAAAAGTTATGTTTGTTTTTATTTTATACTTCTCCCTCTCTCTTTTTAATCTCTGTCTTTGGAATAAGCGATGCAGTACTATTTGCTGAGAAGCCTTTAAACTTTGCATTACCCTGGCATGAGGCTTTTCTTGGAAAGTTAACAATTTCATCAAATTTGATGGTATCAGAAACAGTTTATCATTTAAGGAAAAAAAGGAAAAACAAAGTTTCTTATCCTGCTCAGTACAGAAAGCGTTCATCTGAGCTTGAGAAGACCAGTAAGATGCAAGGAGCTATCATTAACTGAGGACAAGGAAAAATAAAAAACTCTTGACTGTGCTAATATCAAAATTCATAGAGCACAGCATCCCCTGCAATCAATACTTCACATAGTTATGGTTAATCCCTCCCAAAACAGGCCAAGTAGAAAATGGAAAGAAAAAAAAGTGTGGAGAAAAAGAACAGAATGGAAAGATATAGAACAGTTTCTGTATTTTATAATGAGTAAACAAAACACATTTCTTCAGCTTCAAAGGAAAAATAAAATTGACCATAGAGGGATTGAACAGACGACTAGAACATGATGGGTGATATAAAGAAGTGATATAAAGATATAAAGATATAAACAGTGAACAATAATTCCTTATTTTTCATAGCACAGATTAGGAAATGCATGATACTACCGCAGTAAATAATTCCAAATCATGAGAAGGAATTACATTCTCCACACAAATTGTGATTAAATAGTGAAACTCACAGAAGACCAAAAGCATAAATTAATTCATAAGAGGATAAATTCATGGAAGAGATATCATTTAATAGCCATTAAATACAGTGGTTTAATGTAGCCTCTGGCTAATAAAGCAATTAATCTTCTTCTTGCTGGAAACTGAAGGAGGAAGGACTTCTCCAGTTAACACCGGTGTTACACTCTTTGCCTACCATCTGCTACTGGCTACCACTGGGGACAAGTCACTGGACTGGAGAGAAAGCTATCTCCACTATGGCAATGCCAAGCTTAGAAAAACTACACTAACAGTAAATATTTCATTTTCAAATCCACTGTGGAATAATTTCACAACAAATCATTTGTAAAATTAAGCAGTTATGAATGCTCATCTAAAGCACAGTATTTAGATGACCAATACCCATCAGTGCAAGTGTTTTCAACATTTTGAATGCAGAGCAAGGGGCAGTACATCCTGTATTTCACTATAACAGGCATGAAAGGACTCTAACTAAACTACACTAATAAAACAACTGAATTATTTTAGTCTTTTGGGAAAGTATTTACTAATATATTAGTTTACAAATCACATTACAAAACTAAAAATCATTTGACATCAAATGGTAATACATACAAAACCTCACACTAATCATTAGCCCCAAAACTTCAATGACTCAAACTGAGATTATAATCTGTCCCAGATCTTGGAATTGAGAGTTGCTCCATTTGCCCACTAACAAAGTGAGATTTTGTCTTCCTCTCCAGCCAATAAGAATTCAATTACTAAACCAAAACTAAACCAAACCAAAAAAAAAACCATAAATGAATGCGTTGTGACTGAATAAGATAAGAGAGACTGGTAATTACAGTTCATCTACATGGTTTCCCTTGCATTCCTACAATATTAACAACCTTTGTTTTTCCTGAATACATAATATTGAAAACCAACCACAGAATCTGAATAATATCATTTACTTCTATTCTTTAAGATGTTTTTGCAAATGTTGCCTATCTCTAATGCAAACTTTGTTCCCTGGTACAGTGTATTTATTGTTTTATTGAATTGAATGTAGTGCAAACTGTTGTTGAAGCTGAGTACCAGCTTTTGCTCAAAGCATAGCTTCTTTTGCCTAACGGCAGCAGCTCAAATTATGCATCAGACATCTTATTCATCTTACTTACTGAATGGGCATTGGAAGATTCATTTGATATTCATTATCATAGCATATAACCTTTTCATCATCAGGGAGGGCCATCCTTGAATTACACCATTATGAAGGGAAAAAAAGCCTGTACAATTCACCTTCGGTAGAATACAGAGGATTCTTTAAGAAGCTGAAAGACAGCTGACCCCACCTGCTGAGATGAATTGATGTAAAAGATGGGAAGGGGCCCAAGGACTCAAGTCTCCGCACTAAGATTTCCACTTTATGAGGAAAAGCAGTGTCTCAAGCAAAGAATATGTCTGTTTCCCTGGGGGAAATGAGGGCTTGGCATTGCAGGATTTAAAGGACACCGAAAAAAAAATATTATTTTCTTGATACTGAAAGCCTTAGAGGAATTACTTATTACTTATATCAGTCAATAAGTATATGGCTTAAAAGTATCAATATCCTTAAGCCTCACAGAAAAAAATATCAAATAATAATGGCTTATCAGCCACAACCAGAAATTATTCCCTGTTTGCATCTTGTGCATACACCGCTTTTACTTTCTTTTCTGGTTATTTGCTTTCTTTCCTTCATGGTTCATTTTCATAGTGAAATCCTCGTCAAATTTCATTACAGCATGTCATGTCAAATCAGGGACATAGATGTTAATCATAAGATGCAGTAGTTCTATGTTATATATCATCTCCTTTTAAAACTTACATTCAAGAGACTAAACAAAACTCTGGGAATAGAGAAATATTTGGCAAAATAAGAGCTGCTGCTTTTAAAGGAGCCAGAAATTCACCTTGTCTGGTGAGACATACTTACTAGAAACACAAAATAAACTATGATAAAGGTAAATCATTCTGTAAATGGAAGGAGTCTATAAGGAATAGTTATCAAGTTTTAATGACAACAAATAGTATTTTACATCTTGTTGTCCTGAACTTTTTCACAGTAGCCTCCAAGATTTTCCAAATTCATTGAATAATTACTGAAATATAATTACATAAAAGAAGATGATTTTAATTTGCCCAAACATAAACTTTTCACCATCCACTACATTGCAATGTGGATCTCTAGTCAATTTTACCTGTTTTAGAACAAAAATCTGAATGAAGACTGAGCATCATGGTAGTAAGAAAGGAAGTATGTCATACTGTCATATTATCTCTTAATTTTCAATATATAACCTCTTTTTTAACCTTATACAACATAGTTGTAAATCCTTCTTTTCAGGAAGGGAGTTATATCAGCAGAGGCATAGTTTGCTGGTTGACCTTGAACCAATCACTTGACCAAGGCAGCACATAACCCAAAGATACCACTTTCACTTATTTTTCTGTTTCTTTGTTTGTCTGATACAATTACCTTGTCAAGCTCTTAAAAACAGCATCTTTCTTAAGATTACACATAAAACCTACAGCAAAGCTCAAAGTAAGGTTGCATATCCTGAACTGCCTTGAAGATCTCAGCCTTATGTTCTTCCAGCCAGATTGAGGTTTAATATAAGTATGAATAAGCCAGAGCAATTTTATTACCTTTTACCGGTTCTACATTTGTCATTACTACAGTTTGCATTCTTCATCAACTGTTTTCATCATGTGAACTACTGCTCAGTTATTATTCTTACCTAACAAAGATAAACACTGAGGTCAGTTTAAATGTTGTAGTACAGGATAACTTATAAACAGAGTTAGAAGCAAATGATACCACATTTTAAAAAATTACTTTTTTTTTCTTTTTTAAAAATATTTATGTCCTGGGATATGTCTGTGTGAGACCATTAAGCCCCCCAGAATGGTTGCTATGCATGTGCATACAGGGAGAAAACCAAAAACATTAGTATGTATTTAGTACTATGGCTAGTTTTTATGTAGACAGCATACCTTTGAAGTCATAGACAAACTAGGTTTGAAAACATTCCTTCATCAAAGTTAACTTAGTCTAAGTTGAATTAATATCAAACACACACAAAAAAAAACCAACAAAAACGGGTATATTCTGCTACTCAATAACCATCACTTTGACTAACTGCTTTTTCCCCAGCTTAGTCAATGATGTGGACAGAACTGAAAGCCCAGGCTGCACAAAAAGAGGTATTCCCTGTATTAGGGATGTACTAAATCAATCTGTTTCTATTCAAGACAAGAAAGACTTTCATAAAACAGAAAAAAACATTCAAAAACATACAAAGGCATAACAGCAAAGATGTACAATTAGTTCTACTTTTCATACAACCCATAATATCGGTTCCTCTTTAGATAGATGTTTCTCCTGCTAAAGTTAGGCCTGAACCTGGACATATAAAGAGCAAGTTAAAGAATAAAATTAATTTCTGTTGTAACTAAGTAAAAGTGACTACCCAATCAATTTAATACATTTTTTCCCATTTAACCAGATGCATTTTAGTTGCCACTGACATTTACAAAAGATTCAGCGAGTTAAAACTTAACAGTCAAACTTCTAACTCCAGTTTGAGGAGGAAACTGCACACTTTATGTGTTAGGGCTATTCTAGTCCTAACTCTAGCAATCTACAACTTAAATGAATGATGTTTATTTCTTGACCAGCCTACTTTAGGTATTACACTTTCACCTTTTAGTTACATGTCAGAGAAAGGAAGACCTGGTAAATGATACAGGGAAATAACAAGATAAATGTCTCTAAGGCCACGCATCCTCTTAGTAATTGCCATGAAACAACGAGGCTTTGTTAAGAGTGAAATTACGGTTGAGTGGTGCTCATCTGATGGCTGAATGGCCAACTCAACCCCTTAATGGTAATTAGCCGGCTATTTAAGTCAGTAAATGACTCCACACTACTTCCCTCTCCCTCCCCACCCCATTTCTCCATTTACAAGAAAGTATTAAAAAAGGAAAGGAAAAATAATTATTAAGACTGTATATAAAGACTTCCTTTCTCCCTTTCCCATCCCACTCGTTCTCCCAATTACTTTGTAATTTTATTCAAGGTAGGATTAGTAAGCACTCCTACTTTTAAAGATAGCTTTTTAACAATATTGACATTTCTCTTCTTTTACGGAATTACAGGCAATCAATTGTTCATCCAGCTTTGGAAGCTAGACATAATAAAATCCTATAGCTGATTACAAGAAAGTCTTTTCCTGTGTCTCAGTTCTCAAATAGCAATGACAGTCAGCCTTTTGCTGTGGTGGGTTGAGCCTGGCTGGACAACACCTGCTGCTCTATTACTTCCCCTTCTGTAAACAGAGAAGGAGAAATATAACCATAAGTTAATTTATTGCACAAATCAAAATAGAGTGATGAGAAATAGCCCCAAACCGTAAAACTCTTTCCCCCTAACCCTGCTTTCTTTCTGGGCTCAGCTTCAGTCCCAATCTTCTCTATCTCCTTCTACAGTGGCATAGGGAGACAGGAAATGGGGGGTGTGCTCAATTCACCACGTGTTTTCTACTGCTTCTTCCTCCTCAGGAGGAGGACTCTGTCTCACACTCTTCCCCTGCTCCAGCATGGGGTCCCTCCCATAGGAGAGTCCGCCATGAACTTCTCCAACATGAGTCTTTTTCATGTGCTGCAGTTTTTCAAGAACAGCTCCTGCATAGGTCCCTTCCATGGGGTGCAGTCCTTCAGGAACAAACTGACCCACAGCCACCAGTCCCACCAGCAAACCTGCTCTAGCATGGCCTCCTCTCCCCATTGGGATACAGGTCCTGCCAGGAGCCTGCTCCAGTGTGGAATTCCCATGGGTTCACAGCCTCATTCAGGTGTCCACCAGCTTTAACATCAGTTCCTCCCTAGGCTGCAGGTGAATATCTGCTCTGCTATGGAACTACATGGGCTGCAGGGGCACAGCTTGCCTCACCATGCTCTGCACCACATGCTGCAGGGGAATCTCTTCTCCAGTGCCTGTAGCACCTCCTGCCCTCCTTCTGCACTGACCTTGGTGCCTGCAGAGCTGTTTCTCAGACATGTTCTCACTCCTTTCTCTGACTGCAGTTGTTATTGAGACTTTTTCCCCTTAACTATATTATCCCAGAGGCACCACCACTGGAGCGGCTGGCATTGGCTCTATCAGATGCAGGGGAAGCATCTAGAAGTTTCTCACAGAAGCCAGCCCTGTAGCCCCCCTACTACCAAAACCTTGCCACACAAACATAATATAGTTGTTAGGACTAGATAAATTTTGTATTCCTTGACATCCATGACACATTTTGGTCTGCATTTTAACAAAATAACATTTAATTAACTTAATCGGTAGTAATAACACATGACAAAATCATAGTCTGGGAACAATGTTCTGAAATAAATATTTTTCGCTCAAGTTTTATGATGGGAATAATATTTTCTTTTCTTTTTTTTTTTTTCTTTTCTGAAGGGTGAGGGTGAAATGTCCCAAAAGTAAAAACATTCTATAGATGAAAGGGATTTTCTGTCTCTTTCCTGTACACTTATCCTGTTTTATCCCTAGTGTCTTTGAAACAAAAAAGCAAATTATTGCCTGCAATGTTCTCTGAGAGGAACAAATTTAGTAAGTTTTGCCCATTTTAGAAGCTTCATAAAATAAGGATTAATTAGAACTGTTCTGAAGAGTTATGCCTTCCAGGACATAAAAGGTATCTTGAGATTTAGAATATTAAAAAAAATATTAAGTACTTTTAATTGTATACTTAAAAATAATAGAATGAGAAAAACAGAAGCCAAGTAGATGTATTCCTCACTGCAGAGAAGTTCAGAGCAGTTGTAATGTAACGAAAAGCATTTAACCCCTACTAGATGAGCTTTCTGCAGTACTGATGATTTTTCTCTCATTCTCCCTTGATGATAATTCAGTGTATCAATAATCATTCTGGGATGAAAAGAAAATTGAAGTTTGGAATAAAAAACATTCAAACCAGTATCAGAAAAATATTTTTGCATATACCACCTCTTAGTTCAGAGGAATTTCTCATTTTTACATCAGCAAATTTTAAATATTTTATGGAAATTTATTGTCTTCAAAAATAAGTAAATAACCCTAAATTATTTTCTGAAGAAGCATCTATCAAGCTTTACTATTCAGTTAGGTTGATAGATACATGCTCATTTATTTGCCTGTTTACTCATGTATTTGCAGATGTGTGTTGAAGAGATACAGAAGTTGCTCAAGTATCTCAGATTAAAAGCCGGTATACAGCCCTGAAATGAAAAGCAGCACAGAGAAATTGAAGAGAACAGCTTTAGACCCTTTCACTATAAGTGAATAAAATAAACCTTGCATACACTTGGCAGTCATCCTTCCCACAGACTACGTATCTTCTGTCCCCAGTATAAAAAAAAAACACTTCATCAAATTTCATATATTTTGCGGTTTAATCCATATTTTACGATTCTTACACACATATTTGTATACATATGAGCTTCTGAAAACAATTATAGAGTATTGTTTTTCCAAGCCTCTTTTGAGTCAAATGATCACTGATCAAGCAAGATTACTCCAAACAAATCACATGGCCACTGATCCTGAACAAAACCCCATTTCAGTAACAACTATTATTGATATGTAAAAGACAGAAACAAAAAGAGCAGACATCAGATGAAAAATTCCATTTTTAAGGGAATGGTGAGTTTACAGCCTTCAAGTGGAACATTCTTCTATTTTTGTTGCATAATGGGAAAGGGTAAATCTGGTGATTGCTCTAAAAATATAATAAAGGGAGTAAGATGGTTTAAAGTCCAAATTTATTCAAGTGGCTAGCTGAAATAAGAGAAATTGTCTGTTTCCTGTGTCCTTGCTGATTTTTATCTTGTTTTTTTTTTCAATCATGTACTTTAAGTATCATTCCCCTAAAAAAAACTTAAAAAATGTGGGCATGGTTTTTCTAGTTGAACATGGTAGACTAAAACCATCCATGTCTTAAATGGTATTTTAAGCAGCTTTTGCTAGTAATGTACTTGATATTGGTACTTTGATCCATTAAATTGCAGAATAAGAATGCCATTTTTTACACGTTTGAGAAAATGTAACATTATAAACCTTTTGAGAAAAGCTTTCAGTCTTCATTTTCAATAATTCACACTGATCTTAAAGTTCGCCCTTCAGGAAGGCTATGAGTCTATGGAAAAATAATGAACAGAACATGACAGTAATGAACAGACCTTTATTCAGCATTAGAAAGGTAGTAATGACATTAACAGCAAACACTTTTTTCAGATTGTTTACCAATCATGTGCCGTAGGAATAAGTTTGCTAGTTCATCCATCATGCCATGCTATAACTGAAGAAACTGTTCTATTTGTACTGATAATATTGCTTAGTTAATTTGGCACCTCACTTGAAATCTATGTCTAAGGAGGTTGATTATCACTTTGCAACCTCCATTTTCAAACAGTTAATACTGGTAACAGTTCACTACTCAGCTGAATTCCCACTGATATGCGTGGAAATCCGCTTTGGTTCACACCACCATTCCTGGCTAGCACCTTTGCTGGACAGATTTCTTGGCAGTTTTATTTCACCAGTGGTCACTGTTGCACTTGTTCTTCAATGTGCATACCTAACTGTAACTCCAGATAAAATCAATATATTGAGAAATGAATGAAGGAAATTTCCCCAACTATTTTTATATTTATGTTCCAAATCAGTACCAGTCAAAGAATAATCATATCACCAACTTGTTTAAATAATATTATTAGATGAATCTGTAGATATAAAATGTGCAGGCATAAACCATGAAATGTCAGTTGAAGCATACAAGAGAGTAAGGTATCTTCTTGGCAGTACTGAAAAGAATCTACTATAATAAGACATGCTCTAGCCAAGAAAAAGTACCCTCTTAAAAAGCTTCTGAAAAACTTTTGAAGTTGTTGACTGAGATGTCACCACTTTCAGACAGGAAAGCAGAAGTAATAAGATTGGGATATGCCATCAAAATCAGCAGCAATTCAGACAGCCTGAAGACAGTTGGATTCTTTCACAAAGGTGTGTGAAGAACAGTGCATGAGCAAAGACCTGAAAGAAAACCCACAACCATTCTATTATCTAAAATAAAGCTGCTATAGATAATTGATCCATTAATAAAAATTCCAAGCATTTGTGTCCCTTTTAAGTCCAGTTTGCAATAAATCCTGTGTTATTTTGTATGAAAGTGATCTAATCTCAGCTTAAACCAAAGTCAAGGCAGACACCAGTCTTTCACCTGCGTCATATCTAACCATATGATTCTGCAGTTGACAGAACAGTAAATGTAACTATCTACTATTTTTCTTCAAGAAGATCAAGATTTATTATATAAAATTATATTGAAAATGATTTAAGAAATGAGCTATATTTCCACAGAAGTTTAGCATAAGATAAACTAAGGCTAAGATTTTCTTCACAAATTTGCAAGCATAATCAAATCAGACCAGAATCCAAAACACAATGAAGATCTCTCTAAATAGTAGAAAACATTAGTCACAAGGATAAGTGAAAATGGAAAAGAAAGTAAGGATGAACAGGGGAATGCAGAGTATCTCAAAAGGCTTTAAACACGTTAACTAATTTCATTTTTATAAAAGCATGGGAACAATCACTATCAGATTTCTATTACAAAAAGAAATTTCAAATAAAATGACAAGTGAAACATGCACAAAAAAGTTCATAGAGAAATAAAATTTGCTTAATTTTACAAGGTCAGTTTGTAGGTACAAACACCCCTGAAGCGGTACAATATAAGAAAGTTACAGGGGGGACATCTACAGAAATTCTAGAAATGGGAATCTTTAATCAAACACAGCTGTTGGTATGATGTGCTGGCTTTACCAAATCATTTTTTTAAGCAGAGCAAAGTATAGCATGAACGCATTCATTGTGATAGTTACATTTCCGCTGCATTTATCTGCTCAAATCAGCTAAGATGAAACCAGTAGAAAAAGACTTAGGGGTGTTGAACATGAACCAGAAGTGTGCCCAGGTGACCAAGAAGGCCAATAATATCCTGGCTTGTAACAGAAATGTGGCTAGCAGGACTAGGGGAGTATCATCCCCCTGTATTTGGCACTGGTGAGGCCGTACATTGAATACTGTGTTCAGTTTTGGGCCCCTCAATATGAGAAAGACATTGAAGTGCTGGAGATTATCAAAAGAAGGGCACCAAAGCTGGTGAAGGGTCTTGAGCACAAGTCTTATGAAGAGCACCTGAGGGAACTGGGATTGTTTAGCCTGGAGAAAAGGAGACTGAGGGTAGAACTTACTGCTCTCTACAACTACCTGAAAGTAGGTTATAACCAGAGGGGTGCTGCTCTTTTTTTCCCAGGTAACAAGTGACAGGGTGCCGTGGTTTAAGCCCAGGCCCTAAATTAGAACCATGCAGTCTACTCACCACCTTTTCTTCCAGGCACCCCTCCACCACCCTGCTCCCAAAGGGATGGGGAGGAGAATTGAAAGAATGTAACTCCCACGGGTTGAGAAAAGAACAGCCTAGTAACTAAGGTATAACACAAACCACTACTGCTACCACCAGTAATAATCATGATAAGGGAAATAACGAGGGAAAAGCATACAATGCCACCCATCGAAACCCAGCCCAAATGAGCAGTGAACTAGCCCTTCCAGGTAACTCCCAGTTACATCCTGGGCACAGTTACATGCTGTGGTATGGAATACCTCTTTGGCTAGTTTGGATCAGTCTGCTTCCTCCCAGCTTCCCCTCCTCCCTGGCAGAACATGAGACTCACAAAGTCCTTGGTCAGACTAAACATTTGATCAGTAATTAAAAACATCGGTGTTATCAGCGCTGTTCCCAGGCGGAGTCAAAAACACAGCACTGCACCAGCTACTAAGACGGAGAAAAAAATGGCTGCTACTGCTGAACCCAGGACAGTATCCATCCCTTATTCCATACCATTCACACCATGTTCAGACCCCACATTTTCAATATACCATCACTCTTACATATATACATCCACATACACAGACAGAGAGAGAGAGATCATTCCTTAGTGCATGGACCAATCCCTATAATGCTGCTGAGTTCATCCAGTCCATGATGTTGGGTTCCACCTCTTGTAACAGTCTTTTGGGGCAGGAGAGGCTGTGTGCAATGTTGGATCGTTGCCTTTTCCCCAGAACTTGTCTGGTTCTATCAAAGTTCATTCTCTGATGGGATGATGGTTGGAGGAAAGTCAGGGCCAGTTGCTGGTGACCTGAAGACATCTAGTTGATGGGCTATAAAAGTGCTACATAGCAGGCAATAGCATACAATTGAGTTCATTGGCTGTTTTCCCCTAAAATCAAATCCCCTTGAGGTATACATCACACTTCCCCATCTTCCCGCATTACCCACCAAATATATCCAGGTCCCTGAGCAAAAGCAATCCCACAAGTGGGTTTGCTTTTACCTGAAACAGGAATAACCCAGACTGTCTTCCCCAGCAAATTCTTTATGTGCACCACAGGAACTTTGTCCCCCTCTACAGTAAGCAAAAGTTCTGATTCAGCTGGGCCAGCCCTGTTGGCAATTCCTCTGGTGTTGACCAGCCAGGTGGCCTTTGGTAAGTGTGTATCCCAATGCTTGAAATTTCCCCCACCCCTTGCTCTCAGTGTAGATTTTAGCACCCTGCTGTATTGTTTGATTTTCATAAAGGCTGGTGCATGGTAGGGGATGTGATAGACACACTCAATTACATGCTTTTTGGCCCAAATGTCTATAAGGTTATTCCAGAAATGAGTCCCAATTGTCTGACTCAATTCTCTCTGGGGTGCTGTGTCATGACAAAATCTGTTTCTCAAGACCTAGGATAGTGTTCCAGGCAGTGGCATGGGGCACAGTATGTTTCCAGCCATCCGGTGGTTGCTTCCACCATGGTAAATGCATGGTGCTTGCTTTGACAGGTTAGTGGGAGTGTGACATAATCAATCTGCCAGGTCTCCCCATATTTGTACTTCAGCCATCGTCCTCCATACCAAAGAGGCTTTAACCCCTTGGCTTGTTTAATTGCAGCACGTTTCACACTCATGAATAACCTGGGCAATAGTGTCCATTGCTAAGTCCACCCCTCTATCATGAGGCCATCTGTATGCTGCATCTCTGCCCTGATGGCCTGAAGTGTCATGGGCCCACCTCAAAAATAATTCACTCTTATGTTGCCAATCTAAGTCCATCTGAGCCACTTCAATCTCAGCAGCTTTACCCACTTGTTGGTTGTTCTGCTGTTCCTCAGTAGCCCGACTCTTGGGTACATGGGCATCTACATGATGTACCTTCACCACCAGGTTGTGCACTCAGGCAGCGATATCTTGCCACAGTGCAGCAGTCCACATGGTTTTACCTCTGCGTTGTCAGTTGCTCTGCTTCCATTGCTGCAATCACCCCCTCAGGGCATTTGCCACCAGCCATGAGTCAGTGTAGAGATAAGGTACTGTGGTTATCTCAACCCTTCCTGCCCCAGGTGCCCCATGTTTGGCACCAAAGGGAACTGTCCTGGTTTAAGTCCAGGCTGTAAATTAGAACCACGCAGTCTACCCACCACCTTTTCTTCTCCTCCCCCCACCCCTCTCCCAAAGGTATGGGGAATCGAAATCTAAAGAATGTAACTCCCAGGGGGCTGAGATAAGAACAGCCCAGTAACTAAGGTATAACACAAACCACTACTGGGCATGACATGCTGTGGTATGGAATACCTCTTTGGCTAGTTTGGATCAGTCTGCTTCCCCCCGGCTTCCCCTCCTCCCTGGCAGAGCATGAGACTCACAAAGTACTTGGTCAGGCTAAACATTTGATCAGTAATTAAAAACATTGGTGTTATCAGTGTTGTTCCCAGGCTGAAATTCAAAAACACAGCACTGCACCAGCTACTAAGAAGGAGAAAAAAAAATGACTGCTACTGCTGAATCCAGGACATAAGGCAAGAGGAAATGGCCTGAAGTTGCACCAGGAGAGGTTTAGATATCAGGAAAAAATTCTTCACTGAAAGGGTTGTCAAGCATTGGACCAGGCTGGCCAGGGCAGTGATTGAGTTGCCATCCCTGGAGGTATCTAAAAGACATGCAGATGTTTCACTTCAGTGGTGGACTTGGAAGTTATAGGTTAAGAGTCTTTTCCAACATAAATGATTCTACATTTCTATGATCCTATGATTCGATGGTTCTAACCTACAGTCTGTTGAGTAGTCAACAAAATTTAAGCTAACAACAAAAGCCCACAAAACTCAGTTACATATTCTCAACCCTTTTTGCTTACTGTAGTAACATCAGGCTCTTAAAACCTTACCATGTATCTTATTCCAGAATAGATGAGAGGCAACAAAACACCACCAAAATTTCCTACCGTCGTGGTTTAAACCCAGTCAGGTAACTTGTTCACTCACTCTCAGTGAGTGGTGCCGAGCTGACAACAATCGAGGTCCGTGTCCCCCCCCCCCACCGGGGTTCTCCCCCACTCCCGGAGGAACGGGGAGGAGGATCGAAAGAGTGCAACTCCCACGGGTTGAGACAAGAACAGTCCAGCAACCAATGTACACAAATCACCACCGCAACTATCAACTA